>NC_091225.1:10629663-10731835 GCF_040958095.1 Procambarus clarkii | reverse complement strand
AATATATTCATTTATACCAATATTTCGATACTATTTCATGTAGTATCACGATATGTGCTTTGGCCTTCAAATCTCAAATTTTCGCATAAAATTGCATTTTAAGCAAGTTTCCTTGCATTTTGTTTTAAACTAAAAATCATCGAATTTAGCAATATTTTGACGTTTATCATCCCCTTTTCCTTTATGTGATATAAACAAAAAATCATCGAAATAGGCAATATTTTGCCGTTTTTTCCACGTTTTTGTGAATTTTCAGTTTATTGTTATTAATTCATTAAATATACGATAAAAATTATGCAAACACATAATTGATCAGAAAATAACCTTAAATAATTCATTTTCAATCATCTATTTGTTTCACGGTAAAATACTGAGTAAGATATTGAAAAGGGGAGAAGTTCTGTTTTTATTGCATATATCGACGTTTCAGCCGGATTAGAGCGGTTTTACGTGTACATCTTCCATCGGTAATATAAACGGAAAATCAGGAACATTTTAGTTAATTCTAATGAAACACATTGATTTTTATCATTTGCATTTGAAACAACATTGTCATATGTCTTTTCTTGGATCTAAATAATACGAAACCTCGCTCTATGATTTGAAGTTAAAATCCTCAAATATAGTAATATAGTGACTTCTCACGTTATTCATGTAGTGTGATTTTACGTATATTTATTCGTTTTTACCAATATTTCGATACCACTTCATGTTTTCTAACAATATGTGATTTGGCCTTCAAATCTCAGAATTTCGCAAATTTTGCATTTTTAAGAAAGTTTTCTTGCATTTTGTTTTGTACTAAAAATCATCGAATTTAGCAATATTTTGACCTTTATCATCCCTTTTTCCTTTATGTGATTTAAACAAAATATCATCGAATTAGGCAATATTTTGCCGTTTTTTCCACGTTTTTGTAAATTTTCAGTTTATTGTTATTAATTCATTATATATACGAGAAAAATTATGCAAACACATAATTGATCAGAAAATAACCATAAATACTTCATTTTCAATCATCTATTTGTTTCTCGTTAAAATACTGAGTAAGATATTGAAAAGGGGAGAAATTCTGTTTTTATTGCAGATATCGACGTTTCAGCCGGATTAGAGCGGTTTTACGTGTACATCTTCCATCTGTAATATAAACGGAAAATCAGGAACATTTTAGTTAATTCTAATGAAAACACATTGATTTTCATCATTTGCATTTGAAACTACATTGTCATATGTCTTTTCTTGGATCTACATAATACGAAACCTCGCTCTATGATTTGAAGTTAAAATCCTCAATATGATAATAAGTGACTTTTTTCAAGTTATTCATGTAGTGTGATTTTACGTATATATATTCGTTTTTACCATATTTCGATACTACTTCATGTTTTCTAACAATATGTGATTTTGCCTTCAAATCTCAGAATTTCGCAAATTTTGCATTTTTAAGCAAGTTTACTTGCATTTTGTTTTGTACTAAAAATCATCGAATTTAGCAATATTTTGACCTTTATCATCCCCTTTTCCTTTATGTGATTTAAATAAAATATCATCGAATTAGGCAATATTTTGCCGTTTTTCCACGTTTTTGTAAATTTTCAGTTTATTGTTATTAATTCATTATATATACGAGAAAATTATGCAAACACATAATTGATCAGAAAAAAACATAAATACTTCATTTTCAATCATCTATTTGTTTCTCGTTAAAATACTGAGTAAGATATTGAAAAGGGGAGAAGTTCTGTTTTTATTGCATATATCGACGTTTCAGCCGGATTAGAGCGGTTTTACGTGTACATCTTCCATCTGTAATATAAACGGAAAATCAGGAACATTTTAGTTAATTCTAATGAAAACACAATGATTTTCATCATTTGCATTTGAAACTACATTGTCATATGTCTTTTCTTGGATCTAAATAATACGAAATCTCGCTCTATGATTTGAAGTTAAAATCCTCAATATAGTAATATAGTGACTTCTCACGTTATTCATGTAGTGTGATTTTACGTATATATATTCGTTTTTACCAATATTTCGATACCACTTCATGTTTTCTAACAATATGTGATTTGGCCTTCAAATCTCAGAATTTCGCAAATTTTGAATTTTTAAGAAAGTTTTCTTGCGTTTTGTTTTGTACTAAAAATCATCGAATTTAGCAATATTTTGACCTTTATCATCCCCTTTTCCTTTATGTGATTTTAAAATATCATCGAATTAGGCAATATTTTGCCGTTTTTCCACGTTTTTGTGAATTTTCAGTTTATTGTTATTAACTCATTATATATACGAGAAAAATTGTGCAAACACATAATTGATCAGAAAATAACCTTAAATACTTCATTTTCAATCATCTATTTCTTTCTCGTTAAAATACTGAGTAAGATATTGAAAAGGGAAGAAGTTCTGTTTTTATTGCATATATCGACGTTTCAGCCGGATTAGAGCGGTTTTACGTGTACATCTTCCATCGGTAATATAAACGGAAAATCAGGAACATTTTAGTTAATTATAAAGAAAACATTGATTTTTATCATTTGTATTGGAAGCAACATCTTTATACGTCTTTTCTAGAGTCTAAAAAATACGAAACGTCGCTCTATGATTCGATGTTAAAATCCTCAAATTTGGTATAATAATGACTTTTTTCACGTTTTTGATGTAGTTTGATATTACGTAAATATATTCATTTTTACCAATATTTCGATACTATTTCATGTAGTATCACGATATTTGCTTTGGCCTTCAAATCTCAAATTTTCGCATAAAATTGCATTTTAAGCAAGTTTTCTTGCATTTTGTTTTGTACTAAAAATCATCGAATTTAGCAATATTTTGACGTTTATCATCCCCTTTTCCTTTATGTGATATAAACAAAATATCATCGAAATAGGCAATATTTGGCCGTTTTTTCCACGTTTTTGTGAATTTTCAGTTTATTGTTATTAATTCATTAAATATACGATAAAAATTATGCAAACACATAATTGATCAGAAAATAACCTTAAATAATTCATTTTCAATCATCTATTTGTTTCTCGTTAAAATACTGAGTAAGATATTGAAAAGGGAAGAAGTTCTGTTTTTATTGCATATATCGACGTTTCAGCCGGATTAGAGCGGTTTTACGTGTACATCTTCCATCGGTAATATAAACGGAAAATCAGGAACATTTTAGTTAATTCTAATGAAAACACATTGATTTTTATCATTTGTATTGGAAGCAACATCTTTATACGTCTTTTCTAGAGTCTAAAAAATACGAAACGTCGCTCTATGATTCGATGTTAAAATCCTCAAATTTGGTATAATAATGACTTTTTTCACGTTTTTGATGTAGTTTGATATTACGTAAATATATTCATTTTTACCAATATTTCGATACTATTTCATGTAGTATCACGATATGTGCTTTGGCCTTCAAATCTCAAATTTTCGCATAAAATTGCATTTTAAGCAAGTTTTCTTGCATTTTGTTTTGTACTAAAAATCATCGAATTTAGCAATATTTTGACGTTTAACATCCCCTTTTCCTTTATGTGATATAAACAAAATATCATCGAAATAGGCAATATTTTGCCGTTTTTTCCACGTTTTTGTGAATTTTCAGTTTATTGTTATTAATTCATTAAATATACGATAAAAATTATGCAAACACATAATTGATCAGAAAATAACCTTAAATAATTCATTTTCAATCATCTATTTGTTTCACGGTAAAATACTGAGTAAGATATTGAAAAGGGGAGAAGTTCTGTTTTTATTGCATATATCGACGTTTCAGCCGGATTAGAGCGGTTTTACGTGTACATCTTCCATCGGTAATATAAACGGAAAATCAGGAACATTTTAGTTAATTCTAATGAAAACACATTGATTTTCATCATTTGCATTTGAAACAACATTGTCATATGTCTTTTCTTGGATCAAAATAATACGAAACCTCGCTCTATGATTTGAAGTTAAAATCCTCAAATATGATAATATAGTGACTGTTTTCACGTTATTCATGTAGTGTGATTTTACGTATATATATTCGTTTTTACCAATATTTCGATACTACTTCATGTTTTCTAACAATATGTGATTTTGCCTTCAAATCTCAGAATTTCGCAAATTTTGCATTTTTAAGCAAGTTTACTTGCATTTTGTTTTGTACTAAAAATCATCGAATTTAGCAATATTTTGACCTTTATCATCCCCTTTTCCTTTATGTGATTTAAACAAAATATCATCGAATTAGGCAATATTTTGCCGTTTTTCCACGTTTTTGTGAATTTTCAGTTTATTGTTATTAACTCATTATATATACGAGAAAAATTGTGCAAACACATAATTGATCAGAAAATAACCTTAAATACTTCATTTTCAATCATCTATTTGTTTCTCGTTAAAATACTGAGTAAGATATTGAAAAGGGAAGAAGTTCCGTTTTTATTGCATATATCGACGTTTCAGCCGGATTAGAGCGGTTTTACGTGTACATCTTCCATCGGTAATATAAACGGAAAATCAGGAACATTTTAGTTAATTCTAATGAAAACACATTGATTTTTATCATTTGTATTGGAAGCAACATCTTTATACGTCTTTTCTAGAGTCTAAAAAATACGAAACGTCGCTCTATGATTCGATGTTAAAATCCTCAAATTTGGTATAATAATGACTTTTTTCACGTTTTTGATGTAGTTTGATATTACGTAAATATATTCATTTTTACCAATATTTCGATACTATTTCATGTAGTATCACGATATGTGCTTTGGCCTTCAAATCTCAAATTTTCGCATAAAATTGCATTTTAAGCAAGTTTTCTTGCATTTTGTTTTGTACTAAAAATCATCGAATTTAGCAATATTTTGACATTTATCATCCCCTTTTCCTTTATGTGATATAAACAAAATATCATCGAAATAGGCAATATTTTGCCGTTTTTCCACGTTTTTGTGAATTTTCAGTTTATTGTTATTAATTCATTAAATATACGATAAAAATTATGCAAACACATAATTGATCAGAAAATAACCTTAAATAATTCATTTTCAATCATCTATTTGTTTCACGGTAAAATACTGAGTAAGATATTGAAAAGGGGAGAAGTTCTGTTTTTATTGCATATATCGACGTTTCAGCCGGATTAGAGCGGTTTTACGTGTACATCTTCCATCGGTAATATAAACGGAAAATCAGGAACATTTTAGTTAATTCTAATGAAAACACATTGATTTTCATCATTTGCATTTGAAACAACATTGTCATATGTCTTTTCTTGGATCTAAATAATACGAAACCTCGCTCTATGATTTGAAGTTAAAATCCTCAAATATGATAATATAGTGACTGTTTTCACGTTATTCATGTAGTGTGATTTTACGTATATATATTCGTTTTTACCAATATTTCGATACTACTTCATGTTTTCTAACAATATGTGATTTTGCCTTCAAATCTCAGAATTTCGCAAATTTTGCATTTTTAAGCAAGTTTTCTTGCATTTTGTTTTGTACTAAAAATCATCGAATTCAGCAATATTTTGACGTTTATCATCCCCTTTTCCTTTATGTAATATAAACAAAATATCATCGAATTAGGCAATATTTTGCTGTTTTTCCACGTTTTTGTGAATTTTCAGTTTATTGTTATTAATTCATTAAATATACGAGAAAAATTATGCAAACACATAATTGATCAGAAAATAACCTTAAATACTTCATTTTCAATCATCTTTTTGTTTCTCGATTAAAATACAGAGAAAGATATTGAAAAGGGGAGAAGTTCTGTTTTTATTGCATATATCGACGTTTCAGCCGGATTAGAGCGGTTTTACGTGTACATCTTCCATCTGTAATATAAACGGAAAATCAGGAACATTTTAGTTAATTCTAATGAAAACACATTGATTTTCATCATTTGCATTTGAAACTACATTGTCATATGTCTTTTCTTGGATCTACATAATACGAAACCTCGCTCTATGATTTGAAGTTAAAATCCTCAAATATGATAATATAGTGACTTTTTTCAAGTTATTCATGTAGTGTGATTTTACGTATATATATTCGTTTTTACCAATATTTCGATACTACTTCATGTTTTCTAACAATATGTGATTTTGCCTTCAAATCTCAGAATTTCGCAAATTTTGCATTTTTAAGCAAGTTTACTTGCATTTTGTTTTGTACTAAAAATCATCGAATTTAGCAATATTTTGACCTTTATCATCCCCTTTTCCTTTATGTGATTTAAACAAAATATCATCGAATTAGGCAATATTTTGCCGTTTTTCCACGTTTTTGTGAATTTTCAGTTTATTGTTATTAACTCATTATATATACGAGAAAAATTGTGCAAACACATAATTGATCAGAAAATAACCTTAAATACTTCATTTTCAATCATCTATTTGTTTCTCGTTAAAATACTGAGTAAGATATTGAAAAGGGAAGAAGTTCCGTTTTTATTGCATATATCGACGTTTCAGCCGGATTAGAGCGGTTTTACGTGTACATCTTCCATCGGTAATATAAACGGAAAATCAGGAACATTTTAGTTAATTCTAATGAAAACACATTGATTTTTATCATTTGTATTGGAAGCAACATCTTTATACGTCTTTTCTAGAGTCTAAAAAATACGAAACGTCGCTCTATGATTCGATGTTAAAATCCTAAAATTTGGTATAATAATGACTTTTTTCACGTTTTTGATGTAGTTTGATATTACGTAAATATATTCATTTTTACCAATATTTCGATACTATTTCATGTAGTATCACGATATGTGCTTTGGCCTTCAAATATCAAATTTTCGCATAAAATTGTATTTTAAGCAAGTTTTCTTGCATTTTGTTTTGTACTAAAAATCATCGAATTTAGCAATATTTTGACGTTTATCATCCCCTTTTCCTTTATGTGATATAAACAAAATATCATCGAAATAGGCAATATTTTGCCGTTTTTCCACGTTTTTGTGAATTTTCAGTTTATTGTTATTAATTCATTAAATATACGATAAAAATTATGCAAACACATAATTGATCAGAAAATAACCTTAAATAATTCATTTTCAATCATCTATTTGTTTCACGGTAAAATACTGAGTAAGATATTGAAAAGGGGAGAAGTTCTGTTTTTATTGCATATATCGACGTTTCAGCCGGATTAGAGCGGTTTTACGTGTACATCTTCCATCGGTAATATAAACGGAAAATCAGGAACATTTTAGTTAATTCTAATGAAAACACATTGATTTTCATCATTTGCATTTGAAACAACATTGTCATATGTCTTTTCTTGGATCTAAATAATACGAAACCTCGCTCTATGATTTGAAGTTAAAATCCTCAAATATGATAATATAGTGACTGTTTTCACGTTATTCATGTAGTGTGATTTTACGTATATATATTCGTTTTTACCAATATTTCGATACTACTTCATGTTTTCTAACAATATGTGATTTTGCCTTCAAATCTCAGAATTTCGCAAATTTTGCATTTTTAAGCAAGTTTACTTGCATTTTGTTTTGTACTAAAAATCATCGAATTTAGCAATATTTTGACCTTTATCATCCCCTTTTCCTTTATGTGATTTAAACAAAATATCATCGAATTAGGCAATATTTTGCCGTTTTTCCACGTTTTTGTGAATTTTCAGTTTATTGTTATTAACTCATTATATATACGAGAAAAATTGTGCAAACACATAATTGATCAGAAAATAACCTTAAATACTTCATTTTCAATCATCTATTTGTTTCTCGTTAAAATACTGAGTAAGATATTGAAAAGGGAAGAAGTTCCGTTTTTATTGCATATATCGACGTTTCAGCCGGATTAGAGCGGTTTTACGTGTACATCTTCCATCGGTAATATAAACGGAAAATCAGGAACATTTTAGTTAATTCTAATGAAAACACATTGATTTTTATCATTTGTATTGGAAGCAACATCTTTATACGTCTTTTCTAGAGTCTAAAAAATACGAAACGTCGCTCTATGATTCGATGTTAAAATCCTCAAATTTGGTATAATAATGACTTTTTTCACGTTTTTGATGTAGTTTGATATTACGTAAATATATTCATTTTTACCAATATTTCGATACTATTTCATGTAGTATCACGATATGTGCTTTGGCCTTCAAATCTCAAATTTTCGCATAAAATTGCATTTTAAGCAAGTTTTCTTGCATTTTGTTTTGTACTAAAAATCATCGAATTTAGCAATATTTTGACATTTATCATCCCCTTTTCCTTTATGTGATATAAACAAAATATCATCGAAATAGGCAATATTTTGCCGTTTTTCCACGTTTTTGTGAATTTTCAGTTTATTGTTATTAATTCATTAAATATACGATAAAAATTATGCAAACACATAATTGATCAGAAAATAACCTTAAATAATTCATTTTCAATCATCTATTTGTTTCACGGTAAAATACTGAGTAAGATATTGAAAAGGGGAGAAGTTCTGTTTTTATTGCATATATCGACGTTTCAGCCGGATTAGAGCGGTTTTACGTGTACATCTTCCATCGGTAATATAAACGGAAAATCAGGAACATTTTAGTTAATTCTAATGAAAACACATTGATTTTCATCATTTGCATTTGAAACAACATTGTCATATGTCTTTTCTTGGATCTAAATAATACGAAACCTCGCTCTATGATTTGAAGTTAAAATCCTCAAATATGATAATATAGTGACTGTTTTCACGTTATTCATGTAGTGTGATTTTACGTATATATATTCGTTTTTACCAATATTTCGATACTACTTCATGTTTTCTAACAATATGTGATTTTGCCTTCAAATCTCAGAATTTCGCAAATTTTGCATTTTTAAGCAAGTTTTCTTGCATTTTGTTTTGTACTAAAAATCATCGAATTCAGCAATATTTTGACGTTTATCATCCCCTTTTCCTTTATGTAATATAAACAAAATATCATCGAATTAGGCAATATTTTGCTGTTTTTCCACGTTTTTGTGAATTTTCAGTTTATTGTTATTAATTCATTAAATATACGAGAAAAATTATGCAAACACATAATTGATCAGAAAATAACCTTAAATACTTCATTTTCAATCATCTTTTTGTTTCTCGATTAAAATACAGAGAAAGATATTGAAAAGGGGAGAAGTTCTGTTTTTATTGCATATATCGACGTTTCAGCCGGATTAGAGCGGTTTTACGTGTACATCTTCCATCTGTAATATAAACGGAAAATCAGGAACATTTTAGTTAATTCTAATGAAAATACATTGATTTTCATCATTTGCATTTGAAACTACATTGTCATATGTCTTTTCTTGGATCTACATAATACGAAACCTCGCTCTATGATTTGAAGTTAAAATCCTCAAATATGATAATTTAGTGACTTTTTTCAAGTTATTCATGTAGTGTGATTTTACGTATATATATTCGTTTTTACCAATATTTCGATACTACTTCATGTTTTCTAACAATATGTGATTTTGCCTTCAAATCTCAGAATTTCGCAAATTTTGCATTTTTAAGCAAGTTTACTTGCATTTTGTTTTGTACTAAAAATCATCGAATTTAGCAATATTTTGACCTTTATCATCCCCTTTTCCTTTATGTGATTTAAACAAAATATCATCGAATTAGGCAATATTTTGCCGTTTTTCCACGTTTTTGTGAATTTTCAGTTTATTGTTATTAACTCATTATATATACGAGAAAAATTGTGCAAACACATAATTGATCAGAAAATAACCTTAAATACTTCATTTTCAATCATCTATTTGTTTCTCGTTAAAATACTGAGTAAGATATTGAAAAGGGAAGAAGTTCCGTTTTTATTGCATATATCGACGTTTCAGCCGGATTAGAGCGGTTTTACGTGTACATCTTCCATCGGTAATATAAACGGAAAATCAGGAACATTTTAGTTAATTCTAATGAAAACACATTGATTTTTATCATTTGTATTGGAAGCAACATCTTTATACGTCTTTTCTAGAGTCTAAAAAATACGAAACGTCGCTCTATGATTCGATGTTAAAATCCTCAAATTTGGTATATTAATGACTTTTTTCACGTTTTTGATGTAGTTTGATATTACGTAAATATATTCATTTTTACCAATATTTCGATACTATTTCATGTAGTATCACGATATGTGCTTTGGCCTTCAAATCTCAAATTTTCGCATAAAATTGCATTTTAAGCAAGTTTTCTTGCATTTTGTTTTGTACTAAAAATCATCGAATTTAGCAATATTTTGACATTTATCATCCCCTTTTCCTTTATGTGATATAAACAAAATATCATCGAAATAGGCAATATTTTGCGGTTTTTCCACGTTTTTGTGAATTTTCAGTTTATTGTTATTAATTCATTAAATATACGATAAAAATTATGCAAACACATAATTGATCAGAAAATAACCTTAAATAATTCATTTTCAATCATCTATTTGTTTCACGGTAAAATACTGAGTAAGATATTGAAAAGGGGAGAAGTTCTGTTTTTATTGCATATATCGACGTTTCAGCCGGATTAGAGCGGTTTTACGTGTACATCTTCCATCGGTAATATAAACGGAAAATCAGGAACATTTTAGTTAATTCTAATGAAAACACATTGATTTTCATCATTTGCATTTGAAACAACATTGTCATATGTCTTTTCTTGGATCTAAATAATACGAAACCTCGCTCTATGATTTGAAGTTAAAATCCTCAAATATGATAATATAGTGACTGTTTTCACGTTATTCATGTAGTGTGATTTTACGTATATATATTCGTTTTTACCAATATTTCGATACTACTTCATGTTTTCTAACAATATGTGATTTTGCCTTCAAATCTCAGAATTTCGCAAATTTTGCATTTTTAAGCAAGTTTTCTTGCATTTTGTTTTGTACTAAAAATCATCGAATTCAGCAATATTTTGACGTTTATCATCCCCTTTTCCTTTATGTAATATAAACAAAATATCATCGAATTAGGCAATATTTTGCTGTTTTTCCACGTTTTTGTGAATTTTCAGTTTATTGTTATTAATTCATTAAATATACGAGAAAAATTATGCAAACACATAATTGATCAGAAAATAACCTTAAATACTTAATTTTCAATCATCTTTTTGTTTCTCGATTAAAATACAGAGAAAGATATTGAAAAGGGGAGAAGTTCTGTTTTTATTGCATATATCGACGTTTCAGCCGGATTAGAGCGGTTTTACGTGTACATCTTCCATCTGTAATATAAACGGAAAATCAGGAACATTTTAGTTAATTCTAATGAAAACACATTGATTTTCATCATTTGCATTTGAAACTACATTGTCATATGTCTTTTCTTGGATCTACATAATACGAAACCTCGCTCTATGATTTGAAGTTAAAATCCTCAAATATGATAATATAGTGACTTTTTTCAAGTTATTCATGTAGTGTGATTTTACGTATATATATTCGTTTTTACCAATATTTCGATACTACTTCATGTTTTCTAACAATATGTGATTTTGCCTTCAAATCTCAGAATTTCGCAAATTTTGCATTTTTAAGCAAGTTTACTTGCATTTTGTTTTGTACTAAAAATCATCGAATTTAGCAATATTTTGACCTTTATCATCCCCTTTTCCTTTATGTGATTTAAACAAAATATCATCGAATTAGGCAATATTTTGCCGTTTTTCCACGTTTTTGTGAATTTTCAGTTTATTGTTATTAACTCATTATATATACGAGAAAAATTGTGCAAACACATAATTGATCAGAAAATAACCTTAAATACTTCATTTTCAATCATCTATTTGTTTCTCGTTAAAATACTGAGTAAGATATTGAAAAGGGAAGAAGTTCCGTTTTTATTGCATATATCGACGTTTCAGCCGGATTAGAGCGGTTTTACGTGTACATCTTCCATCGGTAATATAAACGGAAAATCAGGAACATTTTAGTTAATTCTAATGAAAACACATTGATTTTTATCATTTGTATTGGAAGCAACATCTTTATACGTCTTTTCTAGAGTCTAAAAAATACGAAACGTCGCTCTATGATTCGATGTTAAAATCCTCAAATTTGGTATAATAATGACTTTTTTCACGTTTTTGATGTAGTTTGATATTACGTAAATATATTCATTTTTACCAATATTTCGATACTATTTCATGTAGTATCACGATATGTGCTTTGGCCTTCAAATCTCAAATTTTCGCATAAAATTGTATTTTAAGCAAGTTTTCTTGCATTTTGTTTTGTACTAAAAATCATCGAATTTAGCAATATTTTGACGTTTATCATCCCCTTTTCCTTTATGTGATATAAACAAAATATCATCGAAATAGGCAATATTTTGCCGTTTTTCCACGTTTTTGTGAATTTTCAGTTTATTGTTATTAATTCATTAAATATACGATAAAAATTATGCAAACACATAATTGATCAGAAAATAACCTTAAATAATTCATTTTCAATCATCTATTTGTTTCACGGTAAAATACTGAGTAAGATATTGAAAAGGGGAGAAGTTCTGTTTTTATTGCATATATCGACGTTTCAGCCGGATTAGAGCGGTTTTACGTGTACATCTTCCATCGGTAATATAAACGGAAAATCAGGAACATTTTAGTTAATTCTAATGAAAACACATTGATTTTCATCATTTGCATTTGAAACAACATTGTCATATGTCTTTTCTTGGATCTAAATAATACGAAACCTCGCTCTATGATTTGAAGTTAAAATCCTCAAATATGATAATATAGTGACTGTTTTCACGTTATTCATGTAGTGTGATTTTACGTATATATATTCGTTTTTACCAATATTTCGATACTACTTCATGTTTTCTAACAATATGTGATTTTGCCTTCAAATCTCAGAATTTCGCAAATTTTGCATTTTTAAGCAAGTTTACTTGCATTTTGTTTTGTACTAAAAATCATCGAATTTAGCAATATTTTGACCTTTATCATCCCCTTTTCCTTTATGTGATTTAAACAAAATATCATCGAATTAGGCAATATTTTGCCGTTTTTCCACGTTTTTGTGAATTTTCAGTTTATTGTTATTAACTCATTATATATACGAGAAAAATTGTGCAAACACATAATTGATCAGAAAATAACCTTAAATACTTCATTTTCAATCATCTATTTGTTTCTCGTTAAAATACTGAGTAAGATATTGAAAAGGGAAGAAGTTCCGTTTTTATTGCATATATCGACGTTTCAGCCGGATTAGAGCGGTTTTACGTGTACATCTTCCATCGGTAATATAAACGGAAAATCAGGAACATTTTAGTTAATTCTAATGAAAACACATTGATTTTTATCATTTGTATTGGAAGCAACATCTTTATACGTCTTTTCTAGAGTCTAAAAAATACGAAACGTCGCTCTATGATTCGATGTTAAAATCCTCAAATTTGGTATAATAATGACTTTTTTCACGTTTTTGATGTAGTTTGATATTACGTAAATATATTCATTTTTACCAATATTTCGATACTATTTCATGTAGTATCACGATATGTGCTTTGGCCTTCAAATCTCAAATTTTCGCATAAAATTGCATTTTAAGCAAGTTTTCTTGCATTTTGTTTTGTACTAAAAATCATCGAATTTAGCAATATTTTGACATTTATCATCCCCTTTTCCTTTATGTGATATAAACAAAATATCATCGAAATAGGCAATATTTTGCCGTTTTTCCACGTTTTTGTGAATTTTCAGTTTATTGTTATTAATTCATTAAATATACGATAAAAATTATGCAAACACATAATTGATCAGAAAATAACCTTAAATAATTCATTTTCAATCATCTATTTGTTTCACGGTAAAATACTGAGTAAGATATTGAAAAGGGGAGAAGTTCTGTTTTTATTGCATATATCGACGTTTCAGCCGGATTAGAGTGGCTTTACGTGTACATCTTCCATCGGTAATATAAACGGAAAATCAGGAACATTTTAGTTAATTCTAATGAAAACACATTGATTTTTATCATTTGCATTTGAAACAACATTGTCATATGTCTTTTCTTGGATCTAAATAATACGAAACCTCGCTCTATGATTTGAAGTTAAAATCCTCAAATATAGTAATATAGTGACTTCTCACGTTATTCATGTAGTGTGATTTTACGTATATATATTCGTTTTTACCAATATTTCGATACCACTTCATGTTTTCTAACAATATGTGATTTGGCCTTCAAATCTCAGAATTTCGCAAATTTTGCATTTTTAAGAAAGTTTTCTTGCGTTTTGTTTTGTACTAAAAATCATCGAATTTAGCAATATTTTGACCTTTATCATCCCCTTTTCCTTTATGTGATTTAAATAAAATATCATCGAATTAGGCAATATTTTGCCGTTTTTCAACGTTTTTGTGAATTTTCAGTTTATTGGTATTAATTCATTAAATATACGATAAAAATGATGCAAACACGTAATTGATTAGAAATTAACCTTAAATACCTCATTTTCAATCAACTATTTGTTTCTCGTTAAAATAATCAGTAAGATATTGAAAAGGGGAGAAGTTCTGTTTTTATTGCATATATCGACGTTTCAGCTGGAAGTTAACGGTTTAACGTGTATATATTCCATCGGTAATATAAGCAAAAAATCAGGAACATCTTAGGTAATTCTAATGAAAACACATTGATTTTTATCATTTGTATTGGAAGCAACATTGTCATACGTCTTTTCTTATATTACCGATGGAAGATGTACACGTAAAACCGCACAATTCCGCCTGAAACGTCGATATATGCAATAAAAGCCCTTTTCAATATCTTACTCAGTATTTCAACGAGAAACAAATTGATGATTGAAGATGAAGTATTCAAGTTTATTATCAATCAATTACGTGTTTGCATAATTTTTATCGTATATTTAATGAATTAATACCAAAAAACTGAAAATTCACAAAAACGTGGAAAAACGGCAAAATATTGCCTATTTCGATGATATTTTGTTTAAATCACATAAAGGAAAACGGGATGATAAACGTCAAAATATTGCTAAATTCGATGATGTTTAGTACGAAACAAAATGGAAGAAAACTTGCTTAAAATGCAATATTATGCGAAATTCTGAGATTTGAAGGCCAAATCACAAATCGTAATACTACATGAAAAAGTATCGAAATATTGGTAAAAATGAATATATTTACGTAATATCAAACTACATGAAAAACGTGAAAAAGTCACTATTATACCAAATTGGAGGATTTTATCTTCGAATCATAACGCGAGGTTTCGTATAATTTAGATCCAAGAAAAGACATATGACAATGTTGTTTCCAATACAAATGATAAAAAACAATGTGTTTTCATTAGAATGAACTAAATTGTTCCTGATTTTCCGTTTATATTACCAATGGAAGATATACACGTAAAACCGCTCTATTCCGGCTGAAACGTCGTTATATGCAATAAAAAACGAACTTCTCCCCTTTTCAATATCTTACTCAGTATCATTCTCTTCAGCCTCTGCATTCCACTCTTAAGCCTCTGCATCACTCTCGTAAGCCTCTGAATCACTCTGTTGAGCCTCTTCATCACTCTCTTGAGCCTCTCCATCACTCTCTTGAGCTTCTACATCCCTCTCTTAAGCGTCTGAAACACTCTTCAGCCTCTGCATCCCTTTTTTGAGCCTCTGCATCACTTTCTTAAGCCTCTGCATCCATTTCTTGAGCCTTTGCATCACTCTCGTGAATTCCTGCATCTCTCTCGTGAATTCCTGCATCCCTCTCATAAGCCTCTGCATCACTCTCCTGAGCCTTTGCATCACTCTCTTAAGCCTCTGCATCCCTCTCTTGAGCCTCTGCGTCACTCTCAAGAGCCTTTGCATCCCTCTCTTGTGCCTCTGCATCCCTCACTTGAGCCTCTGCATCCGTCTGCTGAGCCCATGCATCCCTCTCTTGAGAACCTGCATCCCTCGCATGAGCCTCTGCATCCCTCTCCTAAGCCTCTGTATCACTCTCTTAAGCCTCTGAATCACTCTCATAAGCCTCGGAATCCCCCTCTTGAGCCTCTGCATCCCTCTCTTGAAATCCTGCATTCCTCTCATAAGTCTCTGCATCCCTCTCTTGAGCCTTTGCATCACTCTCTTAAGCCTCTGCATCCCTCTCTTAAGCCTCTGCATCACTCTCAAGAGCCTCTGCATCCCTCTCTTGTGCCTCTACATCCCTCACCTGAGCCTCTGCATCCCTCTCTTGAGCCTCTGCATCCTTCTCTTGGGCCCCTGCATCCCCTCTCTTGAGCCTCTGCATCCCTCTCTTAAGCCTCTGCATCACTCTCCTAAGCCTCTGCATCACTCTCTTAAGCCTATGAATAACTCTCTTGAGCCTCTGAATCACTCTCTTGAGCAACTGCATCCCTCTCTCAAGTCTCTGCATCACTCTCTTAAGCCTCTGCGTTACTCTCTTGAGCCTCTGCATCCCTCTCCTGCGCCTCTGCCTCACTCTTTTAAGCCTAATGCAAGAAAACAAGAAAACTTTCTTAATGCAAGAAAACTTGCTTAAAATGCAATATTATGCGAAAATCTGAGATATGAAGGCCAAATCACATATCTTGATACTACATGAAATAGTATCGAAATATTGGTAAAAACGAATATATTTACGTAAAATCACACCACATGAAAAACGTGAAAAAGTCACTATTATACCAAATTTTAGGATTTTAACTTCGAATCATAAAGCGAGGTTTCGTATTATTTAGATCCAAGAAAAGACATATTACAATGTTGTTTCCAATACAAATGATAAAAATCAATGTGTTTTCATTAGATTTACCTAAAATGTTCCTGATTTTCCGTTTATATTACTGACGGAAGATGTACACGTAAAACCGCACAATTCCGGCTGAAACGTCGATATATGCAATAAAAACCGAACTACTCCCCTTTCCAATCTCTCTCTTGAGCCTCTGCATCACTCTCTTAAGCCTCTGCATCACTCTCGTAAACCTCTGAATCATTCTCTTGAGCCTCTGCATCCCTCTCTTAGGCCTCTACATCATTCTCTTGAGCCTCTGCATCCCTCTCTTGAGCCTTTGCATCACTCTCTTGAGCCTCTGCATCATTCCCTTGAGCGTCTGCATCCCTCTCTTGAGCCTCTGCATCACTCTCAAGTGCCTCTGCATCTTTCTCTTTTGCCTATGCATCCCTCACTTTAGCCTCTGCATCCCTCTCTTGAGCCTCTGCATCCCTCTCTTGAGCCTTTTCATACCGCTCTTGAGCCTCTGCATCCCTCTATTGAGCCTCTGCATCCCTCTCTTGAGCCTCTGCATCACTCTCTTAAGTCTCTGCATCACTCTCTTAAACCTCTGAATCACTCTCTTGAGCCTCTGCTTCCCTTTTTTGAGCCTCTGCATCACTTTCTTAAGCCTCTGCATCTCTTTCTTGAGCCTCTGCATCCCTCTCTTAAGCCTCTGCATCACTCTCTTGAGCCTCTGCATCCCTCTCTTAAGCCTCTGCATCACTCTCTTGAGCCTCTGTATCCCTCTCTTAAGCCTCTGCATCACTCTCTTGAGCCTCTGCATCTCTCTCTTGAACTCCTGCATCCCTCTCATGAGCCTCTGCATCCCTCTTTTGAGCCTCTGCATCACTTTCTTAGCCTCTGCATCCCTCTCATGTGCCTATGCATCCCTCTCTTGAGCCTCTACATCCCTCTTTTGAGCCTCTGCATCCCTCTCTTAAGCCTCTGCATCACTCACTTGAGCCTATGCATCACTCTCTTGAGCCTCTGCATCACTCTCTTCAGCCTCTGCATCACTCTCTTCAGCCTCTGCATCACTCTCTTAAGCCTCTGCTTCCCTCTCTTGATCATCTTCATTACTCTCGTAAGCCTCTGCATCACTGTCTTGAGCCTCTGCATAACTCTCTTCTGCATCTGCATCACTCTCTTGGGCCTCTGAATCCCTCTCTTGAGGCCTCTGCATCACTCTCTCGAGCCTCTGCATCACTCTTCTGATCCTCTGCGTCAATCACTTCAGCCTCTGCATCACTCTCTTGAACCTCTGCATATCTCTCTTGAGCCTCTGCATCACTCTCTTCAGCCTTTGCATCAATCTCTCAAGCCTCTGCTTCCCTCTCTTGATCCTCTCCATCACTCTCTTGAGCCTCGGCATCACTCTCTTCAGCCTCTGCATCACTCTCTTATGCCTCTGCATCCCTCTCTTGATCCTCTGCATCACTCTTTTGAGCCTCTGCATCATTCTCTTGAGAATCTGCATCCCTCTCTTAAGCCTCTACATCATTCTCTTGAGCCTCTGCATCACTCTCTTGAGCCTCTGCATCTCTCTCTTCAGCCTTTGCATCACTCTCTGGAGCCTCTGCATCCCCCTCTTGATCCTCTGCAACACTCTCTTCAGCCTCAGCATCACTCTCTCATAAGCATCTTAATCCCTCTCTTGAGCCTCTGAATTATTCTCTTGAGACTCTGCATCACTTTCTCGGGTCTCTGCATCACTCTCCTGATCCTCTGCATCACTCTCTTGAGCCTCTGCATTACTCTCTTAAACCTCTGCATCACTCTCTAGAGCCTCTGCATCATTCACTTCGCCCTCTGCATCACTCTCTTAAGCGTCTGCATCACTCTCCAGAGCCACTGCATCATTCTCTTGATCCTCGGCATCACTCCCTTGAGCCTCAGCATCCCTCTCTTCATCCTCTGCATCACTCTCGTGAGCCTCTGCATCATTCTCTTGAGCCTCTGCATCCCTCTCTTAAGCCTCTACATCATTCTCTTGAGCCTCTGCATCCCTCTCCTGAGCCTCTGCATCACTCTCCTGAGCCTCTGCATCACTCTCTTGAGCCTCTGCATCACTCTCTTGAGCCTCTGCATCCCGCCATTGAGCCTCTGCATCCCTCTCTTGAGCCTTTGCATCACTCTCTTAAGCCTCAGCATCCCTCTCTTGAGCCACTGCATCACTCATTCTCCTGAGCCTCTGCATCCCTCTCTTAAGCCTCAACATCATTCTCTTGTGCCTATGGATCACTCTCTTGAACCTCTGCATCACTCTCTTAAGCCTCTGCATTTCTCTCTTTAGCCTCTGCATCACTCTCTTGAGCCTCTACATCACTCTCTTGAGCCTCTTCATCCCTCTCTTGAGCCTCTGCATCCCTCTCTTAAGCCTCAACATCATTCTCTTGTGCCTCTGCATCACTCTCTTGAACCTCTGCATCACTCTCTTAAGCCTCTGCATTTCTCTCTTCAGCCTCTGCATCACTCTCTTGAGCCTCTGCATCACTGTCTTGAGCCTCTTCATCCCTATCTTGAGCCTGTGCATCCCTCTCTTACGTCTCTGCATCACTCTCTTGAGCCTTTGCATCACTCTCTTGAGCCTCTGCATCCCTCTCTTAAGCCTCTGCAACACTCTCTTCAGCCTCTGCATCACTCTCTTAAGCCTATGCATCTCTCTCTTGAGCCTCTGCATCCCTCTCTTAAGCCTCAGCAACAGTCTCGTCAGCCTCTGCATCACTCTCTTGAGCCTTTGCATCACTGTCTTGAGCCTAATCAATTATGTGTTTGCATCATTTTTATCGTATATTTAATGAATTAATACCAATAAACTGAAAATTCACAGAAACATGGAAAAACAGCAAAATATTGCCTAATTCAATGATATTTTATTTAAATCACTTAAAGGAAAAGGGGATGATAAACGTCAAAATATTGCTAAATTCGATGATTTTTAGTACGAATCAAAATGCAAGAAACTTGCTTAAAAATGCAACATTTGCGATATTCTGAGATTTGTAGGCCAAATTTCATATCGTGAGACAACATGAAGTAGTATCGAAATATTGGTAAAAACGAATATATTTACGTAAAATCACACCACATGAAAAACCTGAAAAAAGTCAAAATTTTACCATATGTGTTTCCATTACAATTTACTAAAATGTTCGTGATCTTCCGTTTATATTACCGACGGAAGATGTACACGTAAAACCGCTCTAATCCGGGTGAAACGTCGATATAGGCAATAAAAACAGAAATTCTCCCCTTTTCAATATCTTATCAAGTATTTTAACGAGAAACAAATAGATGATTGAAAATGAAGTATTTAAGGTTATTATCTAATCAATTATGTGTTTGTATCATTTTTATCGTATATTTAATGAATTAATAACAATAAACTGGAAATTCACAAAAACGTGGAAAAACAGCAAAATATTGCCAAATTCGATGATATTTTGTTTATATCACACAAAGGAAAAGGGAGTGATGCAGAGCCTCAAGAGAGTAATGCAGGGACTCAAGAGAGTGATGCAGAGGCTCAAGAGAGTTATTCAGAGGCTTAAGAGAGTGATGCAGAGGCTCAAGAGAGGGATGCAGAGGCTCATGAGAGTGATGCAGAGGCTTAATAGAGGGATGCAGAAGCTCAAGAGAGTGATGCAGAGGCTTAGGAGAAGGATGCAGAGGCTCAAGAGAATGATGCAGAGGCTCAAGAGAGTGCTGCAAAAGGCTCAAGAGAGAGATGCTGAGGCTCCAGAGAGGGATGCAGAGGCTCAAGAGAGTGATGCAGAGGCTCAAGAGAAAAAGGCAGAGGCTTAAGAGAGTGATGCAGAGGCTCAAAAGAGTGATGCAGAGGCTCAAGAAAATGATGTAAAGGCTCAGGAGAGTGATGCAGAGAATCAAGAGAGGGATGCAGAGGTTTAAGAGAGTGATGCAAAGGCTCAAGAAAGTGATGCAGAGGCTCAAGAGAGTGATGCAGAGGCCTCAAGAGAGGGATTCAGAGGCTTAAGAGAGTGATGCAGAGGCTGAAGAGAGTGTTGCAGAGGCTCAAGAGAGTGATGCAGAGGCCTCAAGAGAGGGATGCAGACTCTCAAGAGAGTGATGCAGAGGCTTAAAAGAGTGAGGCAGAGGCGTAGGAGAGGGATGCAGAGGCTCAAGAGAGTAACGCAGAGGCTTAAGAGGGTGATGCAGAGGCTCAAGAGAGTGATGCAGAGACTTGAGAGAGGGATGCAGTTGCTCAAGAGAGTGATGCAGAGGCTCAAGAGAGTTATTCAGAGGCTTAAGAGAGTGATGCAGAGGCTTAAGAGAGTGATGCAGAGGCTTAAGAGAGGGATGCAGAGGCTCAAGAGAGGGGATGCAGGGGCCCAAGTGAAGGATGCAGAGGCTCAAGTGAGGGATGCAGAGGCTCAAGTGAGGGATGCAGAGGCACAAGAGAGGGATGCAGAGGCTCTTGAAAGTGATGCAGAGGCTTAAGCGAGGGATACAGAGGCTTAAGAGAGTGATGCAAAGGCTCAAGAGAGGGATGCAGACTCTCAAGAGAGTGATGCAGAGGCTTAAAAGAGTGAGGCAGAGGCGTAGGAGAGGGATGCAGAGGCTCAAGAGAGTAACGCAGAGGCTTAAGAGGGTGATGCAGAGGCTCAAGAGAGTGATGCAGAGACTTGAGAGAGGGATGCAGTTGCTCAAGAGAGTGATGCAGAGGCTCAAGAGAGTTATTCAGAGGCTTAAGAGAGTGATGCAGAGGCTTAAGAGAGTGATGCAGAGGCTTAGAGAGGGATGCAGAGGCTCAGGAGAGGGATGCAGGGGCCCAAGTGAAGGATGCAGAGGCTCAAGTGAGGGATGCAGAGGCTCAAGTGAGGGATGCAGAGGCACAAGAGAGGGATGCAGAGGCTCTTGAGAGTGATGCAGAGGCTTAAGCGAGGGATGCAGAGGCTTAAGAGAGTGATGCAAAGGCTCAAGAGAGGATGCAGAGACTCATGAGAGGAATGCAGGAGTTCAAGAGAGGGATGCAGCGGCTCTAAAGAGTGTGATTCAGAGGCTTACGAGAGTGATGCAAAGGCTTAAGAGAGTGATACAGAGGCTTAAGAGAGGGATGCAGAGGCTCAAGCGAGGGATGCAGATTCTCAAGAGAGGGATGCAGGGGCTCAGCAGACGGATGCAGAGGCTCAAGTGAAGGATGCAGAGGCACAAGAGAGGGATGCAGAGCTCTTGAGAGTGACGCAGAGGCTCAAGAGAGGGATGCAGAGGCTTAATAGAGTGATGCAAAGGCTCAGGAGAATGATGCAGAGGCTTATGAGAGGGATGCAGGAATTCACGAGAATGATGCAGGAATTCACGAGAGTGATGCAAAGGCTCAAGAAAGGGATGCAGAGGCTTAAGAAAGTGATGCAGAGGCTCAAACAAGGGATGCAGAGGCTTAAGAGAGTGATGCAGAGGCTAAAGAGAGTGTTTCAGAGGCTTAAGAGAGGGATGTAGAAGCTCAAGAGAGTGATGGAGAGGCTCAAGAGAGTGATGCAGAGGCTCAAGAGAGTGATGCAAAGGCTCAAGAAAGTGATGCAGAGGCTCAAGAGAGTGATGCAGAGGCCTCAAGAGAGGATTCAGAGGCTTAAGAGAGTGATGCAGAGGCTGAAGAGAGTGTTGCAGAGGCTCAAGAGAGTGATGCAGAGGCCTCAAGAGAGGGATGCAGACTCTCAAGAGAGTGATGCAGAGGCTTAAAAGAGTGAGGCAGAGGCGTAGGAGAGGGATGCAGAGGCTCAAGAGAGTAACGCAGAGGCTTAAGAGGGTGATGCAGAGGCTCAAGAGAGTGATGCAGAGACTTGAGAGAGGGATGCAGTTGCTCAAGAGAGTGATGCAGAGGCTCAAGAGAGTTATTCAGAGGCTTAAGAGAGTGGTGCAGAGGCTTAAGAGAGTGATGCAGAGGCTTAAGAGAGGGATGCAGAGGCTCAAGAGAGGGGATGCAGGGGCCCAAGTGAAGGATGCAGAGGCTCAAGTGAGGGATGCAGAGGCTCAAGTGAGGGATGCAGAGGCACACGAGAGGGATGCAGAGGCTCTTGAGAGTGATGCAGAGGCTTAAGCGAGGGATGCAGAGGCTTAAGAGAGTGATGCAAAGGCTCAAGAGAGGGATGCAGACTCTCAAGAGAGTGATGCAGAGGCTTAAAAGAGTGAGGCAGAGGCGTAGGAGAGGGATGCTGAGGCTCAAGAGAGTAACGCAGAGGCTTAAGAGGGTGATGCAGAGGCTCAAGAGAGTGATGCAGAGACTTGAGAGAGGGATGCAGTTGCTCAAGAGAGTGATGCAGAGGCTCAAGAGAGTTATTCAGAGGCTTAAGAGAGTGATTCAGAGGCTTAAGAGAGTGATGCAGAGGCTTAAGAGAGGGATGCAGAGGCTCAAGAGAGGGGATGCAGGGGCCCAAGTGAAGGATGCAGAGGCTCAAGTGAGGGATGCAGAGGCTCAAGTGAGGGATGCAGAGGCACAAGAGAGGGATGCAGAGGCTCTTGAGAGTGATGCAGAGGCTTAAGCGAGGGATGCAGAGGCTTAAGAGAGTGATGCAAAGGCTCAAGAGAGGGATGCAGAGACTCATGAGAGGAATGCAGGAGTTCAAGAGAGGGATGCAGCGGCTCTAAAGAGTGTGATTCAGAGGCTTACGAGAGTGATGCAGAGGCTTAAGAGAGTGATACAGAGGCTTAAGAGAGGGATGCAGAGGCTCAAGCGAGGGATGCAGATTCTCAAGAGAGGGATGCAGGGGCTCAGCAGACGGATGCAGAGGCTCAAGTGAAGGATGCAGAGGCACAAGAGAGGGATGCAGAGCTCTTGAGAGTGACGCAGAGGCTCAAGAGAGGGATGCAGAGGCTTAATAGAGTGATGCAAAGGCTCAGGAGAATGATGCAGAGGCTTATGAGAGGGATGCAGGAATTCACGAGAATGATGCAGGAATTCACGAGAGTGATGCAAAGGCTCAAGAAAGGGATGCAGAGGCTTAAGAAAGTGATGCAGAGGCTCAAACAAGGGATGCAGAGGCTAAAGAGAGTGTTTCAGAGGCTTAAGAGAGGGATGTAGAAGCTCAAGAGAGTGATGGAGAGGCTCAAGAGAGTGATGCAGAGGCTCAACAGAGTGATTCAGAGGCTTACGAGATTGATGCAGAGGCTTAAGAGTGGAATGCAGAGGCTGAAGAGAATTATACTGAGTAAGATATTGAAAAGGGGAGAAGTTCGGTTTTTATTGCATATAACGACGTTTCAGCCGGAACAGAGCGGTTTTAGGTGTACATCTTCCATTGGTAATATAAACAGAAAATCAGGAGCAATTTAGTTCATTCTAATGAAAACACATTGTTTTTTATCATTTGTATTGGAAACAACATTGTCATATGTCTTTTCTTGGATCTAAATTATACGAAACCTCGCGTTATGATTCGAATTAAAATCCTCAAATTTGGTATAATAGTGACTTTTTCACGTTTTTCATGTAGTTTGATATTACGTAAATATATTAATTTTTACCAATATTTCGATACTTTTTCATGTAGTATTACGATGTGTGATTTGGCCTTCAAATCTCAGAATTTCGCATAATATTGCATTTTAAGCAAGTTTTCTTGCATTTTGTTTTGTACTATAAATCATCGAATTTAGTAATATTTTGACGTTTATCATCCCCCTTTTCCTTTGTGTGATATAATCAAAATGTCATCGAATTTGGCAATATTTTGCTGTTTTTCCACGTTTTTGTGAATTTCCAGTTTATTGTTATTAATTCATTAAATATACGATAAAAATGATACAAACACATAATTGATTAGATAATAACCTTAAATACTTCATTTTCAATCATCTATTTGTTTCTCGTTAAAATACTTGATAAGATATTGAAAAGGGGAGAATTTCTGTTTTTATTGCATATATCGACGTTTCACCCGGATTAGAGCGATTTTACGTGTAAATCTTCCGTCGGTAATATAAACGGAAAATCACGAACATTTTAGTAAATTGTAATGGAAACACATATGGTAAAATTTTGACTTTTTTCAGGTTTTTCATGTGGTGTGATTTTACGTAATATATTCGTTTTTACCAATATTTCGATACTACTTCATGTTGTCTCACGATATGAAATTTGGCCTACAAATCTCAGAATTTCGCAAATGTTGCATTTTTAAGCAAGTTTCTTGCATTTTGTTTCGTACTAAAAATCATGGAATTTAGCAATATTTTGACGTTTATCATCCCCTTTTCCTTTATGTGATTTAAATAAAATATCATCGAATTAGGCAATATTTTCCTGTTTTTCCATGTTTCTGTGAATTTTCAGTTTATTGGTATTAATTCATTAACTATACAATAAAAATTATGCAAACACATAATTGATTAGGCTCAAGAGAGTGATGCAAAGGCTCAAGAGAGTGATGCAGAGGCTTAAGAAAGTGATGCAGAGGCTCAAAAGAGGGATGCAGAGGCTTAAAAGGGTGATGCAGAGGCTCAAGAGAGGGATGCAGAGGCTCAAGAGAGAGATGCATAGGCTTAAGAGAGGGATGCAGAGGCTCAAGAGAGTGATGCAAAGGCTCAAGAGAGTGATGCAGAGGCTTAAGAGAGGGATGCAGAGGCTCAAGAGAGGGATGAAGAGGCTCAAGACAGTGATGCAGAGGCTCAAGAGAGTGATGCAGAGGCTCAAGAGAGAAATGCAGAGGCTTAAGAGAGTGATGCAGAGGTTCAAGAGAGTGATGCAGAGGCAAAAGAGAATGATGTTGAGGCTTAAGAGAGGGATGCAGAGGTTCAAGAGAATGATGCAAAGGCTCAAGAGAGTGATGCAAAGGCTTACGAGAGGGATGCAGAGGCTCAAGAGAGGGATGCAGAGGTTAAAGAGAGTGATGCAGAAGCACAAGAGAATGATGTTGAGGCTTAAGAGAGGGATGCAGAGGCTCAAGAGAATGATGCAGGGGCTCAAGAGAATGATGCAGAGGCTTGAGAGAGGGATGCAGAGGATCAAGAGAGTGATGTAGAGGCTTAGGAGAGGAATGCAAAGGCTGAAGAGAATGATGCAAAGGCTTAAGAGAGGGATGCAGAGGCTGAAGAAAATGATGCAGAGGTTTAAGAGAGGGATGCAGAGGCTCAAGATAGGGATGAAGAGGCTCAAGAGAGTGATGCAGAGGCTCAAGAGAGTGATGCAGAGGCTGAAAAGAGAAATGCAGAGGCTTAAGAGAGTGATGCAGAGGTTCAAGAGAGTGATCCTGAGGCACAAGAGAATGATGTTGAGGCTTAAGAGAGGGATGCAGAGGCTCAGGAGAATGAGTGATGCAGAGGCTCAAGAGAGGGATGCCGAGGCTTACGAGAGTGATGCAAAGGCTCAAGAGAGGGATGCAGAGGCTCAGGAGAGGGATACAGAGGCTCAAGAGAGTGATGCAGAGGCTCAAGAGAGTGATGCAGTCTCAAGACAGTGAAGCAGAGAATCAAGAGAGGGAAGCAGGAGAGTGATGCAGAGGCTCAGGAGAGGGATGCAGAGGCTCAAGAGAATGATGTAGAGGCTTAAGAAAGGGATGCAGAGGCTCAAGAGAATGATGCAGAGGCTCACGAGAGTGATGCAGAGGTTGAAGAGAGGGATGCTGAGGCTCAAGAGAGTGATGCCGAGGATCAAGAGAATGATGCAGAGGCTCTGGAGAGTGATGCAGACGCTTAAGAGAGTGATGCAGAGGGCGAAGAGAATGATGCAGAGGCTCTAGAGAGTGATGCAGAGGCTTAAGAGAGTAATGCAGAGGCTCAAGAGAGTGATGCAGAGGATCAGGAGAGTGATGCAGATCCCCGAGAAAGTGATGCAGAGGCTCAAGAGAATAATTCAGAGGCTCAAGAGAGGGATTAAGATGCCTAAGAGAGTGATGCTGAGGCTAAAGGGAGTGTTGCAAAGGCTCAAGCGAGGGATGCAGAGGCTCAAGAGAGTGATGCAGAGACTCACGAGAGGGATACATAGGCTCTAGAGAGTGATGCAGAGGCTCAAAAGAGTGATGCAAAGTCTCAAGAGAATGATGGAGATGATCAAGAGAGTGATGCAGAGGATAAAGAGAGTGATGCAGAGGCTCAAGAGAGGTATGCAGTGGCTTAAGAGAGTGATGCAAAGGCTCAAGAGAAGGATGCTAAGGCTAATGAGAGGGATGCAGGAGTTCAAGAGAGGGATGCAGAAGCTCAACAAAGGGATGCAGAGGCTTAGGAAAGTGATGCAGAGGCCCAAAATAGGGATGCAGAGGCTTAAGAGGGGTGATGCAGAGGCTCAAGAGAGTGATGTAGACGATCAAGAAAGGGATGCAGAGGCTGAAGAGAGTGATGCAGAGACTGAAGAGAGTTTTGCAGAGGCTCAAGAGAGAGATGCAGAGGCTTACAAGAGTGATGCAGAGGCTCAAGAGAGGGAAGTGGAGGCTTAAGTGAGGGATGCAGAGGCTCAAGAGAGGGATGCAGAGGCTCTTGAGAGTGATGCAGAGGCTCAAGAGAGGGATGCAGAGGCTTAAGAGAGTGATGCAAAGGCTCAAAAGAGGGATGCAGAGGCTGACGAGAGTGATTCAGAGGCTGAAGAGAGAGATGCAGAGGCTTAAGAGAGTGATGCAGAGGCTCACGAGAGTAGTGCAGAGGCTCAAGTGAATGATGTAGAGGCTTAAGAGAGGGATGCAGAGGCTCAAGAGAATGATGCAGAGGCTCAAGAGAGTGATGCAGAGGATCAAGAGAGGGATGCAGAGGCCTAAGAGAGAGATGCAGAGGCTGAAGAGAGTGATGCAGAGGCTCAAGATAGTGTTTTATAGGCTCAAGAGAGTGATGCAGAGGATCAAGAGAGTGATGCAGAGGATCAAGAGAGTGATGCAGTCTCAAGACAGTGAAGCAGAGAATCAAGAGAGGGAAGCAGAGGCTTAAGAGAGTGATGCAGAGGCTGAAGAGAGTGATGCAGAGGCTCTAGAGAGTGATGCAGAGGCTCAAGAGAGTGAAGCAGAGGATCATGAAAGTGATGCAGAGGCTCGAGAGAGTGATGCAGAGGCCTCAAGAGAGGAACTCAGAGGCTTAAAAGAGTGATGCAGAGGCTGAAGAGAGTGTTGCAGAGGCTGAAGAGAGGGATGCAGAGGCTCAAGCGAGTGATGCACAGGCTCAAGAGAGGGATGCAGAGGCTCAAGAGAGGGATGTAGAGGCTCAAGAGAGCGATGCAGAGGCTCAAGAGAGTGATGTAGAGGCTCAAGAGAGGGATGCAGAGGCTGAAGAGAGTGAATTAGAGGCTCAGGAGAGGGATGCAGAGGCTTAAGAGAGTGATGCAATAGCTCAAAGGAGGGATGCAGAGGCTGAAGAGAGTGATTCAGATGCTGAAGAGAGTGATGCAATGGCTCAAAGGAGGGATGCAGAGGCTGAAGAGAGTGATTCAGATGCTGAAGAGAGAGATGCAGAGGCTTAAGAGAGTGATGCAGAGGCTGATGAGAGTGATGCAGAGGCTCAAGAGAGTTATGTAGAGGCTCAAGAGAGTGATGCAGAGGTTCAAGAGAGTGATGCAGAGGATCAAAAGAGTGATACAGAGGATCAAGTGAGTGATGCAGAGGATCAAGAGAGGGAAGCAGAGGCTTAAGAGAGTGATGCAGAGGCTGAAGAGCGTGATGCAGAGGCTGTAGAGAGTGATACAGAGGCTCAAGAGAGGGGATGCAGGGGCCCAAGTGAAGGATGCAGAGGCTCAAGTGAGGGATGAAGAGGCTCAAGTGAGGGATGCAGAGGCACAAGAGAGGGATGCAGAGGCTCTTGAAAGTGATGCAGAGGCTTAAGCGAGGGATGCAGAGGCTTAAGAGAGTGATGCAAAGGCTCAAGAGAGGGATGCAGACTCTCAAGAGAGTGATGCAGAGGCTTAAAAGAGTGAGGCAGAGGCGTAGGAGAGGGATGCAGAGGCTCAAGAGAGTAACGCAGAGGCTTAAGAGGGTGATGCATAGGCTCAAGAGAGTGATGCAGAGACTTGAGAGAGGGATGCAGTTGCTCAAGAGAGTGATGCAGAGGCTCAAGAGAGTTATTCAGAGGCTTAAGAGAGTGATGCAGAGGCTTAAGAGAGTGATGCAGAGGCTTAAGAGAGGGATGCAGAGGCTCAAGAGAGGGGATGCAGGGGCCCAAGTGAAGGATGCAGAGGCTCAAGTGAGGGATGCAGAGGCTCAAGTGAGGGATGCAGAGGCACAAGAGAGGGATGCAGAGGTTCTTGAGAGTGATGCAGAGGCTTAAGCGAGGGATGCAGAGGCTTAAGAGAGTGATGCAAAGGCTCAAGAGAGGGATGCAGAGACTCATGAGAGGAATGCAGGAGTTCAAGAGAGGGATGCAGCGGCTCTAAAGAGTGTGATTCAGAGGCTTACGAGAGTGATGCAAAGGCTTAAGAGAGTGATACAGAGGCTTAAGAGAGGGATGCAGAGGCTCAAGCGAGGGATGCAGATTCTCAAGAGAGGGATGCAGGGGCTCAGCAGACGGATGCAGAGGCTCAAGTGAAGGATGCAGAGGCACAAGAGAGGGATGCAGAGCTCTTGAGAGTGACGCAGAGGCTCAAGAGAGGGATGCAGAGGCTTAATAGAGTGATGCAAAGGCTCAGGAGAATGATGCAGAGGCTTATGAGAGGGATGCAGGAATTCACGAGAATGATGCAGGAATTCACGAGAGTGATGCAAAGGCTCAAGAAAGGGATGCAGAGGCTTAAGAAAGTGATGCAGAGGCTCAAACAAGGGATGCAGAGGCTTAAGAGAGTGATGCAGAGGCTAAAGAGAGTGTTTCAGAGGCTTAAGAGAGGGATGTAGAAGCTCAAGAGAGTGATGGAGAGGCTCAAGAGAGTGATGCAGAGGCTCAAGAGAGTGATGCAAAGGCTCAAGAAAGTGATGCAGAGGCTCAAGAGAGTGATGCAGAGGCCTCAAGAGAGGGATTCAGAGACTTAAGAGAGTGATGCAGAGGCTGAAGAGAGTGTTGCAGAGGCTCAAGAGAGTGATGCAGAGGCCTCAAGAGAGGGATGCAGACTCTCAAGAGAGTGATGCAGAGGCTTAAAAGAGTGAGGCAGAGGCGTAGGAGAGGGATGCAGAGGCTCAAGAGAGTAACGCAGAGGCTTAAGAGGGTGATGCAGAGGCTCAAGAGAGTGATGCAGAGACTTGAGAGAGGGATGCAGTTGCTCAAGAGAGTGATGCAGAGGCTCAAGAGAGTTATTCAGAGGCTTAAGAGAGTGGTGCAGAGGCTTAAGAGAGTGATGCAGAGGCTTAAGAGAGGGATGCAGAGGCTCAAGAGAGGGGATGCAGGGGCCCAAGTGAAGGATGCAGAGGCTCAAGTGAGGGATGCAGAGGCTCAAGTGAGGGATGCAGAGGCACACGAGAGGGATGCAGTGGCTCTTGAGAGTGATGCAGAGGCTTAAGCGAGGGATGCAGAGGCTTAAGAGAGTGATGCAAAGGCTCAAGAGAGGGATGCAGACTCTCAAGAGAGTGATGCAGAGGCTTAAAAGAGTGAGGCAGAGGCGTAGGAGAGGGATGCTGAGGCTCAAGAGAGTAACGCAGAGGCTTAAGAGGGTGATGCAGAGGCTCAAGAGAGTGATGCAGAGACTTGAGAGAGGGATGCAGTTGCTCAAGAGAGTGATGCAGAGGCTCAAGAGAGTTATTCAGAGGCTTAAGAGAGTGATTCAGAGGCTTAAGAGAGTGATGCAGAGGCTTAAGAGAGGGATGCAGAGGCTCAAGAGAGGGGATGCAGGGGCCCAAGTGAAGGATGCAGAGGCTCAAGTGAGGGATGCAGAGGCTCAAGTGAGGGATGCAGAGGCACAAGAGAGGGATGCAGAGGCTCTTGAGAGTGATGCAGAGGCTTAAGCGAGGGATGCAGAGGCTTAAGAGAGTGATGCAAAGGCTCAAGAGAGGGATGCAGAGACTCATGAGAGGAATGCAGGAGTTCAAGAGAGGGATGCAGCGGCTCTAAAGAGTGTGATTCAGAGGCTTACGAGAGTGATGCAGAGGCTTAAGAGAGTGATACAGAGGCTTAAGAGAGGGATGCAGAGGCTCAAGCGAGGGATGCAGATTCTCAAGAGAGGGATGCAGGGGCTCAGCAGACGGATGCAGAGGCTCAAGTGAAGGATGCAGAGGCACAAGAGAGGGATGCAGAGCTCTTGAGAGTGACGCAGAGGCTCAAGAGAGGGATGCAGAGGCTTAATAGAGTGATGCAAAGGCTCAGGAGAATGATGCAGAGGCTTATGAGAGGGATGCAGGAATTCACGAGAATGATGCAGGAATTCACGAGAGTGATGCAAAGGCTCAAGAAAGGGATGCAGAGGCTTAAGAAAGTGATGCAGAGGCTCAAACAAGGGATGCAGAGGCTAAAGAGAGTGTTTCAGAGGCTTAAGAGAGGGATGTAGAAGCTCAAGAGAGTGATGGAGAGGCTCAAGAGAGTGATGCAGAGGCTCAACAGAGTGATTCAGAGGCTTACGAGATTGATGCAGAGGCTTAAGAGTGGAATGCAGAGGCTGAAGAGAATTATACTGAGTAAGATATTGAAAAGGGGAGAAGTTCGGTTTTTATTGCATATAACGACGTTTCAGCCGGAACAGAGCGGTTTTACGTGTACATCTTCCATTGGTAATATAAACAGAAAATCAGGAGCAATTTAGTTCATTCTAATGAAAACACATTGTTTTTTATCATTTGTATTGGAAACAACATTGTCATATGTCTTTTCTTGGATCTAAATTATACGAAACCTCGCGTTACGATTCGAATTAAAATCCTCAAATTTGGTATAATAGTGACTTTTTCACGTTTTTCATGTAGTTTGATATTACGTAAATATATTAATTTTTACCAATATTTCGATACTTTTTCATGTAGTATTACGATGTGTGATTTGGCCTTCAAATCTCAGAATTTCGCATAATATTGCATTTTAAGCAAGTTTTCTTGCATTTTGTTTTGTACTATAAATCATCGAATTTAGTAATATTTTGACGTTTATCATCCCCCTTTTCCTTTGTGTGATATAATCAAAATATCATAGAATTTGGCAATATTTTGCTGTTTTTCAACGTTTTTGTGAATTTCCAGTTTATTGTTATTAATTCATTAAATATACGATAAAAATGATACAAACACATAATTGATTAGATAATAACCTTAAATACTTCATTTTCAATCATCTATTTGTTTCTCGTTAAAATACTTGATAAGATATTGAAAAGGGGAGAATTTCTGTTTTTATTGCATATATCGACGTTTCACCCGGATTAGAGCGATTTTACGTGTAAATCTTCCGTCGGTAATATAAACGGAAAATCACGAACATTTTAGTAAATTGTAATGGAAACACATATGGTAAAATTTTGACTTTTTTCAGGTTTTTCATGTGGTGTGATTTTACGTAAATATATTCGTTTTTACCAATATTTCGATACTACTTCATGTTGTCTCACGATATGAAATTTGGCCTACAAATCTCAGAATTTCGCAAATGTTGCATTTTTAAGCAAGTTTCTTGCATTTTGTTTCGTACTAAAAATCATGGAATTTAGCAATATTTTGACGTTTATCATCCCCTTTTCATTTATGTGATTTAAATAAAATATCATCGAATTAGGCAATATTTTCCTGTTTTTCCATGTTTCTGTGAATTTTCAGTTTATTGGTATTAATTCATTAACTATACAATAAAAATTATGCAAACACATAATTGATTAGGCTCAAGAGAGTGATGCAAAGGCTCAAGAGAGTGATGCAGAGGCTTAAGAAAGTGATGCAGAGGCTCAAAAGAGGGATGCAGAGGCTTAAAAGGGTGATGCAGAGGCTCAAGAGAGGGATGCAGAGGCTCAAGAGAGAGATGCATAGGCTTAAGAGAGGGATGCAGAGGCTCAAGAGAGTGATGCAAAGGCTCAAGAGAGTGATGCAGAGGCTTAAGAGAGGGATGCAGAGGCTCAAGAGAGGGATGAAGAGGCTCAAGACAGTGATGCAGAGGCTCAAGAGAGTGATGCAGAGGCTCAAGAGAGAAATGCAGAGGCTTAAGAGAGTGATGCAGAGGTTCAAGAGAGTGATGCAGAGGCAAAAGAGAATGATGTTGAGGCTTAAGAGAGGGATGCAGAGGTTCAAGAGAATGATGCAAAGGCTCAAGAGAGTGATGCAAAGGCTTACGAGAGGGATGCAGAGGCTCAAGAGAGGGATGCAGAGGTTAAAGAGAGTGATGCAGAAGCACAAGAGAATGATGTTGAGGCTTAAGAGAGGGATGCAGAGGCTGAAGAGAATGATGCAGGGGCTCAAGAGAATGATGCAGAGGCTTGAGAGAGGGATGCAGAGGATCAAGAGAGTGATGCAGAGGCTTAGGAGAGGAATGCAAAGGCTGAAGAGAATGATGCAAAGGCTTAAGAGAGGGATGCAGAGGCTGAAGAAAATGATGCAGAGGTTTAAGAGAGGGATGCAGAGGCTCAAGATAGGGATGAAGAGGCTCAAGAGAGTGATGCAGAGGCTCAAGAGAGTGATGCAGAGGCTGAAAAGAGAAATGCAGAGGCTTAAGAGAGTGATGCAGAGGTTCAAGAGAGTGATCCTGAGGCACAAGAGAATGATGTTGAGGCTTAAGAGAGGGATGCAGAGGCTCAGGAGAATGAGTGATGCAGAGGCTCAAGAGAGGGATGCCGAGGCTTACGAGAGTGATGCAAAGGCTCAAGAGAGGGATGCAGTCTCAAGACAGTGAAGCAGAGAATCAAGAGAGGGAAGCAGGAGAGTGATGCAGAGGCTCAGGAGAGGGATGCAGAGGCTCAAGAGAATGATGTAGAGGCTTAAGAAAGGGATGCAGAGGCTCAAGAGAATGATGCAGAGGCTCACGAGAGTGATGCAGAGGTTGAAGAGAGGGATGCTGAGGCTCAAGAGAGTGATGCCGAGGATCAAGAGAATGATGCAGAGGCTCTGGAGAGTGATGCAGACGCTTAAGAGAGTGATGCAGAGGGCGAAGAGAATGATGCAGAGGCTCTAGAGAGTGATGCAGAGGCTTAAGAGAGTAATGCAGAGGCTCAAGAGAGTGATGCAGAGGATCAGGAGAGTGATGCAGATCCCCGAGAAAGTGATGCAGAGGCTCAAGAGAATAATTCAGAGGCTCAAGAGAGGGATTAAGATGCCTAAGAGAGTGATGCTGAGGCTAAAGGGAGTGTTGCAAAGGCTCAAGCGAGGGATGCAGAGGCTCAAGAGAGTGATGCAGAGACTCACGAGAGGGATACATAGGCTCTAGAGAGTGATGCAGAGGCTCAAAAGAGTGATGCAAAGTCTCAAGAGAATGATGGAGATGGTCAAGAGAGTGATGCAGAGGATAAAGAGAGTGATGCAGAGGCTCAAGAGAGGTATGCAGTGGCTTAAGAGAGTGATGCAAAGGCTCAAGAGAAGGATGCTAAGGCTAATGAGAGGGATGCAGGAGTTCAAGAGAGGGATGCAGAAGCTCAACAAAGGGATGCAGAGGCTTAGGAAAGTGATGCAGAGGCCCAAAATAGGGATGCAGAGGCTTAAGAGGGGTGATGCAGAGGCTCAAGAGAGTGATGTAGACGATCAAGAAAGGGATGCAGAGGCTGAAGAGAGTGATGCAGAGACTGAAGAGAGTTTTGCAGAGGCTCAAGAGAGAGATGCAGAGGCTTACAAGAGTGATGCAGAGGCTCAAGAGAGGGAAGTGGAGGCTCAAGTGAGGGATGCAGAGGCTCAAGAGAGGGATGCAGAGGCTCTTGAGAGTGATGCAGAGGCTCAAGAGAGGGATGCAGAGGCTTAAGAGAGTGATGCAAAGGCTCAAAAGAGGGATGCAGAGGCTGACGAGAGTGATTCAGAGGCTGAAGAGAGAGATGCAGAGGCTTAAGAGAGTGATGCAGAGGCTCACGAGAGTAGTGCAGAGGCTCAAGTGAATGATGTAGAGGCTTAAGAGAGGGATGCAGAGGCTCAAGAGAATGATGCAGAGGCTCAAGAGAGTGATGCAGAGGATCAAGAGAGGGATGCAGAGGCCTAAGAGAGAGATGCAGAGGCTGAAGAGAGTGATGCAGAGGCTCAAGATAGTGTTTTATAGGCTCAAGAGAGTGATGCAGAGGATCAAGAGAGTGATGCAGAGGATCAAGAGAGTGATGCAGTCTCAAGACAGTGAAGCAGAGAATCAAGAGAGGGAAGCAGAGGCTTAAGAGAGTGATGCAGAGGCTGAAGAGAGTGATGCAGAGGCTCTAGAGAGTGATGCAGAGGCTCAAGAGAGTGAAGCAGAGGATCATGAAAGTGATGCAGAGGCTTGAGAGAGTGATGCAGAGGCCTCAAGAGAGGAATTCAGAGGCTTAAAAGAGTGAGCAGAGGCTGAAGAGAGTGTTGCAGAGGCTGAAGAGAGGGATGCAGAGGCTCAAGCGAGTGATGCACAGGCTCAAGAGAGGGATGCAGAGGCTCAAGAGAGGGATGTAGAGGCTCAAGAGAGCGATGCAGAGGCTCAAGAGAGTGATGTAGAGGCTCAAGAGAGGGATGCAGAGGCTGAAGAGAGTGAATTAGAGGCTCAGGAGAGGGATGCAGAGGCTTAAGAGAGTGATGCAATAGCTCAAAGGAGGGATGCAGAGGCTGAAGAGAGTGATTCAGATGCTGAAGAGAGTGATGCAATGGCTCAAAGGAGGGATGCAGAGGCTGAAGAGAGTGATTCAGATGCTGAAGAGAGAGATGCAGAGGCTTAAGAGAGTGATGCAGAGGCTGATGAGAGTGATGCAGAGGCTCAAGAGAGTTATGTAGAGGCTCAAGAGAGTGATGCAGAGGTTCAAGAGAGTGATGCAGAGGATCAAAAGAGTGATACAGAGGATCAAGTGAGTGATGCAGAGGATCAAGAGAGGGAAGCAGAGGCTTAAGAGAGTGATGCAGAGGCTGAAGAGCGTGATGCAGAGGCTGTAGAGAGTGATACAGAGGCTCAAGAGAGTGATGCAGAGGCTCAAGAGAGTGATGCAGAGGATCAAGAGAGTGATGCAGAGGCTCGAGAGAGTGATGCAGAGGCCTCAAGAGAGGGATTCCGAGGCTTACGAGAGTGATGCAGAGGCTGAAAAAAGTGTTGCAGAGGCTCAAGAGAGGCATGCAGATGCTCAAGAGAGTGATGCAGAGGCTTAGGAGAAGGATGCAGAGGCTCAAGAGAATGATGCAGAGGCTCAAGAGAGTGCTCCAAAAGGCTCAAGAGAGGGTGCGGAGGCTCCAGAGAGGGATGCAGAGGCTCAAGAGAGTGATGCAGAGGCTCAAGAGAAAAAGGCAGAGGCTTAAGAGAGTGATGCAGAGGCTCAAGAGAGTGATGCAGAGGCTCAAGAAAATGATGTAAAGGCTCAGGAGAGTGATGCAGAGAATCAAGAGAGGGATGCAGAGGTTTAAGAGAGTGATGCAAAGGCTCAAGAAAGTGATGCAGAGGCTCAAGAGAGTGATGCAGAGGCCTCAAGAGAGGGATTCAGAGGCTTAAGAGAGTGATGCAGAGGCTGAAGAGAGTGCTGCAGAGGCTCAAGAGAGGGATGAAGAGGCTGAAGAGATTGATGCAGAGGATCAAGAGAGGGATGCAGACTCTCAAGAGAGTGATGCAGAGGCTTAAAAGAGTGAGGCAGAGGCGTAGGAGAGGGATGCAGAGGCTCAAGAGAGTAACGCAGAGGCTTAAGAGGGTGATGCAGAGGCTCAAGAGAGTGATGCAGAGACTTGAGAGAGGGATGCAGTTGCTCAAGAGAGTGATGCAGAGGCTCAAGAGAGTTATTCAGAGGCTTAAGAGAGTGATGCAGAGGCTTAAGAGAGTGATGCTGAGGCTTAAGAGAGGGATGCAGAGGCTCAAGAGAGGGGATGCAGGGGCCCAAGTGAAGGATGCAGAGGCTCAAGTGAGGGATGCAGAGGCTCAAGTGAGGGATGCAGAGGCACAAGAGAGGGATGCAGAGGCTTAAGAGAGTGATGAAAAGGCTCAAGAGAGGGATGCAGAGACTCATGAGAGGAATGCAGGAGTTCAAGAGAGGGATGCAGCGGCTCTAAAGAGTGTGATTCAGAGGCTTACGAGAGTGATGCAGAGGCTTAAGAGAGTGATACAGAGGCTTAAGAGAGGGATGCAGAGGCTCAAGCGAGGGATGCAGATTCTCAAGAGAGGGATGCAGGGGCTCAGCAGACGGATGCAGAGGCTCAAGTGAAGGGTGCAGAGGCACAAGAGAGGGATGCAGAGCTCTTGAGAGTGACGCAGAGGCTCAAGAGAGGGATGCAGAGGCTTAATAGAGTGATGCAAAGGCTCAGGAGAATGATGCAGAGGCTTATGAGAGGGATGCAGGAATTCACGAGAATGATGCAGGAATTCACGAGAGTGATGCAAAGGCTCAAGAAAGGGATGCAGAGGCTTAAGAAAGTGATGCAGAGGCTCAAACAAGGGATGCAGAGGCTTAAGAGAGTGATGCAGAGGCTAAAGAGAGTGTTTCAGAGGCTTAAGAGAGGGATGTAGAAGCTCAAGAGAGTGATGGAGAGGCTCAAGAGAGTGATGCAGAGGCTCAACAGAGTGATTCAGAGGCTTACGAGATTGATGCAGAGGCTTAAGAGTGGAATGCAGAGGCTGAAGAGAATGATACTGAGTAAGATATTGAAAAGGGGAGAAGTTCGGTTTTTATTGCATATAACGACGTTTCAGCCGGAACAGAGCGGTTTTACGTGTACATCTTCCATTGGTAATATAAACGGAAAATCAGGAGCAATTTAGTTCATTCTAATGAAAACACATTGTTTTTTATCATTTGTATTGGAAACAACATTGTCATATGTCTTTTCTTGGATCTAAATTATACGAAACCTCGCGTTATGATTCGAAGTTAAAATCCACAAATTTGGTATAATAGTGACTTTTTCACGTTTTTCATGTAGTTTGATATTACGTAAATATATTAATTTTTACCAATATTTCGATACTTTTTCATGTAGTATTACGATTTGTGATTTGGCCTTCAAATCTCAGAATTTCGCATAATATTGCATTTTAAGCAAGTTTTCTTGCATTTTGTTTCGTACTATAAATCATCGAATTTAGTAATATTTTGACGTTTATCATCCCCCTTTTCCTTTGTGTGATATAAACAAAATATCATTGAATTTGGCAATATTTTGCTGTTTTTCCACGTTTTTGTGAATTTCCAGTTTATTGTTATTAATTCATTAAATATACGATAAAAATGATACAAACACATAATTGATTAGATAATAACCTTAAATACTTCATTTTCAATCATCTATTTGTTTCTCGTTAAAATACTTGATAAGATATTGAAAAGGGGAGAATTTCTGTTTTTATTGCATATATCAACGTTTCACCCGGATTAGAGCGATTTTACGTGTAAATCTTCCGTCGGTAATATAAACGGAAAATCACGAACATTTTAGTAAATTGTAATGGAAACACATATGGTAAAATAGTGACTTTTTTCAGGTTTTTCATGTGGTGTGATTTTACGTAAATATATTCGTTTTTACCAATATTTCGATACTACTTCATGTTGTCTCACGATATGAAATTTGGCCTACAAATCTCAGAATTTCGCAAATGTTGCATTTTTAAGCAAGTTTCTTGCATTTTGTTTCGTACTAAAAATCATGGAATTTAGCAATATTTTGACGTTTATCATCCTCTTTTCCTTTATGTGATTTAAATAAAATATCATCGAATTAGGCAATATTTTCCTGTTTTTCCATGTTTCTGTGAATTTTCAGTTTATTGGTATTAATTCATTAACTATACAATAAAAATGATGCAAACACATAATTGATTAGGCTCAAGAGAGTGATGCAAAGGCTCAAGAGAGTGATGCAGAGGCTTAAGAAAGTGATGCAGAGGCTGAAAAGAGGGATGCAGAGGCTTAAAAGGGTGATGCAGAGGCTCAAGAGAGGGATGCAGAGGCTCAAGAGAGAGATGCATAGGCTTAAGAGAGGGATGCAGAGGCTCAAGAGAGTGATGCAAAGGCTCAAGAGAGTGATGCAGAGGCTTAAGAGAGGGATGCAGAGGCTCAAGAGAGAGATGAAGAGGATCAAGACAGTGATGCAGAGGCTCAAGAGAGTGATGCAGAGGCTGAAAAGAGAAATGCAGAGGCTTAAGAAAGTGATGCAGAGGTTCAAGAGAGTGATCCTGAGGCACAAGAGAATGATGTTGAGGCTTAAGAGAGGGATGCAGAGGCTCAGGAGAATGAGTGATGGATGCAGAGGCTCAAGAGAGGGATGCCGAGGCTTACGAGAGTGATGCAAAGGCTCAAGAGAGGGATGCAGAGGCTCAGGAGAGGGATACAGAGGCTCAAGAGAGTGATGCAGAGGCTCAAGAGAGTGATGCAGAGGCTCAGGAGAGTGATGCAGAGGCTCAGGAGAGGGATGCAGAGGCTCAAGAGAATGATGTAGAGGCTTAAGAAAGGGATGCAGAGGCTCAAGAGAATGATGCAGAGGCTCACGAGAGTGATGCAGAGGTTGAAGAGAGGGATGCTGAGGCTCAAGAGAGTGATGCCGAGGATCAAGAGAATGATGCAGAGGCTCTGGAGAGTGATGCAGACGCTTAAGAGAGTGATGCAGAGGGCGAAGAGAATGATGCAGAGGCTCTAGAGAGTGATGCAGAGGATTAAGAGAGTAATGCAGAGGCTCAAGAGAGTGATGCAGAGGATCAGGAGAGTGATGCAGATCCCCGAGAAAGTGATGCAGAGGCTCAAGAGAATAATTCAGAGGCTCAAGAGAGGGATTAAGATGCCTAAGAGAGTGATGCTGACGCTAAAGGGAGTGTTTCAAAGGCTCAAGAGAGGGATGCAGAGGCTCAAGAGAGTGATGCAGAGACTCAAGAGAGGGATGCATAGGCTCTAGAGAGTGATGCAGAGGCTCAAAAGAGTGATGCAAAGTCTCAAGAGAATGATGGAGATGATCAAGAGAGTGATGCAGAGGATAAAGAGAGTGATGCAGAGGGTCAAGAGAGGTATGCAGTGGCTTAAGAGAGTGATGCAAAGGCTCAAGAGAAGGATGCTAAGGCTAATGAGAGGGATGCAGGAGTTCAAGAGAGGGATGCAGAAGCTCAACAAAGGGATGCAGAGGCTTAGGAAAGTGATGCAGAGGCCCAAAATAGGGATGCAGAGGCTTAAGAGGGGTGATGCAGAGGCTCAAGAGAGTAATGTAGACGATCAAGAAAGGGATGCAGAGGCTGAAGAGAGTGATGCAGAGACTGAAGAGAGTTTTGCAGAGGCTCAAGAGAGAGATGCAGAGGCTTACAAGAGTGATGCAGAGGCTCAAGAGAGGGAAGTGGAGGCTCAAGTGAGGGATGCAGAGGCTCAAGAGAGGGATGCAAAGGCTCTTGAGAGTGATGCAGAGGCTCAAGAGAGGGATGCAGAGGCTTAAGAGAGTGATGCAAAGGCTCAAAAGAGGGATGCAGAGGCTGACGAGAGTGATTCAGAGGCTGAAGAGAGAGATGCAGAGGCTTAAGAGAGTGATGCAGAGGCTCAGAAGAGTGGTGCAGAGGCTCAAGTGAATGATGTAGAGGCTTAAGAGAGGGATGCAGAGGCTCAAGAGAATGATGCAGAGGTTCAAGAGAGTGATGCAGAGGATCAAAAGAGTGATGCAGAGGATCAAGTGAGTGATGCAGAGGATCAAGAGAGGGAAACAGAGGCTTAAGAGAGTGATGCAGAGGCTGAAGAGCGTGATGCAGAGGCTGTAGAGAGTGATACAGAGGCTCAAGAGAGTGATGCAGAGGCTCAAGAGAGTGATGCAGAGGATCAAGAGAGTGATGCAGAGGCTCGAGAGAGTGATGCAGAGGCCTCAAGAGAGGGATTCCGAGGCTTACGAGAGTGATGCAGAGGCTGAAAAAAAAGTGTTGCAGAGGCTCAAGAGAGGCATGCAGATGCTCAAGAGAGTGATGCAGAGGATCAAGTGAGTTATGAAGAGGCTCAAGAGAGTGATGCAGAGGCTAACGAGAGTGATGCAGATGATCAGGAGAGGGATGCAAAGACTTAGGAGAGTGATGCAGAGGCTGAAGAGAGTGTTGCAGAGGCTTAAGAGAGGGATGCAGAGGCTCAAAAGAGTGATGTAGAGGTTGAAGAGAGTGATGCAGAGGCTCAGGAGAATGATGCCGAGGCTTAAGAGAGGGATGCAGAGGCTCAAGAGAGGGATGTAGAGGCTCAAGAGAGTGATGCAGAGGCTCAAGAGAGTGATGCAGAGGCTCAAGAGAGAGATGCAGAGGCTGAGGAGAGTGAATTAGAGGCTCAAGAGAGGGATCTAGAGGCTCAGGAGAGTGATGCAGAGGCTCAAGAGAGTGATTCAGAGGCTTGCGAGTGTGATGCAGAGGCCTCAAGAGAGGGATTCAGAGGCTTAAGAGAGGGATGCAGAGGCTCAAGATAGGGATGCAGAGGCTCAAGAGAGGGATGCCGGGGGTCAAGAGGGGGATGTAGAGGCTCAAGTGAGAGATACAGAGGCACAAGAGAGTGATGCAGAGGCTCTTGAGAGTGATGCAGAGGCTCAAGAGAGGTATGCAGAGGCTTAAGCGAGTGATGCAAAGGCTCATGAGGGATGCAAAGGCTCATGAGAGGGATGCAAAGGCTCATGAGAGGGATGCAGGAGTTCAAAAGGGGATGCAGAGGCTCAAGAGAGTGATTCAGAGGCTGACGAGAGTGATGCAGAGGCTTTAGAGAGTGAATATACGATAAAAATTATGCAAACACATAATTGATCAGAAAATAACCTTAAATACTTCATTTTCAATCATCTATTTGTTTTTCGTTAAAATACTAATAAGTAAGATATTTAAAAGGGGAAAATTTCTGTTTTTATTGCATATATCGACGTTTCAGCCGGAGTAGAACGGTTTTACGTGTACATCTTCCATCAGTAATATAAACCGAAAATCAGGAACATTTTAGTTAATTTTAATGAAAACACAGTGATTTTTATCATTTGTATTGGAAGCAACATCTATATATGTCTTTTCTAGGGTCTAAAAAATACGAAATGTCGCTCTATGATTCGAAGTTAAAATCCTCAAATTTGGTATAATAATGACTTTTTTCACGTTTTTCATGTAGTTTGATATTACGCAAATATATTCATTTTTACTAATATTTCGATACTCTTTCATGTAGTATCACGATATGTGATTTGGCCTTCAAATCTCAGATTTTCGCATAATATTGCATTTTAAGCAAGTTTTCTTGCATTTTGTTTCGTACTAAAAATCATAGAATTCAGCAATATTTTGACGGTTATCATCCCTTTTTCCTTTATGTAATATAAACAAAATATCATCGATTTTGGCAATATTTTGCTGTTTTTCCACATTTTTGTGAATTTTCAGTTTATTGCTATTAATTCATTAAATATACGATAAAAATGATGCAAACACATAATTGATTAGAAACTAACCTTAAACACTTCATTTTCAATCAACTATTTGTTTCTCGTTAAAATACTGAGTAAAATATTGGAAAGGGGAGAAGTTCTGTTTTTATTGTATATATCGACGTTTCAGCCGGATTAGAGCGGTTTTACGTGTACATCTTCCATCGGTAATATAAACGGAAAATCTGGAACATTTTAGTTAATTCTAATAAAAAAACATTCATTTTTATCATTTGTATTGGAAACAAGATTGTCATGTCTTTTCTTTGATCTAAATAATACTAAACCTCGCTCTATGATTTGAAGTTAAAATCCTCAAATAAGGTAATATAGTGACTTTTTTCACGTTATTCATGTAGTGGGATTAAACGTAAATATATTCGTTTATACCAATATTTCAATTCTACTTCATGTTTTCTCACGATATGTGATTTGGCCTTCAAATCTCAGAATTTAGCAAATTTTGCATTTTTAAGCAAGTTTTCTTGCATTTTCTTTCATACTAAAAATCATCGAATTTAGCAATATTTTGACCTTTATCATCCCCTTTTCCTTTCTGTGATTTCAACAAAATATCATCGAATTAGGCCGTTTTTCCACGTTTTTGTGAATTTTCAGTTTATTGTTAATAATTCATTATATATACGAAAAAAATTATGCAAACACATAATTGATCAGAAAATAACCTTAAATACTTCATTTTCAATCATCTATTTGTTTCTCGTTAAAATACTGAGTAAGATATTGAAACGGGGAGAAGTTCTGTTTTTATTGCATATATCAACGTTTCAGCCGGATTAGAACGGTTTTACGTGTACATCTTTCATCGGTAATATAAACCGAAAATCAGGAACATTTTAGTTAATTTTAATGAAAACACTTGATTTTTATCATTTGAATAGGAAGCAACATCTTTATACGTCTTTTCTAGGGTCTAAAAAATACGAAACGTCGCTCTATGATTCGAAGTTAAAATCCTCAAATTTGGTATAATAATAACTTTTTTCACATTTTTCATGTAGTTTGATATTACGTAAATATATTCATTTTTACTAATATTTCGATACTATTTCATGTAGTCTCACGATATGTGATTTGGCCTTCATATATCAGATTTTCGCATAATATTGCATTTTAAGCAAGTTTTCATGCATTTTGTTTCGTACTAAAAATCATCGAATCCAGCAACATTTTGACGTTTATCATCCCCTTTTCCTTTATGTGATATAAACAAAATATCATCGAATTAGGCAATATTTTGCTGTTTTTCCACGTTTTTGTGAATTTTCAGTTTATTGCTATTAATTCATTAAATATACGATAAAAATGATGCAAACACATAATTGGTAAGAAATTAACCTTAAACACTTCATTTTCAATCAACTATTTGTTTCTCGTTAAAATACAGAGTAAGATATTGGAAAGGGGAGAAGTTCTGTTTTTATTGCATATATCGACTTTTCAGCCGGATTAGTGCGGTTTTACGTGTACATCTTCCATCGGTAATATAAACGAAAATCAGGAACATTTTAGTTAACTCTAATGAAAACACATTGATTTTTATCATTTGTATTTGAAACAACATTGTCATGTCTTTTCTTGGATCTAAATAATACGAAACCTCGCTCTCTGATTTGAAGTTAAAATCCTCAAATATGGTAATATAGTGACTTTTTCACGTTATTCATGTAGTGTGATTTTACGTAAATATATTCGTTTTTACCAATATTTCAATACTACTTCATGTTTTCTCACGATATGTGATTTGGCCTTCAAATCTCAGAATTTCGCAAATTTTGCATTTTAAGCAAGTTTTCTTGCATTTTGTTTTGTACTAAAAATCATCGAATTTAGCAATATTTTGACCTTTATCATCCCCTTTTCCTTTATGTGATTAAAACAAAATATCATCGAATTATGCAATATTTTGCCGTTTTTCCACGTTTTTGTGAATTTTCAGTTTATTGTTATTATTTCATTAAATATACGATAAAAATGATGCAAACACATAATTGATTAGAAACTAACCTTAAACACTTCATTTTCAATCAACTATTTGTTTCTCGTTAAAATACTGAGTAAAATATTGGAAAGGGGAGAAGTTCTGTTTTTATTGCATATATCGACGTTTCAGCCGGATTAGAACGGGTTTACGTGTACATCTTTCATCGGTAATATAAACCGAAAATCAGGAACATTTTAGTTAATTCTAATGAAAACACATAGATTTTTATCATTTGTATTGGAAACAACATTGTCATATGTCTTTTCTTGGATCTAAATAATACGAAACGTCGCTCTATGATTCGAAGTTAAAATCCTCAAATTTGGTATAATAATGACTTTTTTTCACGTTTTTCATGTAGTTTGATATTACGCAAATATATTTATTTTTACTAATATTTCGATACTATTTCATGTAGTATCACGATATGTGATTTGGCCATCAAATCTCAGATTTTCGCATAATATTGCATTTTAAGCAAGTTTTCTTGCATTATGTTTCGTACTAAAAATCATCGAATTCAGCAATATTTTGACGTTTATCATCCCCTTTTCCTTAATGTGATATAAACAAAATATTATGGAATTAGGCAATATTTTGCTGTTTTTCCACGTTTTTGTGAATTTTCAGTTTATTGCTATTAATTCCTTAAATATACGATAAAAATGATGCAAACACATAATTGATTAGAAATTAACCTTAAACACTTCATTTTCAATCAACTATTTGTTTCTCGTTAAAATACTGAGTAAGAAAGGGGAGAAGTTCTGTTTTATTGCATATATCGACGTTTCAGCCGGATTAGAGCGGTTTTACGTGTACATCTTCCATCGGTAATATAAACCGAAAATCAGGAACATTTTAGTTAATTCTAACGAAAACACATAGATTTTTATCATTTGTATTTGAAAACACTCTCTTGGGCCTCTGCATCCCTCTCTTGAGCCTCTGCATCCCTCTCTTAAGCTTCTGCATCACTCTCATAAGCCTCTGCATTACTCTCTTAAGCCTCTGCATCACCCGCTTAAGCCTCTGCATTACTCTCTTGAGCCTCTGCATCCCTCTCCTAAGCCTCTGCCTTACTCTCTTAAGCCACTGCATCACTCTCTTAAGCCTCTGCATCACTCTCTTGAGATTCTGTATCTCTCTCTTGAGCCTCTGCATCACTCTCTTAAGTCTCTTCATCCCTCGTGAAGAGGGATGCCCATCCAGGCTACGAAGGGGCCTCGTAGCCTGGTGGATAGCGCGCAGCATTTGTAATTCTGTGGCGCGGGTTCGATTCCCGCACGAAGCAGAAACAAATGGGCAAAGTTTCTTTCACCCTGAATGCCCCTGTTACCTAGCAGTAAATAGGTACCTGGGAGTTAGTCAGCTGTCACGGGCTGCTTCCTGGGGGTGGAGGCCTGGTCGAGGACCGGGCCGCGGGGACACTAAAAAAAAAAAGCCCCAAAATCATCTCAAGATAACCTCAAGAAGATCCCTCTCATGAGCCTCTGCAACACTCTCTTCAGCCTCTGCATCACTCTCCTAAGCCTCTGAATCCCTCTCTTGAGGCCTCTGCATAACTCTCTCGAGCCTCTGCATGACTCTCTTGATTCTCTGCATCACTCTCGTAAGCCTCTGAATCACTCTCTCGAGCCTCTGCAACACTCTCTTGATCCTCTGCATCACTGAAAATATGCCAATTACTGAGTAAGGCGATGAATCACATTTTGCCCAGGCCATCCCTGCAGTTTTCAAAATATCCCAAACATAAACAATTCGACCCTTGAGCCATATTTTGGAGCCAACGTTTGGCTTTCTGCATGTATTCCCAGTTTGAAATTACGACTTTTCATACCGAAAATATGCCAATTACTGAAAGCGGCGATGGATAACATTTTGCCCAAACCCTCCCTGCAGTTTTCAAAATATCCTAAACGTCCCAAATTCGACGCTTGAGCCATATTTTGGAGCCAAATTCTGGCTCTCTACACGAATTTGCAGATTGAAATTGCGACTTTTTATCCCAAACATCCCAAATTTGACGCGTGAAAATAAGCCAATTACTGGAAGCAGCGATGGGTCACTTTTTGCCCAAACCCCCTCTGCAGTTTTCAATATATCCCAAACATCCCAAGATCGACGCTTGAGCCATATTTTGGAGCCAAATTATGCCAATTACTGAGAGCGGCGATGGGTCACATTTTTCCCAAACCCTTCCTGCAGATTTCAAAATATCCGAAAGCATCACTAATTCGACCCTTGAGCCATATTTTGGAGCCAAATTCTGGCTCTCTGCACATATACGCAGGTTGAAATTACGACATTTTATACCGAAATATGTTAATTACTGAGAGCAGCGATGGGTCACATTTTGCCCCCCCCCCCCCCCCAGCACGTTTAAAAATATCCTAAACATCCCAAATTTGACCCTGGAGCCTTATTTTGGAGTCAAATTCTGGCTCTTTGCACGTATTCGCAGTTTGAAATTACGACTTTTTATACTGAAAATATGCCAATTACTGAAAGCAGCGATGCGTCACATTTTGCCCAAACCCCCTTGCAGTTTTCATATATCCAAAACATCCTAAATTCGACCCTTGGATTTTAGATTTGGAGCCAAATTCTGGCTCTCTGCACGTATTCGCAGTTTGAAATTATGACTTTTTATAATGAAAATATGCCAATTACGGAAAGCGGCGATTTATCACATTATGCCCAAACCCTCCCTGCAGTTTTAAAAATGTTCCAAACATCCAAATTCGACCATTGAGACCATATTTTCTAGCCGAATTCAGGCTTTCTGCACGTATTCGCAGTTTGAAAAACTACTTTTTATACCGAAAATATGCCAATTACTGAAAGCGACGATAGTTCACATTTTGCCCAAAACCCACCATTCAGTTTTCAAAAAATCCCAAGCATCCCAAATTCGACCCTTGAGCCACATTTTGGAGCCAAATTCTGGCTCTCTGCACATATTTGCATGTTGAAATTACGACATTTATACCGAAAATATGTCAATTACTGAAAGCAGCGATGGGTCACATTTTGACCAACCCCCCCCTCCCCTTTGCAGTTTTCAAAATATCCCAACATGCCAAATTCGACCTTTCAGCCATATTTTGGAGCCAAATTCTGGCATTCTGCGCTTATTCGCTGTTTGAAATTACGAATTTTTATACCGAAAACATGAAAATTACTGAAAGCGGCGATGGATAACATTTTGCCCAAACCCTCCCTGCAGTTTTCAAAATATCCCAAACATCCTAAATTCAACGCTTGAGCCATAATTTGGAACCAAATTCTGGCTCTCTGCACGTATTCGCAGTTTGAAATTACGACTTTTTATACCGAAAATATGCCAATTAATGAGAGCGGCGATGGATCACATTTTTCTCAAACCTTCCCTGCAGTTTTCGAAATATCCCAAACATCCCAAATTCGACCATTGAGAATTATGTTGGAGCTAAATTCTGGCTCTCTGAACGTATTCGCAGTTTGAAATTACAACTTTTTATACCGAAAACATGACAATTCCTGAGAGCAGCGATGGATCAAATTTTGCCCAAACCCTCCCTGCAGTTTTCAAAATATCCCAAACATCCCAAATTCGACGCCTGAGGTATATTTTGGAGCCAAATTCGGGGTCTCTGCACGTATTCTCAGTTTGAAATTACGACTTTTTATCCAAATATCCCTAATTTGACGCTTGAAAATAAGCCAACTACTGAAAGCAGCGATGGGTCACACTTTGCCCAAACCCCCCGGCAGATTGCATAATATCCCAAACATCCCAAATTCGACCCATGAGCTATATTTTGGAGCCAAATTCTGGCTCTCTGCACGTATTTGCTGTTTGAAATTACGACATTTTCTACCGAAAATAAGCCAATTACTGATTGCGACGATGGGTCACATTTTGCCAAAACCCCCCTGCAGTTTTCCATATATCCCAAACATCCCAAATTTGACGCTTGAGCCATATTTTGGAGCCAAATTCGGGCTCTCTGCACGTAATAGCAGTTTGAAATTATTTCATTTTCTACCGAAAATATGCCAATTACTGAGTGCGGCGATGGATCACATTTTGCATAAAGCCGTCCCTGAAGTTTTCAAAATATCCCAAACATCCCAAATTCGACGCTTGAGCCATATTTTGGAGTTAAATTCTGGCTCTCTGCACATATTCGCAGTTTGAAATTACGAATTTATACACCGAAGATATGTCAATTACTGAGAGCGGCGATAGGTCAAATTTTGCCCAAACCCCCCCCCCCTGCAGTTTTCAAAATATCCCAAACATCCCAAATTCGACGCTTGAGCCATATTTTGGAGCCAAATTCGGGGTCTCTGCATGTGTTCGCAGTTTGAAATTATTTCATTTTATACCGAAAATATGCAAATTACTGAGTGCGGCGTTGGATCACATTTTGCCCAGAACATCCCTGCAGTTTTCAAATATTCCAAACATCCCCAATTCGACCCTTGAGCCATATTTTGGAGCCAACGTTTGGCTTTCTGCATGTATTCGCAGTTTAAAATTACGACTTTTCATACCGAAAATATTCCAATTACTGAAAGCTTCGATGGATAACATTTTGCCCAAACCCTCCCTGCAGTTTTCAAAATATCCTACACATCCCAAATTCGACGCTTGAGCCATATTTTCGAGCCAAATTCCGGGTCTCTGCACGTATTAGCAGTTTGAAATTACGACTTTTTATACCGAAAATATGCCAATTACTGAAAGCGACGATAGATCACATTTTGCCCAAACCCACCATTCAGTTTTCAAAAATCAAAAGCATCCCAAATTACACCCTTGAGCCATATTTTGGAGCCAAATTCTGGCTCTCTGAACATATTTGCAGGTTGAAATTACGACATTTTATACCGAAAATATGTCAATTACTGACAGCAGCGATGGGTCACATTTCGCCCAAACCTCCCCCCCACCCCTGCAGTTTTCAAAATATCACAAACATCCCAAATTCGACGCTTGAGCCTTATTTTTGGAGCCACATTCGGGCTCTCTGCTGGTATTCGCAGTTTGAAATTACGTCATATTATACCGAGAATATGCCAATTACTGAGAGCGGCGATGGGTCACATTTTGCCCAAACCCCCCTGCAGTTTTAAAATGTCCCTAACATCCCAAATTCAACCTTTGAGCCAAATTTTGGAGCCAAATTGTGGCTCTCTGCACATATTCGCAGTTTGAAATTACGACTTTTTGTACCGATACTATGTGAATTACTGATTGCAGCGATAGGTCACATTTTGCCCATACCCCTTCCTTGTAGTTTTCAAAATATCCCAATCATCCCAAATTCGACTATTGATAATTATTTTGGAGCCAAATTCTGGTTCTCTGCCAGTATTCGCAGTTTGAAATTACGAATTTTTATCCCAAACATCCCAAATTTGACGCTTGAAAATATGCCAATTACTGAAAGAAGCGATGGGTCCCATTTTGCCTAAACCCCTCTGCAGTTTGCAAAATATCCCAAACATGCCAAATTCGACCTTTGAGCCATATTTTGGAGCCAAATTCTGGCTTTCTGCGCTTATTCGCAGTTTGAAATTACGACTTTTTATACCGGAAATATGCCAATTACTGAAAGCGGCGATGGATCACATTTTGCCCAAACCCTCCCTGCAGTTTCCAAAATATCCCAATTATCCCAAATTCAACGCTTGAGCCTTAATTTGGAGCTAAATTCTGGCTGTCTGCACGCATTCGCAGTTTGAAATTACGACATTTTCTACCGAAAATAAGCCAATTACTGATTGCGACGATGGGTCACATTTTGCCAAAACCCCCCTGCAGTTTTCCATATATCCCAAACATCCCAAATTTGACGCTTGAGCCATATTTTGGAGCCAAATTCGGGCTCTCTGCACGTAATAGCAGTTTGAAATTATTTCATTTTCTACCGAAAATATGCCAATTACTGAGTGCGGCGATGGATCACATTTTGCATAAAGCCGTCCCTGAAGTTTTCAAAATATCCCAAACATCCCAAATTCGACGCTTGAGCCATATTTTGGAGTTAAATTCTGGCTCTCTGCACATATTCGCAGTTTGAAATTACGAATTTATACACCGAAGATATGTCAATTACTGAGAGCGGCGATAGGTCAAATTTTGCCCAAACCCCCCCCCCCTGCAGTTTTCAAAATATCCCAAACATCCCAAATTCGACGCTTGAGCCATATTTTGGAGCCAAATTCGGGGTCTCTGCATGTGTTCGCAGTTTGAAATTATTTCATTTTATACCGAAAATATGCAAATTACTGAGTGCGGCGTTGGATCACATTTTGCCCAGAACATCCCTGCAGTTTTCAAAATATCCCAAACATCCCCAATTCGACCCTTGAGCCATATTTTGGAGCCAACGTTTGGCTTTCTGCATGTATTCGCAGTTTAAAATTACGACTTTTCATACCGAAAATATTCCAATTACTGAAAGCTTCGATGGATAACATTTTGCCCAAACCCTCCCTGCAGTTTTCAAAATATCCTACACATCCCAAATTCGACGCTTGAGCCATATTTTCGAGCCAAATTCCGGGTCTCTGCACGTATTAGCAGTTTGAAATTACGACTTTTTATACCGAAAATATGCCAATTACTGAAAGCGACGATAGATCACATTTTGCCCAAACCCACCATTCAGTTTTTCAAAAAATCAAAAGCATCCCAAATTACACCCTTGAGCCATATTTTGGAGCCAAATTCTGGCTCTCTGAACATATTTGCAGGTTGAAATTACGACATTTTATACCGAAAATATGTCAATTACTGACAGCAGCGATGGGTCACATTTCGCCCAAACCTCCCCCCCACCCCTGCAGTTTTCAAAATATCACAAACATCCCAAATTCGACGCTTGAGCCTTATTTTGGAGCCACATTCGGGCTCTCTGCTGGTATTCGCAGTTTGAAATTACGTCATATTATACCGAGAATATGCCAATTACTGAGAGCGGCGATGGGTCACATTTTGCCCAAACCCCCCTGCAGTTTTAAAAATGTCCCTAACATCCCAAATTCAACCTTTGAGCCAAATTTTGGAGCCAAATTGTGGCTCTCTGCACATATTCGCAGTTTGAAATTACGACTTTTTGTACCGATACTATGTGAATTACTGATTGCAGCGATAGGTCACATTTTGCCCATACCCCTTCCTTGTAGTTTTCAAAATATCCCAATCATCCCAAATTCGACTATTGATAATTATTTTGGAGCCAAATTCTGGTTCTCTGCCAGTATTCGCAGTTTGAAATTACGAATTTTTATCCCAAACATCCCAAATTTGACGCTTGAAAATATGCCAATTACTGAAAGAAGCGATGGGTCCCATTTTGCCTAAACCCCTCTGCAGTTTGCAAAATATCCCAAACATGCCAAATTCGACCTTTGAGCCATATTTTGGAGCCAAATTCTGGCTTTCTGCGCTTATTCGCAGTTTGAAATTACGACTTTTTATACCGGAAATATGCCAATTACTGAAAGCGGCGATGGATCACATTTTGCCCAAACCCTCCCTGCAGTTTCCAAAATATCCCAATTATCCCAAATTCAACGCTTGAGCCTTAATTTGGAGCTAAATTCTGGCTGTCTGCACGCATTCGCAGTTTGAAATTACGACTTTTTATACCGAAAATATGCCAATTAATGAGAGCGGCGATGGATCACATTTTTCCCAAACCTTCCCTGCAGTTTTCGAAATATCCCAAACATCCCAAATTCGAAACTTGAGAATTATTTTGGAGCTAAATTCTGGCTCTCTGAAAGTATTCGCAGTTTGAAATTTCGACTTTTTATACCGAAAAGATGACAATTACTGAAAGCGGCGATGGATCACATTTTGCCTAACCCTCCCTGCAATTCTCAAAATATCCCAAACATCCAAAATTCGACGCTTGAGCCATATTTTGGAGCCAAATTCGGGGTCTCTGCACGTGTTCGCAGTTTGAAATTATTTCATTTTATACCGAAAATATGCCAATTACTGAGTGCCGCGTTGGATCACATTTTGCCCAGGCCATCCCTGCAGTTTTCAAAATATCCCAACTATCCACAATTCGACCCGTGATCCATATTTTGGAGTCAACGTTTGGCTTTCTGCATGTATTTGCTTTTTGAAATTACGACTTTTCATACCGAAAATATGTCAATTACTGCAAGCGGCGATGGATCACATTTTGCCCAAACTATCCCTGTAGTTTTCAAAATATCCCAAATATCCCAAATTCCACCCTTGAGAATTATTTTGGAGCTAAATTCTGGCACTCTACACGTATTCGCAGTTTGAAATTGCGAATTTTTATCCCAAACATCCCAAATTTGACGCTTGAAAATAAGCCAATTACTGAAAGCAGCGATGGGTCACTTTTTGCCCAAACCCCCCGGCAGTTTGCAAAATATCCCAAACATCCCAAATTCGACCCATGAGCTTTATTTTGGAGCCAAAATCTGGCTCTCTGCACGTATTCGCTGTTTGAAATTACGACATTTTATAACGAAAACATGACAATTACTTAAAGCGGCAATGGATCACATTTTCCCCAAACCCTCCCTGCTGTTTTCAATATATCCCAAACATCCCAAGATCGACGCTTGAGCCATATTTTGGAGCCAAATTATGCCAATTACTGAGAGCGGCGATGGGTCACATTTTTCCAAACCCTTCCTGCAGTTTTCAAAATATCCGAAAGCATCACTAATTCGACCCTTGAGCCATATTTTGGAGCCAAATTCTGACTCTCTGCACATATTCGCAGGTTGAAATTACGACATTTTATACCGAAAATATGTTAATTACTGAGAGCAGCGATGGGTCACATTTTGACCCCCCCCCCCTGCACGTTTCAAAATATCCCAAACATCCCAAATTCGAACCTAGAGCCTTATTTTGGAGTCAAATTCTGGCTCTCTGCACGTATTCGAAGTTTGAAATTACGAATTTTTATACTCAAAAATATGCCAATTACTGAAAGCAGCGATGCGTCACATTTTGCCCAAACCCCCTTGCAGTTTTCATATATCCCAAACATCCTAAATTCGACCCTTGGATTTTGGATTTTGGAGCCAAATTCTGGCTCTCTGCACGTATTCGCAGTTTGAAATTATGACTTTTTATAATGAAAATATGCCAATTACGGAAAGCGGCGATGGATCACATTATGCCCAAACCCTCCCTGCAGTTTTAAAAATATCCCAAACATCCCAAATTCGACCATTGAGCCATATTTTCTAGCCGAATTCTGGCTTTCTGCACGTATTCGCAGTTTGAAAAACGACATTTTATACCGAAAATATGCCAATTACTGAAAGCGACGATAGATCACATTTTGCCCAAACCCACCATTCAGTTTTCAAAAAATCCCAAGCATCCCAAATTCGACCCTTGAGCCATATTTTGGAGCCAAATTCTGGTTCTCTGCACATATTTGCAGGTTTAAATTACGACATTTTATACCGAAAATATATAAATTACTGAAATCAGCGATGGGTCACATTTCGCCCAAACCCCCCCCCCCCCCTTTGCAGTTTTCAAAATATCCCAAACATTCCAAATTCGACGCTTGAGCCATATTTTGGAGCCACATTCGGGCTCTCTGCACGTATTCGCAGTTTGAAATTACGTCATTTTATACCGAAAATATGCCAATTACTGAGAGCGGCGATGGGTCACATTTTGCCCAAACCCCCCTGCAGTTTTCAAAATTTCACAAACATCCCAAATTCAACCCTTGAGCCAAATTTTGGAGCCAAATTGTGGCTCTCTGCACATATTCGCAGTTTGAAATTACGACTTTTTGTACCGATACTATGTGAATTACTGAGAGCAGCGATAGGTCACATTTTGCCAATACCCCTTTCTTGTAGTTTTCAAAATATCCCAATCATCCCAAATTCGACCATTGAGAATTATTTTGGAGCCAAATTCTGGCTCTCTGCACGTATTCGCAGTTTGAAATTACGAATTTTTATCCCAAACATCCCAAATTTGACGCTTGAAAATATGCCTATTACTGAAAGAAGCGATGGGTCACATTTTGCCCAAACCCCTCCGCAGTTTGAAAAATATCCCAAACATGCCAAATTCGACCTTTCAGCCATATTTTGGAGCCAAATTCTGGCTTTCTGCGCTTATTCGCTGTTTGAAATTACGACTTTTTATACCGGAAATATGCCAATTACTGAGAGCGGCGATGGATCACATTTTGCCCAAACCCTCCCTGCAGTTTCCAAAATATCCCAATTATCCCAAATTCAACGCTTGAGCCTTAATTTGGAGCTAAATTCTGGCTCTCTGCAAGCATTCGCAGTTTGAAATTACGACTTTTTATACCGAAAATATGCCAATTAATGAGAGCGGCGATGGATCACATTTTTCCCAAACCTTCCCTGCAGTTTTCGAAATATCCCAAACATCCCAAATTCGACCCTAGAGAATTATTTTGGAGCTAAATTCTGGCTCTCTGAACGTATTCGCAGTTTGAAATTTCGATTTTTTATACCGAAAAGATGACAATTACTGAAAGCGGCGATGGATCACATTTTGCCTAACCCTCCCTGCAATTTTCAAAATATCCCAAACATCTAAAATTCGACGCTTGAGCCATATTTTGGAGCCAAATTCGGGGTCTCTGCACGTGTTCGCAGTTTGAAATTATTTCATTTTATACCGAAAATATGCCAATTACTGAGTGCCGCGTTGGATCACATTTTGCCCAGGCCATCCCTGCAGTTTTCAAAATATCCCAACTATCCCTAATTCGACCCGTGAGCCATATTTTGGAGTCAACGTTTGGCTTTCTGCATGTATTTGCTTTTTGAAATTACGACTTTTCATACCGAAAATATGCCAATTACTGCAAGCGGCGATGGATCACATTTTGCCCAAACTATCCCTGTAGTTTTCTAAATATCCCAAACATCCCAAATTCCACCCTTGAGAATTATTTTGGAGCTAAATTCTGGCTCTCTACACGTATTCGCAGTTTGAAATTGCGAATTTTTATCCCAAACATCCCAAATTTGACGCTTGAAAATAAGCCAATTACTGAAAGCAGCGATGGGTCACTTTTTGCCCAAACCCCCCGGCAGTTTGCAAAATATCCCAAACATCCCAAATTCGACCCATGAGCTTTATTTTGGAGCCAAAATCTGGCTCTCTGCACGTATTCGCTGTTTGAAATTACGACATTTTATACCGAAAACATGACAATTACTGAAAGCGGCAATGGATCACATTTTGCCCAAACCCTCCCTGCAGTTTTCAATATATCCCAAACATCCCAAGATCGACGCTTGAGCCATATTTTGGAGCCAAATTATGCCAATTACTGAGAGCGGCGATGGGTCACATTTTTTCCAAACCCTTCCTGCAGTTTTCAAAATATCCGAAAGCATCACTAATTCGACCCTTGAGCCATATTTTGGAGCCAAATTCTGGCTCTCTGCACATATTCGCAGGTTGAAATTACAACATTTTATACCGAAAATATGTTAATTACTGTGAGCAGCGATGGGTCACATTTTGACCCCCCCCCTGCACGTTTCAAAATATCCCAAACATCCCAAATTCGAACCTAGATCCTTATTTTGGAATCAAATTCTGGCTCTCTGCACGTATTCGCAGATTGAAATTACGACTTTTTATACTGAAAAGATGACAATTACTGAAAGCGGCGATGGATCACATTATCCCAAACCCTTCCTGCAGTTTCCAAAATATCCCAAATACCGCAAATTCAACGCTTGAGCCATAATTTGGAGCCAAATTCAGGCTCTCTGCACGTATTCGCAGTTTGAAATTACGACTTTTTATACCGAAAATATGCCAATTAATGAGAGCGGCGATGGATCACATTTTTCTCAAACCTTCCCTGCAGTTTTCGAAATATCCCAAACATCCCAAATTCGACCCTTGAGAATTATTTTGGAGCTAAATTCTGGCTCTCTGAACGTATTCGCAGTTTGAAATTACGACTTTTTATACCGAAAACATGACAATTCCTGAAAGCAGCGATGGATCAAATTTTGCCCAAACCCTCCCTGCAGTTTTCAAAATATCCCAAACATCCCAAATTCGACGCTTGAGGTATATTTTGGAGCCAAATTCGGGGTCTCTGCACGTATTCTCAGTTTGAAATTACGACTTTTTATCCCAAATATCCCTTATTTGACGCTTGAAAATAAGCCAACTACTGAAAGCAGCGATGGGTCACACTTTGCCCAAACCCCCCGGCAGTTTGCATAATATCCCAAACATCCCAAATTCGACCCATGAGCTATATTTTGGAGCCAAATTCTGGCTCTCTGCACGTATTTGCTGTTTGAAATTACGACATTTTATAATGAAAACATGACAATTACTGAAAGCGGCAATGGATCACATTTTGCCCAAACCCTCCCTGCAGTTTTCAATATATCCCAAATATCCCAAATTCGAAGCTTGAGCCATATTTTGCAGCCAAATTCGGGCTCTCTGCACATATTAGCAGTTTGAAATTATTTCATTTTCTGCCGAAAATATGCCAATTACTGATTGCGACGATGGGTCACATTTTGCCCAAACCCCCCTGCAGTTTTCCATATATGCCAAACATCCCAAATTTGACGCTTGAGCCATATTTTGGAGCCAAATTCGGGCTCTCTGCACGTAATAGCAGTTTGAAATTATTTCATTTTCTACCGAAAATATGCCAATTACTGAGTGCGGCGATGGATCACATTTTGCATAAAGCCGTCCCTGAAGTTTTCAAAATATCCCAAACATCCCAAATTCGACGCTTGAGCCATATTTTGGAGTTAAATTCTGGCTCTCTGCACATATTCGCAGTTTGAAATTACGAATTTATACACCGAAGATATGTCAATTACTGAGAGCGGCGATAGGTCAAATTTTGCCCAAACCCCCCCCCCCCTGCAGTTTTCAAAATATCCCAAACATCCCAAATTCGACGCTTGAGCCATATTTTGGAGCCAAATTCGGGGTCTCTGCATGTGTTCGCAGTTTGAAATTATTTCATTTTATACCGAAAATATGCAAATTACTGAGTGCGGCGTTGGATCACATTTTGCCCAGAACATCCCTGCAGTTTTCAAAATATCCCAAACATCCCCAATTCGACCCTTGAGCCATATTTTGGAGCCAACGTTTGGCTTTCTGCATGTATTCGCAGTTTGAAATTACGACTTTTCATACCGAAAATATTCCAATTACTGAAAGCTTCGATGGATAACATTTTGCCCAAACCCTCCCTGCAGTTTTCAAAATATCCTACACATCCCAAATTCGACGCTTGAGCCATATTTTCGAGCCAAATTCCGGGTCTCTGCACGTATTAGCAGTTTGAAATTACGACTTTTTATACCGAAAATATGCCAATTACTGAAAGCGACGATAGATCACATTTTGCCCAAACCCACCATTCAGTTTTCAAAAAATCAAAAGCATCCCAAATTACACCCTTGAGCCATATTTTGGAGCCAAATTCTGGCTCTCTGAACATATTTGCAGGTTGAAATTACGACATTTTATACCGAAAATATGTAAATTACTGACAGCAGCGATGGGTCACATTTCGCCCAAACCTCCCCCCCACCCCTGCAGTTTTCAAAATATCACAAACATCCCAAATTCGACGCTTGAGCCTTATTTTGGAGCCACATTCGGGCTCTCTGCTGGTATTCGCAGTTTGAAATTACGTCATATTATACCGAGAATATGCCAATTACTGAGAGCGGCGATGGGTCACATTTTGCCCAAACCCCCCTGCAGTTTTAAAAATGTCCCTAACATCCCAAATTCAACCTTTGAGCCAAATTTTGGAGCCAAATTGTGGCTCTCTGCACATATTCGCAGTTTGAAATTACGACTTTTTGTACCGATACTATGTGAATTACTGATTGCAGCGATAGGTCACATTTTGCCCATACCCCTTCCTTGTAGTTTTCAAAATATCCCAATCATCCCAAATTCGACTATTGATAATTATTTTGGAGCCAAATTCTGGTTCTCTGCCAGTATTCGCAGTTTGAAATTACGAATTTTTATCCCAAACATCCCAAATTTGACGCTTGAAAATATGCCAATTACTGAAAGAAGCGATGGGTCCCATTTTGCCTAAACCCCTCTGCAGTTTGCAAAATATCCCAAACATGCCAAATTCGACCTTTGAGCCATATTTTGGAGCCAAATTCTGGCTTTCTGCGCTTATTCGCAGTTTGAAATTACGACTTTTTATACCGGAAATATGCCAATTACTGAAAGCGGCGATGGATCACATTTTGCCCAAACCCTCCCTGCAGTTTCCAAAATATCCCAATTATCCCAAATTCAACGCTTGAGCCTTAATTTGGAGCTAAATTCTGGCTGTCTGCACGCATTCGCAGTTTGAAATTACGACTTTTTATACCGAAAATATGCCAATTAATGAGAGCGGCGATGGATCACATTTTTCCCAAACCTTCCCTGCAGTTTTCGAAATATCCCAAACATCCCAAATTCGAACCTAGAGAATTATTTTGGAGCTAAATTCTGGCTCTCTGAACGTATTCGCAGTTTGAAATTTCGACTTTTTTATACCGAAAAGATGACAATTACTGAAAGCGGCGATGGATCACATTTTGCCTAACCCTCCCTGCAATTTTCAAAATATCCCAAACATCCAAAATTCGACGCTTGAGCCATATTTTGGAGCCAAATTCGGGGTCTCTGCACGTGTTCGCAGTTTGAAATTATTTCATTTTATACCGAAAATATGCCAATTACTGAGTGCCGCGTTGGATCACATTTTGCCCAGGCCATCCCTGCAGTTTTCAAAATATCCCAACTATCCACAATTCGACCCGTGATCCATATTTTGGAGTCAACGTTTGGCTTTCTGCATGTATTTGCTTTTTGAAATTACGACTTTTCATACCGAAAATATGTCAATTACTGCAAGCGGCGATGGATCACATTTTGCCCAAACTATCCCTGTAGTTTTCAAAATATCCCAAATATCCCAAATTCCACCCTTGAGAATTATTTTGGAGCTAAATTCTGGCACTCTACACGTATTCGCAGTTTGAAATTGCGAATTTTTATCCCAAACATCCCAAATTTGACGCTTGAAAATAAGCCAATTACTGAAAGCAGCGATGGGTCACTTTTTGCCCAAACCCCCCGGCAGTTTGCAAAATATCCCAAACATCCCAAATTCGACCCATGAGCTTTATTTTGGAGCCAAAATCTGGCTCTCTGCACGTATTCGCTGTTTGAAATTACGACATTTTATAACGAAAACATGACAATTACTTAAAGCGGCAATGGATCACATTTTCCCCAAACCCTCCCTGCTGTTTTCAATATATCCCAAACATCCCAAGATCGACGCTTGAGCCATATTTTGGAGCCAAATTATGCCAATTACTGAGAGCGGCGATGGGTCACATTTTTCCAAACCCTTCCTGCAGTTTTCAAAATATCCGAAAGCATCACTAATTCGACCCTTGAGCCATATTTTGGAGCCAAATTCTGGCTCTCTGCACATATTCGCAGGTTGAAATTACGACATTTTATACCGAAAATATGTTAATTACTGAGAGCAGCGATGGGTCACATTTTGACCCCCCCCCCCCCCCTGCACGTTTCAAAATATCCCAAACATCCCAAATTCGAACCTAGAGCCTTATTTTGGAGTCAAATTCTGGCTCTCTGCACGTATTCGAAGTTTGAAATTACGAATTTTTATACTCAAAAATATGCCAATTACTGAAAGCAGCGATGCGTCACATTTTGCCCAAACCCCCTTGCAGTTTTCATATATCCCAAACATCCTAAATTCGACCCTTGGATTTTGGATTTTGGAGCCAAATTCTGGCTCTCTGCACGTATTCGCAGTTTGAAATTATGACTTTTTATAATGAAAATATGCCAATTACGGAAAGCGGCGATGGATCACATTATGCCCAAACCCTCCCTGCAGTTTTAAAAATATCCCAAACATCCCAAATTCGACCATTGAGCCATATTTTCTAGCCGAATTCTGGCTTTCTGCACGTATTCGCAGTTTGAAAAACGACATTTTATACCGAAAATATGCCAATTACTGAAAGCGACGATAGATCACATTTTGCCCAAACCCACCATTCAGTTTTCAAAAAATCCCAAGCATCCCAAATTCGACCCTTGAGCCATATTTTGGAGCCAAATTCTGGTTCTCTGCACATATTTGCAGGTTTAAATTACGACATTTTATACCGAAAATATATAAATTACTGAAATCAGCGATGGGTCACATTTCGCCCAAACCCCCCCCCCCCCCCTTTGCAGTTTTCAAAATATCCCAAACATTCCAAATTCGACGCTTGAGCCATATTTTGGAGCCACATTCGGGCTCTCTGCACGTATTCGCAGTTTGAAATTACGTCATTTTATACCGAAAATATGCCAATTACTGAGAGCGGCGATGGGTCACATTTTGCCCAAACCCCCCTGCAGTTTTCAAAATTTCACAAACATCCCAAATTCAACCCTTGAGCCAAATTTTGGAGCCAAATTGTGGCTCTCTGCACATATTCGCAGTTTGAAATTACGACTTTTTGTACCGATACTATGTGAATTACTGAGAGCAGCGATAGGTCACATTTTGCCAATACCCCTTTCTTGTAGTTTTCAAAATATCCCAATCATCCCAAATTCGACCATTGAGAATTATTTTTGAGCCAAATTCTGGCTCTCTGCACGTATTCGCAGTTTGAAATTACGAATTTTTATCCCAAACATCCCAAATTTGACGCTTGAAAATATGCCTATTACTGAAAGAAGCGATGGGTCACATTTTGCCCAAACCCCTCCGCAGTTTGAAAAATATCCCAAACATGCCAAATTCGACCTTTCAGCCATATTTTGGAGCCAAATTCTGGCTTTCTGCGCTTATTCGCTGTTTGAAATTACGACTTTTTATACCGGAAATATGCCAATTACTGAGAGCGGCGATGGATCACATTTTGCCCAAACCCTCCCTGCAGTTTCCAAAATATCCCAATTATCCCAAATTCAACGCTTGAGCCTTAATTTGGAGCTAAATTCTGGCTCTCTGCAAGCATTCGCAGTTTGAAATTACGACTTTTTATACCGAAAATATGCCAATTAATGAGAGCGGCGATGGATCACATTTTTCCCAAACCTTCCCTGCAGTTTTCGAAATATCCCAAACATCCCAAATTCGACCCTAGAGAATTATTTTGGAGCTAAATTCTGGCTCTCTGAACGTATTCGCAGTTTGAAATTTCGATTTTTTATACCGAAAAGATGACAATTACTGAAAGCGGCGATGGATCACATTTTGCCTAACCCTCCCTGCAATTTTCAAAATATCCCAAACATCTAAAATTCGACGCTTGAGCCATATTTTGGAGCCAAATTCGGGGTCTCTGCACGTGTTCGCAGTTTGAAATTATTTCATTTTATACCGAAAATATGCCAATTACTGAGTGCCGCGTTGGATCACATTTTGCCCAGGCCATCCCTGCAGTTTTCAAAATATCCCAACTATCCCTAATTCGACCCGTGAGCCATATTTTGGAGTCAACGTTTGGCTTTCTGCATGTATTTGCTTTTTGAAATTACGACTTTTCATACCGAAAATATGCCAATTACTGCAAGCGGCGATGGATCACATTTTGCCCAAACTATCCCTGTAGTTTTCTAAATATCCCAAACATCCCAAATTCCACCCTTGAGAATTATTTTGGAGCTAAATTCTGGCTCTCTACACGTATTCGCAGTTTGAAATTGCGAATTTTTATCCCAAACATCCCAAATTTGACGCTTGAAAATAAGCCAATTACTGAAAGCAGCGATGGGTCACTTTTTGCCCAAACCCCCCGGCAGTTTGCAAAATATCCCAAACATCCCAAATTCGACCCATGAGCTTTATTTTGGAGCCAAAATCTGGCTCTCTGCACGTATTCGCTGTTTGAAATTACGACATTTTATACCGAAAACATGACAATTACTGAAAGCGGCAATGGATCACATTTTGCCCAAACCCTCCCTGCAGTTTTCAATATATCCCAAACATCCCAAGATCGACGCTTGAGCCATATTTTGGAGCCAAATTATGCCAATTACTGAGAGCGGCGATGGGTCACATTTTTTCCAAACCCTTCCTGCAGTTTTCAAAATATCCGAAAGCATCACTAATTCGACCCTTGAGCCATATTTTGGAGCCAAATTCTGGCTCTCTGCACATATTCGCAGGTTGAAATTACAACATTTTATACCGAAAATATGTTAATTACTGTGAGCAGCGATGGGTCACATTTTGACCCCCCCCCCCCCCCCTGCACGTTTCAAAATATCCCAAACATCCCAAATTCGAACCTAGATCCTTATTTTGGAATCAAATTCTGGCTCTCTGCACGTATTCGCAGATTGAAATTACGACTTTTTATACTGAAAAGATGACAATTACTGAAAGCGGCGATGGATCACATTATCCCAAACCCTTCCTGCAGTTTCCAAAATATCCCAAATACCGCAAATTCAACGCTTGAGCCATAATTTGGAGCCAAATTCAGGCTCTCTGCACGTATTCGCAGTTTGAAATTACGACTTTTTATACCGAAAATATGCCAATTAATGAGAGCGGCGATGGATCACATTTTTCTCAAACCTTCCCTGCAGTTTTCGAAATATCCCAAACACCCCAAATTCGACCCTTGAGAATTATTTTGGAGCTAAATTCTGGCTCTCTGAACGTATTCGCAGTTTGAAATTACGACTTTTTATACCGAAAACATGACAATTCCTGAAAGCAGCGATGGATCAAATTTTGCCCAAACCCTCCCTGCAGTTTTCAAAATATCCCAAACATCCCAAATTCGACGCTTGAGGTATATTTTGGAGCCAAATTCGGGGTCTCTGCACGTATTCTCAGTTTGAAATTACGACTTTTTATCCCAAATATCCCTAATTTGACGCTTGAAAATAAGCCAACTACTGAAAGCAGCGATGGGTCACACTTTGCCCAAACCCCCCGGCAGTTTGCATAATATCCCAAACATCCCAAATTCGACCCATGAGCTATATTTTGGAGCCAAATTCTGGCTCTCTGCACGTATTTGCTGTTTGAAATTACGACATTTTATAATGAAAACATGACAATTACTGAAAGCGGCAATGGATCACATTTTGCCCAAACCCTCCCTGCAGTTTTCAATATATCCCAAATATCCCAAATTCGAAGCTTGAGCCATATTTTGCAGCCAAATTCGGGCTCTCTGCACATATTAGCAGTTTGAAATTATTTCATTTTCTGCCGAAAATATGCCAATTACTGATTGCGACGATGGGTCACATTTTGCCCAAACCCCCCTGCAGTTTTCCATATATCCCAAACATCCCAAATTTGACGCTTGAGCCATATTTTGGAGCCAAATTCGGGCTCTCTGCACGTAATAGCAGTTTGAAATTATTTCATTTTCTACCGAAAATATGCCAATTACTGAGTGCGGCGATGGATCACATTTTGCATAAAGCCGTCCCTGAAGTTTTCAAAATATCCCAAACATCCCAAATTCGACGCTTGAGCCATATTTTGGAGTTAAATTCTGGCTCTCTGCACATATTCGCAGTTTGAAGTTACGAATTTATACACCGAAGATATGTCAATTACTGAGAGCGGCGATAGGTCAAATTTTGCCCAAACCCCCCCCACCCCCTGCAGTTTTCAAAATATCCCAAACATCCCAAATTCGACGCTTGAGCCATATTTTGGAGCCAAATTCGGGGTCTCTGCACGTGTTCGCAGTTTGAAATTATTTCATTTTATACCGAAAATATGCAAATTACTGAGTGCGGCGTTGGATCACATTTTGCCCAGAACATCCCTGCAGTTTTCAAAATATCCCAAACATCCCCAATTCGACCCTTGAGCCATATTTTGGAGCCAACGTTTGGCTTTCTGCATGTATTCGCAGTTTGAAATTACGACTTTTCATACCGAAAATATTCCAATTACTGAAAGCTTCGATGGATAACATTTTGCCCAAACCCTCCCTGCAGTTTTCAAAATATCCTACACATCCCAAATTCGACGCTTGAGCCATATTTTCGAGCCAAATTCCGGCTCTCTGCACGTATTAGCAGTTTGAAATTACGACTTTTTATACCGAAAATATGCCAATTACTGAAAGTGACGATAGATCACATTTTGCCCAAACCCACCATTCAGTTTTCAAAAAATCAAAAGCATCCCAAATTACACCCTTGAGCCATATTTTGGAGCCAAATTCTGGCTCTCTGAACATATTTGCAGGTTGAAATTACGACATTTTATACCGAAAATATGTCAATTACTGAAAGCAGCGATGGGTCACATTTCGCCCAAACCTCCCCCCCCCCCTGCAGTTTTCAAAATATCCCAAACATCCCAAATTCGACGCTTGAGCCTTATTTTGGAGCCACATTCGGGCTCTCTGCTGGTATTCGCAGTTTGAAATTACGTCATATTATACTGAGAATATGCCAATTACTGAGAGCGGCGATGGGTCACATTTTGCCCAAACCCCCCCTGCAGTTTTAAAAATGTCCCTAACATCCCAAATTCAACCTTTGAGCCAAATTTTGGAGCCAAATTGTGGCTCTCTGCACATATTCGCAGTTTGAAATTACGACTTTTTGTACCGATACTATGTGAATTACTGATTGCAGCGATAGGTCACATTTTGCCCATACCTCTTCCTTGTAGTTTTCAAAATATCCCAATCATCCCAAATTCGACTATTGATAATTATTTTGGAGCCAAATTCTGGTTCTCTGCCAGTATTCGCAGTTTGAAATTACGAATTTTTATCCCAAACATCCCAAATTTGACGCTTGAAAATAAGCCAATTACTGAAAGCAGCGATGGGTCACTTTTTGCCCAAACCCCCCGGCAGTTTGCAAAATATCCCAAACATCCCAAATTCGACCCATGAGCTTTATTTTGGAGCCAAAATCTGGCTCTCTGCACGTATTCGCTGTTTGAAATTACGACATTTTATAACGAAAACATGACAATTACTTAAAGCGGCAATGGATCACATTTTCCCCAAACCCTCCCTGCTGTTTTCAATATATCCCAAACATCCCAAGATCGACGCTTGAGCCATATTTTGGAGCCAAATTATGCCAATTACTGAGAGCGGCGATGGGTCACATTTTTCCAAACCCTTCCTGCAGTTTTCAAAATATCCGAAAGCATCACTAATTCGACCCTTGAGCCATATTTTGGAGCCAAATTCTGGCTCTCTGCACATATTCGCAGGTTGAAATTACGACATTTTATACCGAAAATATGTTAATTACTGAGAGCAGCGATGGGTCACATTTTGACCTTCCCCCCCCCCCCCTGCACGTTTCAAAATATCCCAAACATCCCAAATTCGAACCTAGAGCCTTATTTTGGAGTCAAATTCTGGCTCTCTGCACGTATTCGAAGTTTGAAATTACGAATTTTATACTCAAAAATATGCCAATTACTGAAAGCAGCGATGCGTCACATTTTGCCCAAACCCCCTTGCAGTTTTCATATATCCCAAACATCCTAAATTCGACCCTTGGATTTTGGATTTTGGAGCCAAATTCTGGCTCTCTGCACGTATTCGCAGTTTGAAATTATGACTTTTTATAATGAAAATATGCCAATTACGGAAAGCGGCGATGGATCACATTATGCCCAAACCCTCCCTGCAGTTTTAAAAATATCCCAAACATCCCAAATTCGACCATTGAGCCATATTTTCTAGCCGAATTCTGGCTTTCTGCACGTATTCGCAGTTTGAAAAACGACATTTTATACCGAAAATATGCCAATTACTGAAAGCGACGATAGATCACATTTTGCCCAAACCCACCATTCAGTTTTCAAAAAATCCCAAGCATCCCAAATTCGACCCTTGAGCCATATTTTGGAGCCAAATTCTGGTTCTCTGCACATATTTGCAGGTTTAAATTACGACATTTTATACCGAAAATATATAAATTACTGAAATCAGCGATGGGTCACATTTCGCCCAAACCCCCCCCCCCCCCCTTTGCAGTTTTCAAAATATCCCAAACATTCCAAATTCGACGCTTGAGCCATATTTTGGAGCCACATTCGGGCTCTCTGCACGTATTCGCAGTTTGAAATTACGTCATTTTATACCGAAAATATGCCAATTACTGAGAGCGGCGATGGGTCACATTTTGCCCAAACCCCCCTGCAGTTTTCAAAATTTCACAAACATCCCAAATTCAACCCTTGAGCCAAATTTTGGAGCCAAATTGTGGCTCTCTGCACATATTCGCAGTTTGAAATTACGACTTTTTGTACCGATACTATGTGAATTACTGAGAGCAGCGATAGGTCACATTTTGCCAATACCCCTTTCTTGTAGTTTTCAAAATATCCCAATCATCCCAAATTCGACCATTGAGAATTATTTTGGAGCCAAATTCTGGCTCTCTGCACGTATTCGCAGTTTGAAATTACGAATTTTTATCCCAAACATCCCAAATTTGACGCTTGAAAATATGCCTATTACTGAAAGAAGCGATGGGTCACATTTTGCCCAAACCCCTCCGCAGTTTGAAAAATATCCCAAACATGCCAAATTCGACCTTTCAGCCATATTTTGGAGCCAAATTCTGGCTTTCTGCGCTTATTCGCTGTTTGAAATTACGACTTTTTATACCGGAAATATGCCAATTACTGAGAGCGGCGATGGATCACATTTTGCCCAAACCCTCCCTGCAGTTTCCAAAATATCCCAATTATCCCAAATTCAACGCTTGAGCCTTAATTTGGAGCTAAATTCTGGCTCTCTGCAAGCATTCGCAGTTTGAAATTACGACTTTTTATACCGAAAATATGCCAATTAATGAGAGCGGCGATGGATCACATTTTTCCCAAACCTTCCCTGCAGTTTTCGAAATATCCCAAACATCCCAAATTCGACCCTAGAGAATTATTTTGGAGCTAAATTCTGGCTCTCTGAACGTATTCGCAGTTTGAAATTTCGATTTTTTATACCGAAAAGATGACAATTACTGAAAGCGGCGATGGATCACATTTTGCCTAACCCTCCCTGCAATTTTCAAAATATCCCAAACATCTAAAATTCGACGCTTGAGCCATATTTTGGAGCCAAATTCGGGGTCTCTGCACGTGTTCGCAGTTTGAAATTATTTCATTTTATACCGAAAATATGCCAATTACTGAGTGCCGCGTTGGATCACATTTTGCCCAGGCCATCCCTGCAGTTTTCAAAATATCCCAACTATCCCTAATTCGACCCGTGAGCCATATTTTGGAGTCAACGTTTGGCTTTCTGCATGTATTTGCTTTTTGAAATTACGACTTTTCATACCGAAAATATGCCAATTACTGCAAGCGGCGATGGATCACATTTTGCCCAAACTATCCCTGTAGTTTTCTAAATATCCCAAACATCCCAAATTCCACCCTTGAGAATTATTTTGGAGCTAAATTCTGGCTCTCTACACGTATTCGCAGTTTGAAATTGCGAATTTTTATCCCAAACATCCCAAATTTGACGCTTGAAAATAAGCCAATTACTGAAAGCAGCGATGGGTCACTTTTTGCCCAAACCCCCCGGCAGTTTGCAAAATATCCCAAACATCCCAAATTCGACCCATGAGCTTTATTTTGGAGCCAAAATCTGGCTCTCTGCACGTATTCGCTGTTTGAAATTACGACATTTTATACCGAAAACATGACAATTACTGAAAGCGGCAATGGATCACATTTTGCCCAAACCCTCCCTGCAGTTTTCAATATATCCCAAACATCCCAAGATCGACGCTTGAGCCATATTTTGGAGCCAAATTATGCCAATTACTGAGAGCGGCGATGGGTCACATTTTTTCCAAACCCTTCCTGCAGTTTTCAAAATATCCGAAAGCATCACTAATTCGACCCTTGAGCCATATTTTGGAGCCAAATTCTGGCTCTCTGCACATATTCGCAGGTTGAAATTACAACATTTTATACCGAAAATATGTTAATTACTGTGAGCAGCGATGGGTCACATTTTGACCCCCCCCCCCTGCACGTTTCAAAATATCCCAAACATCCCAAATTCGAACCTAGATCCTTATTTTGGAATCAAATTCTGGCTCTCTGCACGAATTCGCAGATTGAAATTACGACTTTTTATACTGAAAAGATGACAATTACTGAAAGCGGCGATGGATCACATTATCCCAAACCCTTCCTGCAGTTTCCAAAATATCCCAAATACCGCAAATTCAACGCTTGAGCCATAATTTGGAGCCAAATTCAGGCTCTCTGCACGTATTCGCAGTTTGAAATTACGACTTTTTATACCGAAAATATGCCAATTAATGAGAGCGGCGATGGATCACATTTTTCTCAAACCTTCCCTGCAGTTTTCGAAATATCCCAAACATCCCAAATTCGACCCTTGAGAATTATTTTGGAGCTAAATTCTGGCTCTCTGAACGTATTCGCAGTTTGAAATTACGACTTTTTATACCGAAAACATGACAATTCCTGAAAGCAGCGATGGATCAAATTTTGCCCAAACCCTCCCTGCAGTTTTCAAAATATCCCAAACATCCCAAATTCGACGCTTGAGGTATATTTTGGAGCCAAATTCGGGGTCTCTGCACGTATTCTCAGTTTGAAATTACGACTTTTTATCCCAAATATCCCTAATTTGACGCTTGAAAATAAGCCAACTACTGAAAGCAGCGATGGGTCACACTTTGCCCAAACCCCCCGGCAGTTTGCATAATATCCCAAACATCCCAAATTCGACCCATGAGCTATATTTTGGAGCCAAATTCTGGCTCTCTGCACGTATTTGCTGTTTGAAATTACGACATTTTATAATGAAAACATGACAATTACTGAAAGCGGCAATGGATCACATTTTGCCCAAACCCTCCCTGCAGTTTTCAATATATCCCAAATATCCCAAATTCGAAGCTTGAGCCATATTTTGCAGCCAAATTCGGGCTCTCTGCACATATTAGCAGTTTGAAATTATTTCATTTTCTGCCGAAAATATGCCAATTACTGATTGCGACGATGGGTCACATTTTGCCCAAACCCCCCTGCAGTTTTCCATATATCCCAAACATCCCAAATTTGACGCTTGAGCCATATTTTGGAGCCAAATTCGGGCTCTCTGCACGTAATAGCAGTTTGAAATTATTTCATTTTCTACCGAAAATATGCCAATTACTGAGTGCGGCGATGGATCACATTTTGCATAAAGCCGTCCCTGAAGTTTTCAAAATATCCCAAACATCCCAAATTCGACGCTTGAGCCATATTTTGGAGTTAAATTCTGGCTCTCTGCACATATTCGCAGTTTGAAGTTACGAATTTATACACCGAAGATATGTCAATTACTGAGAGCGGCGATAGGTCAAATTTTGCCCAAACCCCCCCCACCCCCTGCAGTTTTCAAAATATCCCAAACATCCCAAATTCGACGCTTGAGCCATATTTTGGAGCCAAATTCGGGGTCTCTGCACGTGTTCGCAGTTTGAAATTATTTCATTTTATACCGAAAATATGCAAATTACTGAGTGCGGCGTTGGATCACATTTTGCCCAGAACATCCCTGCAGTTTTCAAAATATCCCAAACATCCCCAATTCGACCCTTGAGCCATATTTTGGAGCCAACGTTTGGCTTTCTGCATGTATTCGCAGTTTGAAATTACGACTTTTCATACCGAAAATATTCCAATTACTGAAAGCTTCGATGGATAACATTTTGCCCAAACCCTCCCTGCAGTTTTCAAAATATCCTACACATCCCAAATTCGACGCTTGAGCCATATTTTCGAGCCAAATTCCGGCTCTCTGCACGTATTAGCAGTTTGAAATTACGACTTTTTATACCGAAAATATGCCAATTACTGAAAGTGACGATAGATCACATTTTGCCCAAACCCACCATTCAGTTTTCAAAAAATCAAAAGCATCCCAAATTACACCCTTGAGCCATATTTTGGAGCCAAATTCTGGCTCTCTGAACATATTTGCAGGTTGAAATTACGACATTTTATACCGAAAATATGTCAATTACTGAAAGCAGCGATGGGTCACATTTCGCCCAAACCTCCCCCCCCCCCCTGCAGTTTTCAAAATATCCCAAACATCCCAAATTCGACGCTTGAGCCTTATTTTGGAGCCACATTCGGGCTCTCTGCTGGTATTCGCAGTTTGAAATTACGTCATATTATACTGAGAATATGCCAATTACTGAGAGCGGCGATGGGTCACATTTTGCCCAAACCCCCCTGCAGTTTTAAAAATGTCCCTAACATCCCAAATTCAACCTTTGAGCCAAATTTTGGAGCCAAATTGTGGCTCTCTGCACATATTCGCAGTTTGAAATTACGACTTTTTGTACCGATACTATGTGAATTACTGATTGCAGCGATAGGTCACATTTTGCCCATACCTCTTCCTTGTAGTTTTCAAAATATCCCAATCATCCCAAATTCGACTATTGATAATTATTTTGGAGCCAAATTCTGGTTCTCTGCCAGTATTCGCAGTTTGAAATTACGAATTTTTATCCCAAACATCTCAAATTTGACGCTTGAAAATAAGCCAATTACTGAAAGCAGCGATGGGTCACTTTTTGCCCAAACCCCCCGGCAGTTTGCAAAATATCCCAAACATCCCAAATTCGACCCATGAGCTTTATTTTGGAGCCAAAATCTGGCTCTCTGCACGTATTCGCTGTTTGAAATTACGACATTTTATAACGAAAACATGACAATTACTTAAAGCGGCAATGGATCACATTTTCCCCAAACCCTCCCTGCTGTTTTCAATATATCCCAAACATCCCAAGATCGACGCTTGAGCCATATTTTGGAGCCAAATTATGCCAATTACTGAGAGCGGCGATGGGTCACATTTTTCCAAACCCTTCCTGCAGTTTTCAAAATATCCGAAAGCATCACTAATTCGACCCTTGAGCCATATTTTGGAGCCAAATTCTGGCTCTCTGCACATATTCGCAGGTTGAAATTACGACATTTTATACCGAAAATATGTTAATTACTGAGAGCAGCGATGGGTCACATTTTGACCCCCCCCCCCCTGCACGTTTCAAAATATCCCAAACATCCCAAATTCGAACCTAGAGCCTTATTTTGGAGTCAAATTCTGGCTCTCTGCACGTATTCGAAGTTTGAAATTACGAATTTTATACTCAAAAATATGCCAATTACTGAAAGCAGCGATGCGTCACATTTTGCCCAAACCCCCTTGCAGTTTTCATATATCCCAAACATCCTAAATTCGACCCTTGGATTTTGGATTTTGGAGCCAAATTCTGGCTCTCTGCACGTATTCGCAGTTTGAAATTATGACTTTTTATAATGAAAATATGCCAATTACGGAAAGCGGCGATGGATCACATTATGCCCAAACCCTCCCTGCAGTTTTAAAAATATCCCAAACATCCCAAATTCGACCATTGAGCCATATTTTCTAGCCGAATTCTGGCTTTCTGCACGTATTCGCAGTTTGAAAAACGACATTTTATACCGAAAATATGCCAATTACTGAAAGCGACGATAGATCACATTTTGCCCAAACCCACCATTCAGTTTTCAAAAAATCCCAAGCATCCCAAATTCGACCCTTGAGCCATATTTTGGAGCCAAATTCTGGTTCTCTGCACATATTTGCAGGTTTAAATTACGACATTTTATACCGAAAATATATAAATTACTGAAATCAGCGATGGGTCACATTTCGCCCAAACCCCCCCTCCCCCCTTTGCAGTTTTCAAAATATCCCAAACATTCCAAATTCGACGCTTGAGCCATATTTTGGAGCCACATTCGGGCTCTCTGCACGTATTCGCAGTTTGAAATTACGTCATTTTATACCGAAAATATGCCAATTACTGAGAGCGGCGATGGGTCACATTTTGCCCAAACCCCCCTGCAGTTTTCAAAATTTCACAAACATCCCAAATTCAATCCTTGAGCCAAATTTTGGAGCCAAATTGTGGCTCTCTGCACATATTCGCAGTTTGAAATTACGACTTTTTGTACCGATACTATGTGAATTACTGAGAGCAGCGATAGGTCACATTTTGCCAATACCCCTTTCTTGTAGTTTTCAAAATATCCCAATCATCCCAAATTCGACCATTGAGAATTATTTTGGAGCCAAATTCTGGCTCTCTGCACGTATTCGCAGTTTGAAATTACGAATTTTTATCCCAAACATCCCAAATTTGACGCTTGAAAATATGCCTATTACTGGAAGAAGCGATGGGTCACATTTTGCCCAAACCCCTCCGCAGTTTGAAAAATATCCCAAACATGCCAAATTCGACCTTTCAGCCATATTTTGGAGCCAAATTCTGGCTTTCTGCGCTTATTCGCTGTTTGAAATTACGACTTTTTATACCGGAAATATGCCAATTACTGAGAGCGGCGATGGATCACATTTTGCCCAAACCCTCCCTGCAGTTTCCAAAATATCCCAATTATCCCAAATTCAACGCTTGAGCCTTAATTTGGAGCTAAATTCTGGCTCTCTGCAAGCATTCGCAGTTTGAAATTACGACTTTTTATACCGAAAATATGCCAATTAATGAGAGCGGCGATGGATCACATTTTTCCCAAACCTTCCCTGCAGTTTTCGAAATATCCCAAACATCCCAAATTCGACCCTAGAGAATTATTTTGGAGCTAAATTCTGGCTCTCTGAACGTATTCGCAGTTTGAAATTTCGATTTTTTATACCGAAAAGATGACAATTACTGAAAGCGGCGATGGATCACATTTTGCCTAACCCTCCCTGCAATTTTCAAAATATCCCAAACATCTAAAATTCGACGCTTGAGCCATATTTTGGAGCCAAATTCGGGGTCTCTGCACGTGTTCGCAGTTTGAAATTATTTCATTTTATACCGAAAATATGCCAATTACTGAGTGCCGCGTTGGATCACATTTTGCCCAGGCCATCCCTGCAGTTTTCAAAATATCCCAACTATCCCTAATTCGACCCGTGAGCCATATTTTGGAGTCAACGTTTGGCTTTCTGCATGTATTTGCTTTTTGAAATTACGACTTTTCATACCGAAAATATGCCAATTACTGCAAGCGGCGATGGATCACATTTTGCCCAAACTATCCCTGTAGTTTTCTAAATATCCCAAACATCCCAAATTCCACCCTTGAGAATTATTTTGGAGCTAAATTCTGGCTCTCTACACGTATTCGCAGTTTGAAATTGCGAATTTTTATCCCAAACATCCCAAATTTGACGCTTGAAAATAAGCCAATTACTGAAAGCAGCGATGGGTCACTTTTTGCCCAAACCCCTCGGCAGTTTGCAAAATATCCCAAACATCCCAAATTCGACCCATGAGCTTTATTTTGGAGCCAAAATCTGGCTCTCTGCACGTATTCGCTGTTTGAAATTACGACATTTTATACCGAAAACATGACAATTACTGAAAGCGGCAATGGATCACATTTTGCCCAAACCCTCCCTGCAGTTTTCAATATATCCCAAACATCCCAAGATCGACGCTTGAGCCATATTTTGGAGCCAAATTATGCCAATTACTGAGAGCGGCGATGGGTCACATTTTTTCCAACCCCTTCCTGCAGTTTTCAAAATATCTGAAAGCATCACTAATTCGACCCTTGAGCCATATTTTGGAGCCAAATTCTGGCTCTCTGCACATATTCGCAGGTTGAAATTACAACATTTTATACCGAAAATATGTTAATTACTGAGAGCAGCGATGGGTCACATTTTGACCCCCCCCCTGCACGTTTCAAAATATCCCAAACATCCCAAATTCGAACCTAGAGCCTTATTTTGGAATCAAATTCTGGCTCTCTGCACGTATTCGCAGATTGAAATTACGACTTTTTATACTGAAAAGATGACAATTACTGAAAGCGGCGATGGATCACATTATCCCAAACCCTTCCTGCAGTTTCCAAAATATCCCAAATACCGCAAATTCAACGCTTGAGCCATAATTTGGAGCCAAATTCAGGCTCTCTGCACGTATTCGCAGTTTGAAATTACGACTTTTTATACCGAAAATATGCCAATTAATGAGAGCGGCGATGGATCACATTTTTCTCAAACCTTCCCTGCAGTTTTCGAAATATCCCAAACATCCCAAATTCGACCCTTGAGAATTATTTTGGAGCTAAATTCTGGCTCTCTGAACGTATTCGCAGTTTGAAATTACGACTTTTTATACCGAAAACATGACAATTCCTGAAAGCAGCGATGGATCAAATTTTGCCCAAACCCTCCCTGCAGTTTTCAAAATATCCCAAACATCCCAAATTCGACGCTTGAGGTATATTTTGGAGCCAAATTCGGGGTCTCTGCACGTATTCTCAGTTTGAAATTACGACTTTTTATCCCAAATATCCCTAATTTGACGCTTGAAAATAAGCCAACTACTGAAAGCAGCGATGGGTCACACTTTGCCCAAACCCCCCTGCAGTTTTCAATATATCCCAAATATCCCAAATTCGAAGCTTGAGCCATATTTTGCAGCCAAATTCGGGCTCTCTGCACATATTAGCAGTTTGAAATTATTTCATTTTCTGCCGAAAATATGCCAATTACTGATTGCGACGATGGGTCACATTTTGCCCAAACCCCCCTGCAGTTTTCCATATATCCCAAACATCCCAAATTTGACGCTTGAGCCATATTTTGGAGCCAAATTCGGGCTCTCTGCACGTAATAGCAGTTTGAAATTATTTCATTTTCTACCGAAAATATGCCAATTACTGAGTGCGGCGATGGATCACATTTTGCATAAAGCCGTCCCTGAAGTTTTCAAAATATCCCAAACATCCCAAATTCGACGCTTGAGCCATATTTTGGAGTTAAATTCTGGCTCTCTGCACATATTCGCAGTTTGAAGTTACGAATTTATACACCGAAGATATGTCAATTACTGAGAGCGGCGATAGGTCAAATTTTGCCCAAACCCCCCCCCACCCCCTGCAGTTTTCAAAATATCCCAAACATCCCAAATTCGACGCTTGAGCCATATTTTGGAGCCAAATTCGGGGTCTCTGCACGTGTTCGCAGTTTGAAATTATTTCATTTTATACCGAAAATATGCAAATTACTGAGTGCGGCGTTGGATCACATTTTGCCCAGAACATCCCTGCAGTTTTCAAAATATCCCAAACATCCCCAATTCGACCCTTGAGCCATATTTTGGAGCCAACGTTTGGCTTTCTGCATGTATTCGCAGTTTGAAATTACGACTTTTCATACCGAAAATATTCCAATTACTGAAAGCTTCGATGGATAACATTTTGCCCAAACCCTCCCTGCAGTTTTCAAAATATCCTACACATCCCAAATTCGACGCTTGAGCCATATTTTCGAGCCAAATTCCGGCTCTCTGCACGTATTAGCAGTTTGAAATTACGACTTTTTATACCGAAAATATGCCAATTACTGAAAGTGACGATAGATCACATTTTGCCCAAACCCACCATTCAGTTTTCAAAAAATCAAAAGCATCCCAAATTACACCCTTGAGCCATATTTTGGAGCCAAATTCTGGCTCTCTGAACATATTTGCAGGTTGAAATTACGACATTTTATACCGAAAATATGTCAATTACTGAAAGCAGCGATGGGTCACATTTCGCCCAAACCTCCCCCCCCCCCTGCAGTTTTCAAAATATCCCAAACATCCCAAATTCGACGCTTGAGCCTTATTTTGGAGCCACATTCGGGCTCTCTGCTGGTATTCGCAGTTTGAAATTACGTCATATTATACTGAGAATATGCCAATTACTGAGAGCGGCGATGGGTCACATTTTGCCCAAACCCCCCTGCAGTTTTAAAAATGTCCCTAACATCCCAAATTCAACCTTTGAGCCAAATTTTGGAGCCAAATTGTGGCTCTCTGCACATATTCGCAGTTTGAAATTACGACTTTTTGTACCGATACTATGTGAATTACTGATTGCAGCGATAGGTCACATTTTGCCCATACCCCTTCCTTGTAGTTTTCAAAATATCCCAATCATCCCAAATTCGACTATTGATAATTATTTTGGAGCCAAATTCTGGTTCTCTGCCAGTATTCGCAGTTTGAAATTACGAATTTTTATCCCAAACATCCCAAATTTGACGCTTGAAAATATGCCAATTACTGAAAGAAGCGATGGGTCCCATTTTGCCTAAACCCCTCTGAAAAAGGGGGCTAAAAGCTCCAGAGAGTGATGCAGAGGCTCAAGAGAGTGAATGCAGAGGCTCTAGAGAGTGATTCAGAGGCTCAAGAGAGTGATGCAGAGGCTCAAGAGAGAGATGCTGAGGCTCCAGAGCAGTGATGCAGAGGCTAAAGAGAGTGATGCAGAGGCTGAAGAGAGAGATGCAGAGGCTTAAGAGAGTGGTGCAGAAGAGTAATGCAGAGGCTCAAGAGAGTGATGCAGAGGCTCAAGAGAGTGATGCAGAGGCTCAAGAGAGTGATGCAGAGGCTGAAGAGAGAGATGCAGAGGCTTAAGTGAGTGATGCAGAGGCTCAAGAGAGTGATGCAGAGGCTGAAGAGAGAGATGCAGAGGCTTAAGAGAGTGATGCAGAGGCTCAACGGACTAAAGGACTAGCAACGGGAGGGAGGAAAAACAGAGGGAAGGGCGACAGTGAGAAGCGTCGGGAAACGAAGGGATGGATCTGCGGCGAGAGGGAAGACGATGGGAAGGGAGGGATGGGATAGGGGCGGGAGTGGGAAGGGCAGAAGGATGGAGGATGAGCAGGTTTATGAGAGGGAGGAAAAGGGAAGGAGAAGGTGCCAGAACGAGAGGAGGGAGTTTGGTAGTAAAATAGGAGAGGGAGTGGGGAGGGTGTTGATAGATGGTTATGATAAATGGATAGATTAATGGAAAATTTATATAGGTATATAGATGGATGGATACATTGATAGCTAAATATATATATCGACGGATAGACGGATGCATAGATGAGTTGATGGACGGAAAGACAGATGACTATATGGATGGATAGAAAGATGAGTTGATGGACGGATTCATAGATAGATAGATGTATATAATGATAAATGGTTGGTTTAATGGGAAGATAGATTGATGGATTGACAGATATAAGTCGAAAGATAGATGGATACATTGATGGATACATTTGTGCTAGGTGAACAGTCGAATCAGGATAAAGAATATCTTTCGATTTGCTATTGCATCAACCGGGATTCGATCGGGGACCATTAGGATTATAACCAACGAACTCTCTCCATTTAGACGCTAGGCCTCCAGTTTGTGTGTGTGTGTGTGTGTGTGTGTGTGTGTGTGTGTGTGTGTGTGTGTGTGTGTGTGTGTGTGTGTGTGTGTGTGTGTGTGTGTGTGTGTGTGTGTACTCACCTATATGTACTCACCTATATGTGCTTGCAGGATCGAGCATTGACTCTTGGATCCCGCCTTTCTAGCTATCGGTTGTTTACAGCAATGACTCCTGTCCCATTTCCCTATCATACCTAGTTTTAAAAGTATGAATAGTATTTGCTTCCACAACCTGTTCCCCAAGTGCATTCCATTTTTCTACTACTCTCACACTAAAAGAAAACTTCCTAACATCTCTGTGACTCATCTGAGTTTCCAGTTTCCACCCATGTCCCCTCGTTCTGTTATTATTACGTGTGAACATTTCATCTATTTCCACTTTGTCAATTCCCCTGAGTATTTTATATGTCCCTATCATATCTCCTCTCTCCCTTCTTTTCTCTAGTGTCGTAAGGTTCAGTTCCTTCAGCCGCTCTTCATATCCCATCCCTCGTAGCTCTGGGACAAGCCTCGTCGCAAACTTCTGAACCTTCTCCAGTTTCTTTATGTGTTTCTTCAGGTGGGGGCTCCATGATGGCGCGGCATACTCTAAGACTGGTCTCACGTAGGCAGTGTAAAGCGCCCTAAAAGCTTCCTCATTTAGGTTTCTGAATGAAGTTCTAATTTTCGCCAGTGTAGAGTACGCTGCTGTCGTTATCCTATTTATATGTGCCTCAGGAGTTAGATTAGGTGTCACATCCACTCCTAGGTCTCTTTCTCGAATCGTTACAGGTAGGCTGTTCCCCTTCATTGTGTACTGTCCCTTTGGTCTCCTGTCACCTGATCCCATTTCCATAACTTTACATTTACTGGTGTTAAACTCCAGTAGCCATTTCCCTGACCATCTCTGCAGCCTGTTTAAGTCCTCTTGGAGGATCCTACAATCCTCGTCTGTCACAACTCTTCTCATTAATTTTGCGTCATCTGCAAACATTGACATGTATGATTCCACTCCTGTAAACATATCATTTACGTAAATTAGAAAGAGGATTGGTCCCAGCACCGATCCTTGAGGTACTCCACTTGTTACTGTTCGCCAGTCCGACTTTTCGCCCCTTACCATTACCCTCTGGCTCCTTCCTGTTAGGTAGTTCTTCACCCATACTAGGGCCTTTCCGCTTACTCCTGCCTGCCTCTCAAGTTTGTATAGCAGTCTCATGTGCGGTACCGTGTCAAAGGCCTTTTGGCAGTCAAGAAATATGCAGTCTGCCCAGCCTTCTCTGTCCTGCCTTATCCTTGTTACTTTATCATAGAATTCTAAAAGGTTTGTTAGGCATGATTTCCCTGTCCAGAACCCATGTTGGTGCTTGTTTACAAACCCAATGCTCTCCAGGTGCTCAACAAGTCTTAAACTAATTATTCTTTCAAGTATTTTGCAGGGGATGCTTGTCAGTGATACGGGTCTGTAGTTAAGTGCCTCCTCCCTATCACCCTTTTTTGAAAATCGGTACGACATTTGCCTCCTTCCAGCAACTGGGCAATTCTCCCGACATAAGTGACTCATTAAAGATCATTGCCAGAGGCACGCTGAGAGCCTGCGCTGCCTCTTTGAGTATCCACGGTGATACTTTGTCTGGTCCAACAGCTTTATTTGCATCCAGTGTTGTCAACTGTTTCATTACATCCTCTGCTGTCACCTCTATATCCGATAGTCTTTCATCTTGGGTAATCTCTTCTAACAATGGGAGCTGCTCAGGCTCGGTTGTGAACACTCCATGGAATTTTGCATTCAGTACCTCGCAGATTTCCTTGTCGCTTTCTGTATATGCCCCTTCTGTTTTCCTCAGTCTTGTCACTTGGTCATTTACCGACATCTTCCTTCTTATATGGCTATGTAGTAATTTTGGTTGCTTTTTCGCTTTGACTGCAATATCGTTCTCATAATTTCTTTCCGACACTCGTCTTATGTTAATGTAATCATTCCTAGCTCTGTTACATCTAATCCTGTTGTCCTCTGTCCTTTGTCTTCTGTACTTCTTCCACTCCCTCCTGCTGTGTGTGTGCAACCTGTCCTCTTAAAAAGAACGTCAACATTTGCCGTTTGACTCTACGGCTGTTTTTGGACGTTATTTTGTGTAAAACTACGTCTATTTTCGCTTCCATGGACTATCTCCTGTTATACAATGAAATACCACACTCTTATTATTCTATAACTCACTGACTATGCTCTGATATTTGTTCTTCAAGTAAAAATATATATATTTTTGCCTTAATTAGGCCATAATCCAGAAAATTCCAGCCTATCGATCTTTATATTTAGGAAAACATCTAATAAATTTGGAAATGAATTTTTCGTTCGCCGACAGTTGCCTGTTACTATTTAACCCTCTATGCTTTAATGTCGCTGGTCATTGTGACTTTCCCAGGATTTATATATGTTTTGTAGTAGCATTTAGTCAGACTACAGTAATTTAACTAATGGGAAACCTCTATAGTTGTCGTAAATTAATAATAATCATTTATCAAATAATAAATTAGCAAACATATGCAACATTTTATGTTACGACTTTTCGGGTAGGCCGTTCTGTTTGTTTACAACCCCAATGGTTCAAAATACACAATACTTTTAATATATAAGTGACTAAGTATGCTCTAATATATGGTCCTCAATGAAAATTATCGTTTTTTTTTTTTGTTAATTTGTCCATAATGAATAAGATTCCTTACTGTTGATCTTTATATTAAGAAAAACATCTAAACAAATTGGTATTGTGTTTTCGTTCAGATAAAGTTTCCAGATACTATTTCCTAGTTATCAATTAATGTAGGTGGTTATTTTAATTCGCGGCTACCAGGGGCTTTCTCCCATTATACAATATAAATGTACTCACTAACTATTCTCTGGTATCTGTTCTTCAAGTAAAATTACCTATTTTTTTGTTTAATTAGTCCATAATTCATAAAATTCCTTCAGGTCGATCTTTATATTTAGAAAAACATCTAATCAATTTGGAATTTAATTTTTCGTTCACCTACAGTTACCTGCTATTATTTCATTGTTATATTTTATGTCGCTGGTCATTACAATTTTCCAAGAATTTAAACAGCTAAACAGCAAGTAGCATCCTGTTAGAGTACAAGAATTTACCTATGGAGAACCTCAATAGCTGCCGAAAATTATTAATGATTATATATGTAATTTAAAATAATGAATTATATACCATTTCGTATGTTACGTCTTTGGCGGGTAGGCGGTTCTGCGGGTTTACAACCGAATTGTTTAAAAATCACACTATTTTAAATGTATGAGTCACTAGTATGCTCTGATATATGTTCTGCAATGAAAATAAAGATTGTTTTGTTGTTAATTACTCCATAAATGTGTAATGTGTTAATTCAGTCTAAAATCTTTTTGCAACGTTTATATGCGATATACGTAGCTGGAAACTACCTAATATTTAAAAATAATAGTTACAACATTCTATTAATATATAATGTTGAAATAAATATCACACAAAGTCTGTATATCTGTTTTTAGATGTCTTATAATTTTTTTTTTTAATAGTATTAATGATGTTTGTGAATATTGAGTAAAAATTATGTTAATTATTATTAATCTAATTGTTATTATTTTAAGTAAAAGAATTGCAAGTATTCGCATAACCACGGGATCTCTGTTTGTGTATGAATGCACGGATTTGTTTTTGTTATGAGAGGGACGCCTTAGAAAGCATGGTGTAGGCCACCTGTGGCTCGCATCCGATCCCACGATCGTCGTCGCCCCTAAATCAACACAACAGGTATTTAGTATTTACGATTATAATAAGTAATATTTCTTTTATAATAATATTGCAGCAGGTGGTGTAGTGGTAGGACACTCGCCTGGCGTTCCGCGAGCGCTATGTCATGGGTTCGTATCCTGGCCGGGGAGGATTTACTGGGCGCAAATCCTAAACTGTAGCCTCTGTTTAACGCAACAGTAAAATGTGTACTTGGATGAAAAAACGATTCTTCGCGGCGGGGATCGTATTCCAGGGACCTGCCCGAAACGCTACTCGTACTAGTGGCTGTACAAGAATGTAACAACTCTTGTATATATCTCAGGTTAGGGGCTAGGCATTTACACTCTTAGGTCAGCAAACTAGCTAGAAGGTTAGACTATTAGACTCCACTGGTCAATCGGGGCCCTGCATGACTCAGCTTATCCTAACCTAGCCCAGCTTAAACCATCTTAGCATAGTTCATTCTAGCTGTGCATAGTGCTTGCACAGCCTTGCTTATCCTAGTTTACCTCGTCCTAGCCTACCGTAGCCAAGCCTATCCCAGTATACCCTTACCTAGTCTTGCCTAGCCTAACCCTGCCTTGCTTTTAAACATGACCAGTCCTTCCTACCCTAGCCAAGCCCTGACCAGCTTAGCCAAGCCAATCCCTGCCAAGATTTAGCATAGCCTTGCCTTTTTATTAATATATAGAGGGTACCACCTCTGGTTGAGTTTGTAGGAACCCTCCACTTATAGGGTTGAGGGTTCCATATATATATATATATATATATATATATATATATATATATATATATATATATATATATATATATATATATATATATGCGGAAAATCCACAGAGAAATATGCAATGAGGTGAACGTTTCGGCTTTGTTAAAGCCTTTGTCAACACCAGACTGACCACGGGATCAGTTAGATCAGTTGCGTTAGGTCAGTCTGGTGTTGACAAAGGCTTTAACAAAGCCGAAACGTTCACCTCATTTCATATTTCTCTGTGGATTTTCCGCATAAAATGATCAGTGTTTTGTGATCGTCAATTGCATATATATATATATATATATATATATATATATATATATATATATATATATATATATATATATATATATATATATATAATATAAATAATGTGTGTGTAAACATGCCACGTGTGTGTAAATCACAAAAATTAACACTTGATGAAAAATGTGACAGTGTCAGACCACGGAGGAAGAATTGAAACAGGAATTTCCTTAAGTACTTTCATATATTAATACATCTTCATAAGGAATAATTTTTTATATAAATTAAATTAAAAAAAATCATTCCTCCATGGTCTGACACTCATATATATATATATATATATATATATATATATATATATATATATATATATATATATATATATATATATATATATATATATATATATATATATATGTCGTACCTAGTAGCCAGAACACACTTCTCGGCCTACTATGCAAGGCCTGATTTGCCTAATAAGGCAAGTTTTCCTGAATTAATATATTTTCTCTAATTTTTTTCTTATGAAATGATAAAGCTACCCATTTCATTATGTATGAGGTCAATTTTTTTTATTGAAGTTAAAATTAACGTAGATATATGACCGAACCTAACCAACCCTACCTAACCTAACCTAACCTATCTTTATAGGTTAGGTTAAGTTAGGTACCCGAAAAAGTTAGGTTAGGTTAGGTTAGGTAGGTTAGGTAGGCGAAAAACAATTAATTCATGAAAACTTGGCTTATTAGGCAAATCGGGCCTTGCATAGTAGGCAGAGAAGTGCGTTCTGGCTACTAGGTACGACATATATATATATATATATATATATATATATATATATATATATATATATATATATATATATATATATATATATATATATATATATATATATATAAAATGTGTGTGTGTACTCACCTAGTTGTGCTTGCGGTGGTTGAGCTCTGGCTCTTTGTCCCGTATGTATGTATTCATATAATATATATATATATATATATATATATATATATATATATATATATATATATATATATATATATATATATATATATATATATATATATATATATATATAATATTTTATATATCCTGCCTGAAATGCTGCGTGTACTAGTGGCTTTACAAGATAGTTCCTATAAAGATAGCATTTTGTGGTTATTCTCTATATCTGGTTCACCTAACAGTAAATAAGTACCTGGGAGTTTGACAGCTGCTATGGGCTGCTTCCTAGGGATGTGTGTGTGTGTTTGTATTCATGTTGAATTTTACAAAGTAGGAAGAGATGTTTGTAAAAAAAAAAATCAAATATTTTTGAAAGTATAAGTAGATTTGATATTTTTCTTTAATTGTTTATGTCTGCTGTCTCGCCTCCTTTATATAATGGCATCATTCTTGCTTTTTTAAGGATATCAGGAAAAGTAAGGCACTCCAGAGATTTGTTGACTCCTTCCTAGTGTTGCCTAGCCCAGCCCAGCCTAGACAAGGCAGGCTGGGCATCCTAGCCTCACGCAGCTTAGCCCCCACCTACATGTAGCATCCCAGTCCATCCTAAGTGATCATTACCTTACTGGCTGTGTTTTCTCTTCAGCCCTGAATGCAATGTGGTGGAACATAAGCAGATACATATCAGGTCTTAGAGAATCTGTACTTCATACATTTCTTAATAATGTCTCACAAATATTTAAATAATTAAACAAAAATTGTATAATAACTTCATATTATTCTTGCAATTTATTTTTGCATTTTTTTTATACAAAATTTACATTTTAAAAGATTACCTCTATTTTTAGATTGATGACTTGAAGACTACAGTGCCATCCACAGCAAATCATGGTCTTAAAATATCTCCTAGCAATGACGAGACCAATTTTCACAGAGATCAAATTTTTGCTAAGCAGTAGTCACAGGTAAATATATATTATATATATAATATTATATATATAAAATTAACTACTTCATTGCTCAAAGCACCTTTAGACATTCTGAGAGTTGTGCTATTTTATTAATGAATTAATTAGGCTATATTTTAATGTTTTGTAATGTTTTCATTACTTTTTTTGTTTTGAAATATAAATTGTTGAGTTTTGAAACATTTTGACATTAACTATACCTGAATATTTATAAACAAAAAAATACCAGAACTATGTCCTTGACAATTGCACTAAGAAGTCTTTGCCAAAATCAGGTGCTCAGTGCAGTAGTTAAAAACTTAAAAGTTGTACCACCTCTGGTGCAAGATTAGGGACCCATAGCCTCAGAGAAGAAAATAGAGAGTACTCAGAGAAGGCCTTGAATAATAGGCAGGCTGTTTGTGTGTGTTTCGACGGTAAGCTTGCTGACACCAAATGTAGTTACCTAAGTGTAGTTACAGGATTAGAGCTACGCTCGTGGTGTCCCGTCTTCCCAGCACTCTTTGTCACATAATGCTTTGAAACTACTGACGGTCTTGGCCGCCACCACCTTCTCACTTAACTTGTTCCAACCGTGTACCACCCTGTATGCGAAAGGAAATTTTTTTATATTTCTTTGGCATCTTTGTTTAGTTAGTTTAAATCAATGACCTTTTGTTCTTGAAGTTCCAGGTCTCGGGAAATCTTCCCTATTGATTTTATCAATTCCTGTTACTATTTTGTACATAGTGATTTTATCGCCTCTTTTTGTTGTCTTCTAGTTTTGGCATATTTAATGCCTCTGACCTCTCCACATAGCTCTTGCCCTTTAGTTCTGGGAGCCACTTAGTAGCATGTCTTTGCACCTTTTCCAGTTTGTTGATGTGCTTCTTAAGATATGGGCACCAAACAACCGCTGCATATTCTAGCTTTGGCCGAACAAAACTCGTGAACAATTTCTTTAGTATTTCGCCATCCATGTATTTAAACAAAATTCTGAAGTTAGAAAGCGTGGCATAGGCTCCTCACACAACGTTCTTTGTGTGGGCCTCAAGTGATAGTTTTCTATCTAGAATCAACCCTAGACCTCTTTCTTTTATCAGAATTATATAAAGATTTCTCACATAATTTGTAGGTTGTGTGGGATCTATGTTCTATTCCACATTCCATAACATGGCATTTATTCACATTAAATTTCATTTGCCAAGTGGTGCTCCATATACTTATTTTGTCCAGGTCTTCTTGAAGGGCATGACAATCATCTAAATTTCTTATCCATCCCATTATCTTAGCATCATCAGCAAACATGTTTATATAATTCTGTATTCCTACTGGTAGATCATTTATGTAGACAATGAACATTTCTGGTGCATGTACTGTGGTACTCCACTTGTGACACTTCTCCAGTCCGATTGCCTCTGATTACTGCCCTCATTTTTCTATCAGTCAGAAAATTTTTCATCCATGTTAGAAGCTTACCTGTCACCCATCCAAAATTTTCTAGTTTCCAGAACAACCTCTTATGTGGAACTCTGTCGAAAGCCTTTTTTATGTCTAGATAGATGCAGTCAACCCAACTACCTTTTTCCTTTAAAATCTCTGTGGCTCGATCATAGAAACTGAGTAAATTCGATACACAGGATCTTCCAGATCGAAAACAATACTGTCTGTGTGATATTATATAATTTCTCTCCAGGTGTTCTACCCATTTAGTTTTTATTATTTTTTTTTCAATCTTTTCACTGTTACACTTGTCAATGATTCAGGTCTATAACTGAGAGGGGTGGGGTCTTCCCTGTTGCCACTTTTGTAGATTGGAACTATGTTAGCCTTTTTCCACATGCTTGCTATGACTCCTATACACAGGGATGCCTGAAAGATCAGGTGAAGTGAAAGGCTGAGCTCAGATGCACATTCTCTCAGAACCCATGGTGAAACTCCATCTGGACCAACTGCTTTGTTCTTACTTAGCTCCTTTAGCATATTTTCCACTTCATCTCTAGACACCTCTATACGCTCTATGATGTTCTCAGAAATTCTTATTGTGTCTGGTTCTCTTAAGATTTCATTTTGTATAAACACACTTTGGAACTTTTGGTTTAATGTTTCACACATTGCATTATCATTTTCTGTGAATCTGTTTCCTATTTTCAACCTCTGGATATTATCCTTTTCCTGCAATTTGTTGTTTATGAATTTGTAGAATAGGCCCAGTTCTGTTTTACATTTATCCATTATCCCTTTTTAAAAATTTCTTTCTGCCTCTCCCCTTACTGCTGTATAGTTGTTTCTCGCATCTTTGTATCGCTGGTATGATTGGGGGTTTGGCTTCTTTCTATGTTGATACCTGCTTGATGGGGTTTTGCTCTTCTACTCCCCAAGCCCGGCCCGAGGCCAGGCTCGACTTGTGAGAGTTTGGTCCACCAGGCTGTTGCTTGGAGCGGCCCGCAGGGCCACATACCCACCACAGCCCGGCTGATCCGGAACTTCTCTTAGAAAACAGTCCAGTTTTCTCCTGAAGATGTCCACGGTTGTTCCGGCAATATTTCTTATAGTCGCTGGGAGGACGTTGAACAACCGCGGACCTCTGATGTTTATACAGTGCTCTCTGATTGTGCCTGTGGCACCTCTGCTCTTCACTGGTTCAATCTTGCATTTTTTTCCATATCGTTCACTCCAGTACGTTGTTATTTTACTGTGTAGATTTGGGACCTGGCCCTCCAGTATCTTCCATGTGTATATTATTTGGTATCTCTCTCGTCTCCTTTCTTGAGAGTACATTTGGAGAGCTTTGAGACGATCCCAATAATTTAGGTGTTTTATCTCGTCTATGCGTGCTGTATATGTTCTCTGTATTCCCTCTATTTCAGCAATCTCTCCTGCTCTGAAGGGGGAAGTGAATACTGAGCAGTACTCGAGACGGGACAACATAAGTGACTTGAAGAGTACAACCATTGTGATGGGATCCCTGGATTTGAAAGTTCTCATAATCCATCCGATCATTTTTCTGGCCGACGCAATATTTGCTTGGTTATGCTCCCTAAACATTAGATCGTCGGACATCATTATTCCCAAATCCTTGACATGCTGTTTTTCTACTATGGGAAGATTCGATTGTGTTTTGTACCCTGTATTATGTTTCAGATCCTCATTTTTGCCATACCTGAAATTTATCACTGTTAAACATCATGTTATTTTCTGCTGCCCAATCGAAAACTTTGTTGACATCTGCTTGTAGTTTTTCAATGTCTTTCATTCCATTTTTGTGTCTTTTGGTCTGTGGCCCTCTCTCAATTTCTGTTGAACCAATCCTGTTTTCTGGCCCTGCATCTCTGTTTTGGTATGAATGTTTGTGTGCCTTCATTGTATATTTTGCAAAATTTGGCATACATTTAATTTACTTCCCTGTCTAGCAACAAGTCTGCCTAATTACTTATTAAAAAAAATTTGAAGTTCCCCATAGTGACCTCTCTCTCTTGAAATCAAGTTTATCAACTGTTTCAATGTCCCCATTTTCTGTGTGTGTGTGTTTGGAGGCTAAGCTTGCTGATACCATGTGTGTGTGTGTTTGGAGGCTAAGCTTGCTGATACCATGTGTGTGTGTGTGTGTGTGTTTGGAGGCTAAGCTCGCTGATACCATGTGTGTGTGTGTGTTTGGAGGCTAAGCTTGCTGATACCGTGTGTGTCTGTGTTTGGAGGCTAAGCTTGCTGATACCATGTATGTGTGTGTGTGTGTGTGTGTGTTTGGAGGCTAAGCTTGCTGATACCGTTTGTGTGTGTGTGTTTAGAGGCTAAGCTTGATGATACCATGTGTGTATTTGGAGGCTAAGCTTGCTGATACCATGTGTGTGTGTGTGTTTGGAGGCTAAGCTTGCTGATACCATGTGTGTGTGTGTGTGTTTGGAGGCTAAGCTTGCTGATACCATGTGTGTGTGTGTGTGTGTTTGGAGGCTAAGCTTGCTGATACCATGTGTGTGTGTGTGTTTGGAGGCTAAGCTTGCTGATACCGTTTGTGTGTGTGTGTGTGTGTTTAGAGGCTAAGCTTGCTGACACCATGTGTGTATTTGGAGGCTAAGCTTGCTGATACCATGTGTGTGTGTGTTTGGAGGCTAAGCTTGCTGATACCATGTGTGTGTGTGTGTTTGGAGGCTAAGTTTGCTAACACCGTGTGTGTACTCACCTGTTTAAATAATAATAGGGGTGTGTACCACCTCGGGTGCAATTGTAGGGACCCACAGCCTTGAAGAAAATAGAGTATTCAGAGAAGACCTTGTGGATTCTCACTGAACACTAATCTTTTCTTCTCCTATCACCCCTCTTATTTTGTTTTATGCTGTATTCTATTATATATCATATAAATACATAGCCAAATGGCAATATTTATTATATCTATACAAAAAGAAGACATCCACTTTATTTTTTTTCTCTCCTTTGTTTCTATGTGGATTTTGTTGTGACTAATGATTCTCCTCCTTCCCATCAACAGGTCTTCCTCACTGGGCTTGCTCGGCTTTTGTGTTACTGTGAGGGTGCCATCATCATTTACCCTTCAAGACTGACTCATGCTGGCATTGCATTTGTGGACTTCCCTTCACAGTAAACAGTCCTTCTCCATATGGTGATTGTCCAGGGCAAGCAGGGTGTGACTGCCATCTTGGAGAAGCAGGGTCTTTTAATATGAAGAATCTTCCGTCTTCTCTACTTACGCCAGCTTGTGCCGGCCTTGCATTCTTGTTACTTCATGGCCCTTGGGCCTTTTTTATTTATTTTACATAATAAATTTTTTTATTAATACCCGTGTTTCACAAGAGATCCTTAACATTTTAAGCACCAATTGTATTGACTAATGTACGTCTTGTAACCTTTAAGACATAAATAGACAAGACATAGATAAATGAGTGAATAATACTGAGTGACTAGGTTAGGGCGAGGAACATAGTTCAGTGTCTGGCTTTGGAAGAATGCCTACTGTTTTAGAAACCTTATTGCCATGATCATAATCGTATGGGTTAAAAAGCATTTGTTGTCACTCCTACACTGTGGCTTGTTGAGCTTGAAACCTTTGCTCCTTGTTCGTGTTACATCTGACCTTTTGAAGAAATTGTATGAATCAATATCCTCCAAATTGTTCAGTATTTTAAAGGTTTCGCTCTATTACTCTCTCATTTGCATATATCTAAGCATATAGATTAGATATAGATTTAGATTAGATTTTTTAGTCAGGTAAAGGTACATACATTGCAGATGAGTTACAAAGGGAAAGACATTGACTAGAGTTCACTAGCTCTATTGGAAGAGAAACGTCTGCAAGACAAGTGTGGGCAAAAATTAAGGTAGCAGCGGCTCACAACGACCCCCAACGGCTTCATTTTGTATCTTCTCCAACTTGCCCATCCTACCTTTACCAAAACAAGAAATGACAGGTGCAGCATAATCAATAAGAAATCTTACAGTACTCAAGTACATCATTCGTAGCACTTGGACTCCCACTCCTTTCCACAGCATGCCAAGGCCTTCAGAGGTTGTAATCTCTTCCGACATTGACTCAACAGTCTGTTCATCTCAGTTTCCAAACTCTCATAGGTATATCCAACATATATGCCTAAATATTTATATATATTAACTAGATTTTTACCGTTTATTTCCAATATAATGGGCCTCCGACTTCTACATTCAAACTTTAGTTTTGTCTTCATTAACCACTAGTCCCATGTGGTGACACTGGTTTCCGAAATTGTCCAACACTGTTTGAATCTTTGAAATATCTTTGCCCTGAAACAAAATATCATCAGCATATATGATTGGAGTTACCCAATTTGAGTATTTCTCAGATGCTATCTTATTCATTAGTACATTAAACAGGGTGAGACTCAACACTCCTCCCTGAGGTGTGCAGAGTTCTTGACCTTGATACCTTGAACCATACAACCTTGATACCACACCTGAGCCTTCCTTTCCTGAAGATAATCCCCTATCCAGCGCAATAATCTCCCTTCAACACCAAGACCAGCTAATTCATATAAAATAACCTCTTTGTTGGCTTTATCAAAAGCTCCTTATAAATCAATAAAAATTCTATAATAATCATTACCATTAGCTAGACATTTAATAATACAGTCAGAGGTACTTTTTCCTCTGAGGAACCCGAAAAATTATTAGACAGTTGATCACCTATTATATACAAAAGTTTATTTAAAATGATCCTCTCCATCATTTTACAAAAACACGAGGTTAAAGACACAGGTCTGTACTCTCCATTGGCTTTAGGGATAAGGATGATCATAGTTCTTTTTCATTTACTGGGAATTCTGCCCTCTTTATAACTAATATTAAAGAGGTCTAACAGCGGGCTTTTCGTCATAATGGCAAGTTCATTAAGTATTTCATAAGTTACTCCATCCTCCCCAGGGGGCGGTAGATTTCCCAACTTTAATCGCCGTTATTAGTTCTTCTCTGGTAATACCTGTGCAAGTGACATCACCACTGTTACCTGCTGTAAGTATAAAATCCTTTCTTAGATCTTTCCAAGAATCAAACGACTCTCTCGTTACAGCGGGTAATTAAATGAACTAAGTTTGGCAGCTTCCGCCAATTTATTTACGAGACCTTTTGCAATTCCTTACTGGTCAGGATGTGCAACAAAATTATGCTTTTTAGCCCTTATTTCATTTATGTCTTGCCAGATTTCCTTCAAGTTTGTTACTCCTAACTTTCTCTGCAAACTCCTGCCAATACTTGCTCCAAATTTCCTTTCTCTTCTCCGCACACTTTTATGGGGGGATGCTTTTCTATACCAGATGTTTTCCGGTTCAATGTTGCATTAAATACATCTACCTCCTTAATTAAATCTTAATAAAATGCTTCTGCCGAAACTGGCTTATAAGTATCATACCAAGACTTAATATGACCAACAAGACCCCTTAATTCTCCCTTATTAAACTTTAAGCTTTTCCTCTGAAGGCAGGCATGCTTTTTATCTAGTTTAAGCTGTATTTGTAATGCAAAATCTCTTAGCATTTCATCCACAGTAAGACAATTCTCCTCTATGCCCTCAGCATTTATCAAACAAGCATAATCTAATCTCCCTCCCCTCAGATGAGTAGGAGAGGGCTCGCCCAGCAGTTGAACATCTTCATGTTCAACATGTGCATCTTCATGTTCAGAATGTTACCATCCCTATCCCCAGTTTCCTGGAGTGCTACTATGTTAATATTCTCTCTAAGAGTATAATAGTGTACATCCACCGCTCTAGTTTTTAATCCATTAACGTTCCAAGATAATATTATCAATCTACTTTCATCCATGAACTCCGTAATATTTTTTCTTTCTCCTCACTTGCACAACTACTACTAACATCGAAGGTAATAGTATTCATATCTATTTTCTTTGTTATTTCTGTATACCTTTTTACTTTAACGAAGGTACCCCCCAGGTGTAGGGAGGAATGATCTTTTCCAGGTATATTTTGAAAATCAGCATCGTTTTGCCACGTACCGCTTCGGTGGGAAGGCAGTTCCATGAGTTAATAACTCTGTGGGTGAAAAAGTATCTCCTGTAACTGGTAACTGGCTATTCAGACGAAGGACTTCGGGTAGATGTAGTTTACATGGACCTGAACAACGGTCGTAGTCTGCTGTCTGCTCTGTGTCGAGGCTGTAGCGTCTTGGGTCGATTAGAACTGTACACGCCGAGTGCTACATTCTTGACTGGAGATTGTACTGTGTGCTATTCGATTGATTGATGAAGATTAAGCCACCCAAGAGGTGACACGGGCATGAATACCCCGTAAGTGGTGGCCCTTTTGAGCCATTACCAATATCAAGAGCTGATACTGGAGATCTGTGGAGGTGCGACTGCACCCTGCGTGACGGGAGATGTCTCCCGTGTGGTGTGTGCTATTCTGATTTATTTATAAAGATTAAGCCACCCAAGAGGTGGCACGGGCATGAATAGCCCGTAATGTGCTATTCTCAAGTCGCTTGCTTATGTACGGTGACGACACCTCACAGTAAGATATAGAAGGGTGGAAAACCGTTACCTGTAAATAGGGATAGGATTAATGCTTGTGTAATTAGTTATGCCATTATGATGATGAGATAATGGAGTATAAGGATTACTCGATCACTACATCACCTTCAACTATTACTAGGGGAACTATTCCATGGTCCAGCGATTTTCTGAAAAGGAGTTTCACTGGCAAGCATAGTGAATTAAGAGCATAAGAATAAAGGTAACTGCAGAAGGCCTATTGGCCCATACGAGGCAGCTCCTATCTATAACCACCCAAACCCACTCATATACATGTCCAACCCACGCTTGAAACAATCGAGGGACCCCACCTCCACCACGTTACGCGGTAATTGGTTCCACAAATCAACAACCCTGTTGCCAAACCAGTATTTACCCAAGTCTTTCCTAAATCTAAACTTATCCAATTTATACCCATTGTTTTGTGTTCTGTCATGTGTTGATACTTTTAATACCCTACTAATATCCCCTTTGTTATGTCCATTCATCCACTTGTAAACCTCTATCATATCACCCCTAACTCTTCGCTTTTCCAGTGAATGCAATTTAAGCTTTGTTAATCTTTCTTCATATAAAAGATTTCTATTTTGGGGAATTAACTTAGTCACCCTACTCTAGACACGTTCAAGTGAATTTATATTCATTCTATAATATGGCGACCAAAACTGAACTGCATAATGTAAATGGGGCCTAACCAGAGCAAGATATAGCTGAAGAACCACACCAGGTGTCTTGTTACTAACACTTCGATTAATAAATCCCAGTGTCCTATTTGCCTTATTACGAGCATTCATGCATTGATCCTTTTGTTTTAAATTCTTACTAATCATAACTCCCAGATCCCTTTCACAATCCGACTTTGCAATCTCAACACCATCTAGCTCGTATCTTGTAACTATTATCATTACCTAGTCTCAAAACTTTACATTTATCAGCATTAAACTGCATCTGTCAATCTTTTGACCATTTCAAAACCCTATTTAGATCAACTTGAAGTGATAGTGAGTCTTCTTCCGTGTTAATTTCCCTACCTATTTTTGTATCATCTGCAAATTTGCAAATGTTGATACTCAACATAAGAACACAAGAACACAAGAACAAAGGCAACTGCAGAAGGCCCACTGGCCCATACGAGGCAGCTCCTACCTACAACCACCCAATTAATTTGGCAGTTCCTTTACGACTTGGGACTTAAATCCATTTACACTTTGGGCTTCTGAGTCTTTTAGTTTGTCAATGCTCTTCCTGATTGTGTCGCGTGTAATTGGTATTTCTCTTAATTCATTCTCCTTACCTCCGACAAACATTTGTGTTGGTGATGGGATGTCATTCAAGCTTTCTAGTGTGAACACTGATGTTAGGTATTCATTGAGAGTGTTTGCCGCTCTTTTATGATACAACTTAAAATTGTTAGTCTCATCTTTTATGGGTCCTACGGAGTCAGTTCTTTGTTTGGGTTTTACTTCGTATATACTTGCCCGAAACGCTATGCGTATTAGTGGCTTTAGGTATTGTATTTTAAATTTTAAAATTTTGCCCCGAGGTGCGAGTTTATTGGGAGTACTTAGCTGTATCATTAGCAAGGTAATTAACTATAGTTTGCTGTCCTCCGTCCTTTAACAAATCCATTGACCCCTCCCCTAACCTGCCTATTTTGTGCAATAGTCGGTTTAGGATGATCCTTTCAAGCATCTTCCAAGTGCATTACATGAGACTGATAGGTCTATAATTGCCAGGGTCATTGGGTTTCGGTATTGGGACCATTATTGCATGTTTCCATTGTGTGGGCAACACTCCACATAGGAATGACTTGTTAAACAGGTGGAGTAGTGGATTGCCAGACACTTCACACAGTGCATTGAGTATGTCGTAGGTGACGCCATCTTCACCAGGTGCTGTACTTTTACCCTTTTCATAGCCCCCTTTACTTCCTTGGCTGTAATTGGTTCCCCATACTCGTCATCACTTGATTGTGCTCTTGTTATCCTAATCCTTCTGTCATTATGTCGGAGGAGCTGTTCCCTGCTTACTTCTGCAGGGAGGGAGGAGGATGATGCTGCATCACTCCACTTGTGAATTAGTTCTTCAGCCTTACCCTGGGGGTCGTTGTGAGCCGCAGGCCGGGCTCTGCTCCCCTTAGCTACCTTAATTTTTGCCCACACTTGTCTTGCAGACGTTTCTCTTCCAATAGAGCTAGTGAACTATAGTCATTGTCTTTCCCTTTGTAACTCATCTGCAATGTATGTACCTTTACCTGACTAAAAAATCTAATCTAAATCTATATCTAATCTATATGCTTATATATGCAAATGAGAGAGTAATAGAGCGAAACCTTTAAAATACTGAACAATTTGGAGGATATTGATTCATACAATTTCTTCAAAAGGTCAGATGTAACACGAACAAGGAGCAAAGGTTTCAAGCTCAACAAGCCACAGTGTAGGAGTGACAACAAATGCTTTTTAACCCATACGATTATGATCATGGCAATAAGGTTTCTAAAACAGTAGGCATTCTTCCAAAGCCAGACACTGTACTATGTTCCTCGCCCTAACCTAGTCACTCAGTATTATTCACTCATTTATCTATGTCTTGTCTATTTATGTCTTAAAGGTTACAAGACGTACATTAGTCAATACAATTGGTGCTTAAAATGTTAAGGATCTCTTGTGAAACACGGGTATTAATAAAAAAAATTATTATTTAAAATAAATAAAAAAGGCCCAAGGGCCATGAAGTAACAAGAATGCAAGGCCGGCACAAGCTGGCGTAAGTAGAGAAGACGGAAGATTCTTCATATTAAAAGACCCTGCTTCTCCAAGATGGCAGTCACACCCTGCTTGCCCTGGACAATCACCATATGGAGAAGGACTGTTTACTGTGAAGGGAAGTCCACAAATGCAATGCCAGCATGAGTCAGTGTTGAAGGGTAAACGATGATGGCACCCTCACAGTAACACAAAAGCCGAGCAAGCCCAGTGAGGAAGACCTGTTGATGGGAAGGAGGAGAATCATTAGTCACAACAAAATCCACATAGAAACAAAGGAGAGAAAAAAAATAAAGTGGATGTCTTCTTTTTGTATAGACATAATAAATATTGCCATTTGGCTATGTATTTATATGATGTATAATAGAATACAGCATAAAACAAAATAAGAGGGGTGATAGGAGAAGAAAAGATTAGTGTTCAGTGAGAATCCACAAGGTCTTCTCTGAATACTCTATTTTCTTCAAGGCTGTGGGTCCCTACAATTGCACCAGAGGTGGTACACACCCCTATTATTATTTAAACAGGTGAGTACACACACGGTGTTAGCAAACTTAGCCTCCAAACACACACACACACATGGTATCAGCAAGCTTAGCCTCCAAACACACACACACATGGTATCAGCAAGCTTAGCCTCCAAATACACACATGGTATCAGCAAGCTTAGCCTCTAAACACACACACACACACACAAACGGTATCAGCAAGCTTAGCCTCCAAACACACACACACACACACACACACACACACACATACATGGTATCAGCAAGCTTAGCCTCCAAACACAGACACACACGGTATCAGCAAGCTTAGCCTCCAAACACACACACACACATGGTATCAGCAAGCTTAGCCTCCAAACACACACACACACACACACATGGTATCAGCAAGCTTAGCCTCCAAACACACACACACACACACACACATGGTATCAGCAAGCTTAGCCTCCAAACACACACACACATGGTATCAGCAAGCTTAGCCTCCAAACACACACACACAGAAAATGGGGACATTGAAACAGTTGATAAACTTGATTTCAAGAGAGAGAGGTCACTATGGGGAACTTCAAATTTTTTTTAATAAGTAATTAGGCAGACTTGTTGCTAGACAGGGAAGTAAATTAAATGTATGCCAAATTTTGCAAAATATACAATGAAGGCACACAAACATTCATACCAAAACAGAGATGCAGGGCCAGAAAACAGGATTGGTTCAACAGAAATTGAGAGAGGGCCACAGACCAAAAGACACAAAAATGGAATGAAAGACATTGAAAAACTACAAGCAGATGTCAACAAAGTTTTCGATTGGGCAGCAGAAAATAACATGATGTTTAACAGTGATAAATTTCAGGTATGGCAAAAATGAGGATCTGAAACATAATACAGGGTACAAAACACAATCGAATCTTCCCATAGTAGAAAAACAGCATGTCAAGGATTTGGGAATAATGATGTCCGACGATCTAATGTTTAGGGAGCATAACCAAGCAAATATTGCGTCGGCCAGAAAAATGATCGGATGGATTATGAGAACTTTCAAATCCAGGGATCCCATCACAATGGTTGTACTCTTCAAGTCACTTATGTTGTCCCGTCTCGAGTACTGGTCAGTATTCACTTTCCCCTTCAGAGCACGGTTGCACGGTTGTTCCTGCCGGAACAACCGTGGACATCTTCAGGAGAAAACTGGACTGTTTTCTAAGAGAAGTTCCGGATCAGCCGGGATGTTGTGGGTATGTGGCCCTGCGGGCCGCTCCAAGCAACAGCCTGGTGGACCAAACTCTCACAAGTCGAGCCTGGCCTCAGGCCGGGCTTGGGGATTAGAAGAGCAGAACCCCATCAAGCAGGTATCAAAATAGAAAGAAGCCAAACCCCCAATCATACCAGCGATACAAAGATGCGAGAAACAACTATACAGCAGTAAGGGAAGAGGCAGAAAGAAATTTTTAAAAAGGGATAATGGATAAATGTAAAACAGAATTGGGCCTATTCTACAAATTCATAAACAACAAATTGCAGGTAAAGGATAATATCCAGAGGTTGAAAATAGGAAACAGATTCACAGAAAATGATAATGCAATGTGTGAAACATTAAACCAAAAGTTCCAAAGTGTGTTTATACAAAATGAAATCTTAAGAGAACCAGACACAATAAGAATTTCTGAGAACATCATAGAGCATATAGAGGTGTCTTGAGATGAAGTGGAAAATATGCTAAAGTAGCTAAGTAAGAACAAAGCAGTTGGTCCAGATAGAGTTTCACCATGGGTTCTGAGAGAATGTGCATCTGAGCTCAGCCTTCCACTTCACCTGATCTTTCAGGCATCCCTGTGTATAGGAGTCATAGCAAACATGTGGAAAAAGGCTAACATAGTTCCAATCTACAAAAGTGGCAACAGGGAAGACCCCACCCCTCTCAGTTATAGACCTGAATCATTGACAAGTGTAACAGTGAAAGGATTGAAAAAAAAAAAAAAAATAATAAAAACTAAATGGGTAGAACACCTTGAGAGAAACTATATAATATCACACAGACAGTATTGTTTTCGATCTGGAAGATCCTGTGTATCGAATTTACTCAGTTTCTATGATTGAACCACAGAGATTTTAAAGGAAAAAGGTAGTTGGGTTGACTGTATCTATCTAGACATAAAAAAGGCTTTCGACAGAGTTCCACATAAGAGGTTGTTCTGGAAACTAGAAAATTTTGGATGGGTGACAGGTAAGCTTCTAACATGGATGAAAAATTTTCTGACTGATAGAAAAATGAGGGCAGTAATCAGAGGCAATCGGACTGGAGAAGTGTCACAAGTGGAGTACCACAGTACATGCACCAGAAATGTTAATTGTCTACATAAATGATCTACCAGTTGGAATACAGAATTATATAAACATGTTTGCTGATGATGATAAGATAATGGGATAGATAAGAAATTTAGATGATTGTCATGCCCTTCAAGAAGACCTGGACAAAATAAGTATATGGAGCACCACTTGGCAAATGAAATTTAATGTGAATAAATGCCATGTTATGGAATGTGGAATAGAACATAGATCCCACACAACCTACAAATTATGTGAGAAATCTTTATATAATTCTGATAAAAGAAAGAGGTCTAGGGTTGATTCTAGATAGAAAACTATCACTTGAGGCCCACACAAAGAACGTTGTGTGAGGAGCCTATGCCACGCTTTCTAACTTCAGAATTTTGTTTAAATACATGGATGGCGAAATACTAAAGAAATTGTTCACGAGTTTTGTTCGGCCAAAGCTAGAATATGCAGCGGTTGTGTGGTGCCCATATCTTAAGAAGCACATCAACAAACTGGAAAAGGTGCAAAAACATGCTACTAAGTGGCTCCCAGAACTAAAGGGCAAGAGCTATGTGGAGAGGTCAGAGGCATTAAATATGCCAAAACTAGAAGACAACAAAAAGAGGCGATAAAATCACTATGTACAAAATAGTAACAGGAATTGATAAAATCAATAGGGAAGATTTCCCGAGACCTGGAACTTCAAGAACAAAAGGTCATTGATTTAAACTAACTAAACAAAGATGCCAAAGAAATATAAAAAAATTTCCTTTCGAAAAAACAGAGTGGTACACGGTTGGAACAAGTTAAGTGAGAAGGTGGTGGCGGCCAAGACCGTCAGTAGTTTCAAAGCATTATGTGACAAAGAGTGCTGGGTAGACGGGACACCACGAGCGTAGCTCTAATCCTGTAACTACACTTAGGTAACTACATTTGGTGTCAGCAAGCTTACCGTCGAAACACACACAAACAGCCTGCCTATTATTCAAGGCCTTCTCTGAGTACTCTCTATTTTCTTCTCTGAGGCAATGGGTCCCTAATCTTGCACCAGAGGTGGTACAACTTTTAAGTTTTTAACTACTGCACTGAGCACCTGATTTTGGCAAAGACTTCTTAGTGCAATTGTCAAGGACATAGTTCTGGTATTTTTTTGTTTATAAATATTCAGGTATAGTTAATGTCAAAATGTTTCAAAACTCAACAATTTATATTTCAAAACAAAAAAAGTAATGAAAACATTACAAAACATTAAAATATAGCCTAATTAATTCATTAATAAAATAGCACAACTCTCAGAATGTCTAAAGGTGCTTTGAGCAATGAAGTAGTTAATTTTATATATATAATATTATATATATAATATATATTTACCTGTGACTACTGCTTAGCCAAAATTTGATCTCTGTGAAAATTGGTCTCGTCATTGCTAGGAGATATTTTAAGACCATGATTTGCTGTGGATGGCACTGTAGTCTTCAAGTCATCAATCTAAAAATAGAGGTAATCTTTTAAAATGTAAATTTTGTATAAAAAAATGCAAAAATAAATTGCAAGAATAATATGAAGTTATTATACAATTTTTGTTTAATTATTTAAATATTTGTGAGACATTATTAAGAAATGTATGAAGTACAGATTCTCTAAGACCTGATATGTATCTGCTTATGTTCCACCACATTACATTCAGGGCTGAAGAGAAAACACAGCCAGTAAGGTAATGATCACTTAGGATGGACTGGGATGCTACATGTAGGTGGGGGCTAAGCTGCGTGAGGCTAGGATGCCCAGCCTGCCTTGTCTAGGCTGGGCTGGGCTAGGCAACACTAGGAAGGAGTCAACAAATCTCTGGAGTGCCTTACTTTTCCTGATATCCTTAAAAAAGCAAGAATGATGCCATTTTATAAAGGAGGCGAGACAGCTGAAATAAACAATTAGAGAAAAATATCAAATCTACTTATACTTTCAAAAATATTTGATTTTTTTTTTTTACAAACATCTCTTCCTACTTTGTAAAATTCAACATGAATACAAACACACACACACATCCCTAGGAAGCAGCCCATAGCAGCTGTCTAACTCCCAGGTACTTATTTACTGTTAGGTGAACCAGATATAGAGAATAACCACAAAATCTTGTAAAGCCACTAGTACACGCAGCATTTCAGGCAGGATATATAATATTAATATTATATATATATATATATATATATATATATATATATATATATATATATATATATATATATATATATAAACTGAAAACTCACACCCCAGAAGTGACTCGAACCCATATGCTATGCCCAAGATTACCATCCGAGTGCCAGCGGGGAAGTGGGTCAAATAGCCTCGGCTATCACTTCCTTATGTCTGGTCGTGATGGTCAAGCGGATTAAGGCGTCCCTGTTCATACCAGTTGAGTTGCTCCTGGCAGTATTGGGTTCGAGTCACTTCTGGGGTGTGAGTTTTCAGTTGCATATTGTCCTGGGGACCATTCAGGCTTGTTCGCATTTGTGTTCCTCACGTGTTGCCCCAAAAATGAGGTGATTTGATAAAATGCTATGCCCAAGAATACCATCCGAGTGCCAGCGGGGAAGTGTGTCAAATAGCCTCGGCTATCACTTCCTTATGTCTGGTCGTGATGGTCAAGCGGATTAAGGCGTCCCTGTACATACCAGTTGCGTTGCTCCTGGCAGTATGGGTTCGAGTCACTTCTGGGATGTGAGTTTTCAGTTGCATATTGTCCTGGGGACCATTCAGGCTTGTTCGCATATATATATATATATATATATATATATATATATATATATATATATATATATATATATATATTATATATATATATATATATATATATATTATATATATATATATATATATTATATATATATATATATATATATATATATATTATATATATATATATATATTATATATATATATATATATATATATATATATATATATATATATATATATATATATGAATACATACATACGGGACAAAGAGCCAGAGCTCAACCACCGCAAGCACAACTAGGTGAGTGTACACACACACACATTATTTATATATATATATATATATATATATATATATATATATATATATATATATATACATATATATATATATATATATATATATATATATATATATATATATATATATATGTCGTACCTAATAGCCAGAACGCACTTCTCAGCCTACTATTCAAGGCCCGATTTGCCTAATAAGCCAAGTTTTCATGAATTAATGTTTTTTCGTCTACCTAACCTACCTAACCTAACCTAACCTAGCTTTTTTTGGCTACCTAACCTAACCTTACCTATAAATATAGGTTAGGTTAGGTTAGGTAGGGTTGGTTAGGTTCGGTCATATATCTACATTAATTTTAACTCCAATAACAAAAATTGACCTCATACATAGAGAAAAGGGTTGCTTTATCATTTCATAAGAAAAAAATTATAGTAAATATATTAATTCAGGAAAACTTGGCTTATTAGGCAAATCGGGCCTTGAATAGTAGGCTGAGAAGTGAGTTCTGGCTACTAGGTACGACATATATATATATATATATATATATAATATATATATATATATGTCGTACCTAGTAGCCAGAACGCACTTCTCAGCCTACTATTCAAGGCCAGATTTGCATAATAAGCCAAGTTTTCATGAATTAATGTTTTTTCGACTACCTAACCTACCTAACCTAACTTTTTCGGATACCTAACCTAACCTAACCTATAAAGATAGGTTAGGTTAGGTTAGGTAGGGTTGGTTAGGTTCGGTCATATATCTACGTTAATTTTAACTCCAATAAAAAAAAATTGACCTCATACATAATGAAATGGGTAGCTTTATCATTTCATAAGAAAAAAATTAGAGAAAATATATTAATTCAGGAAAACTTGGCTTATTAGACAAATCGGGCATTGCATAGTAGGCTGAGAAGTGCGTTCTGGCTACTAGGTACGACATATATATATATATATTATATATATATATATATATATATATATATATATATATATATATATATATATATATATATATATATATATATATATATATATATATATGAGTGTCAGACGATGGAGGAATGATTTTTTTTTAATTTAATTTATATAAAAAATTATTCCTTCTGAAGATGTATTAATATATGAAAGTACTTAAGGAAATTCCTGTTTCAATTCTTCCTCCGTGGTCTGACACTGTCACATTTTTCATCGTGTTAATTTTTGTGATTTACACACACGTGGCATGTTTACACACACATTATTTATATTATATATATATATATATATATATATATATATATAACTGAAAACTCACACCCCAGAAGTGACTCGAACCCATACTCCCACAACTGGTATGTACAGGGACGCCTTAATCCGCTTGACCATCACGACCGGACATAAGGAAGTGATAGCCGAGGCTATTTGAACCACTTCCCCGCCGGCACTCGGATGGTAATCTTGGGCATAGCATTTTATCAAA
>NC_091225.1:10404663-10627163 GCF_040958095.1 Procambarus clarkii | reverse complement strand
TACTTAAAATAATAACAATTAGATTAATAATAATTAACATAATTTTTACTCAATATTCACAAACATCATTAATACTATTAAAAAAAAAATTATAAGACATCTAAAAACAGATATACAGACTTTGTGTGATATTTATTTCAACATTATATATTAATAGAATGTTGTAACTATTATTTTTAAATATTAGGTAGTTTCCAGCTACGTATATCGCATATAAACGTTGCAAAAAGATTTTAGACTGAATTAACACATTACACATTTATGGAGTAATTAACAACAAAACAATCTTTATTTTCATTGCAGAACATATATCAGAGCATACTAGTGACTCATACATTTAAAATAGTGTGATTTTTAAACAATTCGGTTGTAAACCCGCAGAACCGCCTACCCGCCAAAGACGTAACATACGAAATGGTATATAATTCATTATTTTAAATTACATATATAATCATTAATAATTTTCGGCAGCTATTGAGGTTCTCCATAGGTAAATTCTTGTACTCTAACAGGATGCTACTTGCTGTTTAGCTGTTTAAATTCTTGGAAAATTGTAATGACCAGCGACATAAAATATAACAATGAAATAATAGCAGGTAACTGTAGGTGAACGAAAAATTAAATTCCAAATTGATTAGATGTTTTTCTAAATATAAAGATCGACCTGAAGGAATTTTATGAATTATGGACTAATTAAACAAAAAAATAGGTAATTTTACTTGAAGAACAGATACCAGAGAATAGTTAGTGAGTACATTTATATTGTATAATGGGAGAAAGCCCCTGGTAGCCGCGAATTAAAATAACCACCTACATTAATTGATAACTAGGAAATAGTATCTGGAAACTTTATCTGAACGAAAACACAATACCAATTTGTTTAGATGTTTTTCTTAATATAAAGATCAACAGTAAGGAATCTTATTCATTACGGACAAATTAACAAAAAAAAACGATAATTTTCATTGAGGACCATATATTAGAGCATACTTAGTCACTTATATATTAAAAGTATTGTGTATTTTGAACCATTGGGGTTGTAAACAAACAGAACGGCCTACCCGAAAAGTCGTAACATAAAATGTTGCATATGTTTGCTAATTTATTATTTGATAAATGATTATTATTAATTTACGACAACTATAGAGGTTTCCCATTAGTTAAATTACTGTAGTCTGACTAAATGCTACTACAAAACATATATAAATCCTGGGAAAGTCACAATGACCAGCGACATTAAAGCATAGAGGGTTAAATAGTAACAGGCAACTGTCGGCGAACGAAAAATTCATTTCCAAATTTATTAGATGTTTTCCTAAATATAAAGATCGATAGGCTGGAATTTTCTGGATTATGGCCTAATTAAGGCAAAAATATATATATTTTTACTTGAAGAACAAATATCAGAGCATAGTTAGTGAGTTATAGAATAATAAGAGTGTGGTATTTCATTGTATAACAAGAGATAGTCCATGGAAGCGAAAATAGACGTAGTTTTACACAAAATAACGTCCAAAAACAGCCGTAGAGTCAAACGGCAAATGTTGACGTTCTTTTTAAGAGGACAGGTTGGTGTGTGTGTATGTGTGTGTGTGTGTGTGTGTGTGTGTGTGTGTGTGTGTGTGTGTGTGTGTGTGTGTGTGTGTGTGTGTGTGTGTGTGTGTGTGTGTGTGTGTGTTTGTGTGTGTGTGTGTATGTCCTGGGAGTTAGTCAGCTGTCACTGGCTGCTTCCTGGGGTGTGTGTGTGTGGTGTGAAAAAAAAAAAAAAAAAAAAAAAAAAAGTAGTTAGTGTAGTTAGTAAACAGTTGATTGACAGTTGAGAGGCGGGCCGAAAGAGCAAAGCTCAACCCCCGCAAACACAACTAAGTGAATACAACTAGGTGAATACACACACACACACACACACACACACAAGCGCGCACACACACACACACACACACACACACACACACACACACACACACACACACAGAGGCGGGACCAAAGAGCCAGAGCTGAATCCCTGCAAACAGAGCCAGGGGAGAAAACACACACACACACACACACACACACACACACACACACACACACACACACACACACACATACACACACACACACACACACACACATACACACACACACACACAGAGGCGGGACCAAAGAGCCAGAGCTCAACCCCTGCAAACAGAACCAGTTGAGAATACACACACACACACACACGCACACACACATACATACACATACACACAGAGGCGGGACCAAACAGCCAGAGCTCAACCCCTGCAAACAGAACCAGGTGAGAATACACGCACACACACACAAACACACACACACACACACACACACACACATACACACACACACACACACACACACACACACACTAGTTGATAATGGACTGTTTTGTGTTCGTATCCATGTGTATTATTGTCATGACCGACAGACACGTAAAGCTATATGTGTTTATGTGTACCTGTAATTAAACTGACATGTGTACGGTAATTATCTGTATGTGTCCATTTTAAAAGTAATAGAGCGGAATAGAGCCGGAATAGAGCCGGAATAGAGCCGGAATAGAGCGGTTATACGTGTACATCTTCGATCGGTAATATAAACGTAAAATCAGGAACATTTTAGTTAATTCTAATGAAAACACATTGATTTTTATCATTTGTATTGGAAACAACATTGTCATATGTCTTTTCTTGGATCTAATTAATACGAAACCTCGCTTTATGATTCGAAGTAAAATCCACAAATTTGGAATAATTGTGACTCTCTTCACGTTTTTCATGTAGTTTGATTTTACGTAAATATATTCATTTTTACCAATATTTCGAACTATTTCATGTAGTATCATGAAATGTGATATGGCCTTCATATCTCAGATTTTCGCATAATATTACATTTTAAGCAAGTTTTCTTGCATTTTTTTCCTACTAAAATCATCGAATTTAGCAATATTTTGACGTTTATCATCCCCTTTTCTTTATGTGATTTAAACAAAATATCATCGAATAAGGCAATATTTTGCCGTTTTTCCACGTTTTTGTGAATTTTCAGTTTATTGGTATTAATTCATTAAATATTCGATAAAAATGATGCAATCACGTAATTTATTAGATAATAAACTTAAATACTTCACCTTTAATCATCTACTTGTTTCTCGTTGAAATACTGAGTAAGATATTGAAAAGGGGAGAAGTTCTGTTTTTATTGCATATATCGACGTTTCAGCCGGAATAGAGCGGTTTTACGTGTACATCTTCCATCGGTAATATAAACGGAAAATCAGGAACATTTTAGTTAATTCTAATGAAAACACATTATTTTTATCATTTATATTGGAAACAACATTGTCATATGTCTTTTCTTGGATCTAAAGAATACGAAACCTAGCTCTATGATTCGAAGTTAAAATCCTCAAATTTGGAATAATATTGACTTTTTTCACGTTTTTTATGTAGTTTGATATTACGTATATATATTCATTTTGACCAATATTTCGATACTATTTCATGTAGTATCACGATATGTGATTTGGCCTTCATATCTCAGATTTTCGCATAATATTGCATTTTTAGCAAGCTTTCTTGCATTTTGTTTCGTACTACACATCATCGAATTTAGCAATATTTTGACGTTTATAATCCCCTTTTCCTTTATGTGATTTAAACAAAATATCATCGAATTAGGCAATATTTTGCCGTTTTTCCACGTTTTTGTGAATTTTCAGTTTATTGGAATTAATTCATTAAATATACGATAAAAATGATGCAAACACGTTATTGATTAGATAATAAACTTAAATACTTCACCTTTAATCATCTATTTGTTTCTCGTTCAAATACTGAATAAGGTATTGAAAAGGGGAGAAGTTCGGTTATTGCATATATCGACGTTTCAGGCGGAATAGAGCGGTTTTACGTGTACATCTTCCATCGGTAATATAAACGGAAAATCAGGAACATTTTAGTTAATTCTAATGAAAACACATTGATTTTTATCATTTGTATTGGAAACAACATTGTCATATGTCTTTTCATGGATCTAATTAATACGAAACCTCGCTTTATGATTCGAAGTTAAAATCCACAAATTTAGAATAATAGTGACTCTTCACGTTTTTCATGTAGTGTGATATTACGTAAATATATTCATTTTTACCAATATTTCGATACTATTTCATGTAGTATCACGAAATGTGGTTTGGCCTTCATATCTCAAATTTTCGCATAATATTGCATTTTAAGCAAGTTTTCTTACATTTTGTTTCATCATCGAATTTAGCAATATTTTGACGTTTATCATCCCCTTTTCCTTTATGTGATTTAAACAAAATATCATCGAATTAGGCAATATTTTGCCGTTTTTCCACGTTTTTGTGAATTTTCAGTATATTGGTATTAATTCATTAATTATACGATAAAAATTATGCAAACACGTAATTGATTAGATAATAAACTTAAATACTTCACCTTTAATCATCTATTTGTTTCTCGTTAAAATACTGAGTAAGATATTGAAAAGGGGAGAAGTTCGGTTTTTATTGCATATATCGACGTTTCAGCCGGATTAGAGCGGTTTTACGTGTACATCTTCCGTCGGTAATATAAACGCAAAATCAGGAACATTTTAGTTAATTCTAATGAAAACACATTGATTTTTATCATATGTATTGGAAACAACATTGTCATGTCTTTTCTTGGATCTAAAGAATACGAAACCTAGATCTATGATTCGAAGTGTAAATCATCAAATTTGGAATAATATTGACTTTTTTCACGTTTTTTATGTAGTTTGATATTACGTATATATTTTCATTTTACCAATATTTCGATACTATTTCATGTAGTATCACGATATGTGATTTGGCCTTCCTATCTCAGATTTTCGCATAATATTGCATTTTAAGCAGGCTTTCTTGCATTTTTTTCGTACTAAACATCATCGAATTTAGCAATATTTTGACGTTTATCATCCCCTTTTCCTTTATATGATTTAAACAAAATATCATCGAATTTGGCAATATTTTGCCGTTTTTCCACGTTTTTGTGAATTTTCAGTTTATTGGTATTAATTCATTAAATATACAATAAAAATGATGCAAACACGTAATTGATTAGATAAAAAACTTAAATACTTCACCTTTAATCATCTATTTGTTTCTTGTTCAAATACTGAATAAGGTATTGAAAAGGGGAGAAGTTCGGTTTTTATTGCATATATCGACGTTTCAGCCGGAATAGAGCGGTTATACGTGTACATCTTCGATCGGTAATATAAACGTAAAATCAGGAACATTTTAGTTAATTCTAATGAAAACACATTGATTTTTATCATTTGTATTGGAAACAACATTGTCATATGTCTTTTCTTGGATCTAATTAATACGAAACCTCGCTTTATGATTCGAAGTTAAAATCCACAAATTTGGAATAATAGTGACTCTCTTCACGTTTTTCATGTAGTTTGATTTTACGTAAATATATTCATTTTTACCAATATTTCGATACTATTTCATGTAGTATCATGAAATGTGATATGGCCTTCATATCTCAGATTTTCGCATAATATTACATTTTAAGCAAGTTTTCTTGCATTTTGTTTCCTACTAAAATCCTCGAATTTAGCAATATTTTGACGTTTATCATCCCCTTTTCCTTTATGTGATTTAAACACAATATCATCGAATTAGGCAATATTTTGCCGTTTTTCCACGTTTTTGTGAATTTTCAGTTTATTGGTATTAATTCATTAAATATTCGATAAAAATGATGCAATCACGTAATTGATTAGATAATAAACTTAAATACTTCACCTTTAATCATCTACTTGTTTCTCGTTGAAATACTGAGTAAGATATTGAAAAAGGGAGAAGTTCGGTTTTTATTGCATATATCGACGTTTCAGCCGGATTAGAGCGGTTTTACATGTACATCTTCCGTCGGTAATATAAACGGAAAATCAGGAACATTTTAGTTAATTCTAATGAAAACACATTGATTTTTATCATTTATATTGGAAACAACATTGTCATATGTTTTTTCATGGATCTAAAGAATACGAAACCTAGCTCTATGATTCGAAGTTAAAATCCTCAAATTTGGAATAATATTGACTTTTTTCACGTTTTTTATGTAGTTTGATATTACGTATATATATTCATTTTTACCAATATTTCGATACTATTTCATGTAGTATCACGATATGTGATTTGGCCTTCATATCTCAGATTTTCGCATAATATTGCATTTTAAGCAAGCTTTCTTGCATTTTGTTTCGTACTACACATCATCGAATTTAGCAATATTTTGACGTTTATCATCCCCTTTTCCTTTATGTGATTTAAACAAAATATCATCGAATTAGGCAATATTTTGCCGTTTTTCCACGTTTTTGTGAATTTTCAGTTTATTGTTATTAATTCATTAATTATACGATAAAAATGATGCAAACACGTTATTGATTAGATAATAAACTTAAATACTTCACCTTTAATCATCTATTTGTTTCTCGTTCAAATACTGAATAAGATATTGAAAAGGGGAGAAGTTCGGTTATTGCATATATCGACGTTTCAGGCGGAATAGAGCGGTTTTACGTGTACATCTTCCATCGGTAATATAAACGGAAAATCAGGAACATTTTAGTTAATTCTAATGAAAACACATTGATTTTTATCATTTGTATTGGAAACAACATTGTCATATGTCTTTTCATGGATCTAAATAATACGAAACCTCGCTTTATGATTCGAAGTTAAAATCCACAAATTTAGAATAATAGTGACTCTTCACGTTTTTCATGTAGTGTGATATTACGTAAATATATTCATTTTTACCAATATTTCGATACTATTTCATGTAGTATCACGAAATGTGGTTTGGCCTTCATATCTCAAATTTTCGCATAATATTGCATTTTAAGCAAGTTTTCTTACATTTTGTTTCATCATCGAATTTAGCAATATTTTGACGTTTATCATCCCCTTTTCCTTTATGTGATTTAAACAAAATATCATCGAATTAGGCAATATTTTGCCGTTTTTCCACGTTTTAGTGAATTTTCAGTTTATTGGTATTAATTCATTAAATATTCGATAAAAATGATGCAATCACGTAATTGATTAGATAATAAACTTAAATACTTCACCTTTAATCATCTACTTGTTTCTCGTTGAAATACTGAGTAAGATATTGAAAAAGGGAGAAGTTCGGTTTTTATTGCATATATCGACGTTTCAGCCGGATTAGAGCGGTTTTACATGTACATCTTCCGTCGGTAATATAAACGGAAAATCAGGAACATTTTAGTTAATTCTAATGAAAACACATTGATTTTTATCATTTTTATTGGAAACAACATTGTCATATGTCTTTTCTTGGATCTAAAGAATACGAAACCTAGCTCTATGATTCGAAGTTAAAATCCTCAAATTTGGAATAATATTGACTTTTTTCACGTTTGTTATGTAGTTTGATATTACGTAAATATATTCATTTTTACCAATAATTCGATACTATTTCATGTAGAATCACGATATGTGATTTGGCCTTCCTATCTCAGATTTTCGCATAATATTGCAATTTAAGCAAGCTTTCTTGCATTTTGTTTCGTACTAAACATCATCGAATTTAGCAATATTTTGACGTTTATCATCCCCTTTTCCTTTATATGATTTAAACAAAATATCATCGAATTTGGCAATATTTTGCCGTTTTTCCACGTTTTTTGTGAATTTTCAGTTTATTGGTATTAATTCATTAAATATACGATAAAAATGATGCAAACACGTAATTGATTAGATAATAAACTTAAATACTTCCCCTTTAATCATCTATTTGTTTCTCGTTCAAATATTGAATAAGGTATTGAAAAGGGGAGAAGTTCTGTTTTTATTGCATATATCGACGTTTCAGCCGGAATAGAGCGGTTTTACGTGTACATCTTCCGTCGGTAATATAAACGGATAATCAGGAACATTTTAGTTAATTCTAATGAAAACACATTGATTTTTATCATTTATATTGGAAACAACATTGTCATATGTCTTTTCTTGGATCTAAAGAATACGAAACCTAGCTCTATGATTCGAAGTTAAAATCCTCAAATTTGGAATAATATTGACTTTTTTCACGTTTTTTATGTAGTTTGATATTACGTATATATATTCATTTTTACCAATATTTCGATACTATTTCATGTAGTATCACGATATGTGATTTGGCCTTCATATCTCAGATTTTCGCATAATATTGCATTTTTAGCAAGCTTTCTTGCATTTTGTTTCGTACTACACATCATCGAATTTAGCAATATTTTGACGTTTATAATCCCCTTTTCCTTTATGTGATTTAAACAAAATATCATCGAATTAGGCAATATTTTGCCGTTTTTCCACGTTTTTGTGAATTTTCATTTTATTGGAATTAATTCATTAAATATACGATAAAAATGATGCAAACACGTTATTGATTAGATAATAAACTTAAATACTTCACCTTTAATCATCTATTTGTTTCTCGTTCAAATACTGAATAAGGTATTGAAAAGGGGAGAAGTTCGGTTATTGCATATATCGACGTTTCAGGCGGAATAGAGCGGTTTTACGTGTACATCTTCCATCGGTAATATAAACGGAAAATCAGGAACATTTTAGTTAATTCTAATGAAAACACATTGATTTTTATCATTTGTATTGGAAACAACATTGTCATATGTCTTTTCATGGATCTAATTAATACGAAACCTCGCTTTATGATTCGAAGTTAAAATCCACAAATTTAGAATAATAGTGACTCTTCACGTTTTTCATGTAGTGTGATATTACGTAAATATATTCATTTTTACCAATATTTCGATACTATTTCATGTAGTATCACGAAATGTGGTTTGGCCTTCATATCTCAAATTTTCGCATAATATTGCATTTTAAGCAAGTTTTCTTACATTTTGTTTCATCATCGAATTTAGCAATATTTTGACGTTTATCATCCCCTTTTCCTTTATGTGATTTAAACAAAATATCATCGAATTAGGCAATATTTTGCCGTTTTTCCACGTTTTTGTGAATTTTCAGTATATTGGTATTAATTCATTAATTATACGATAAAAATTATGCAAACACGTAATTGATTAGATAATAAGCTTAAATACTTCACCTTTAATCATCTATTTGTTTCTCGTTAAAATACTGAGTAAGATATTGAAAAGGGGAGAAGTTCGGTTTTTATTGCATATATCGACGTTTCAGCCGGATTAGAGCGGTTTTACGTGTACATCTTCCGTCGGTAATATAAACGCAAAATCAGGAACATTTTAGTTAATTCTAATGAAAACACATTGATTTTTATCATATGTATTGGAAACAACATTGTCATGTCTTTTCTTGGATCTAAAGAATACGAAACCTAGATCTATGATTCGAAGTGTAAATCCTCAAATTTGGAATAATATTGACTTTTTTCACGTTTTTTATGTAGTTTGATATTACGTATATATTTTCATTTTACCAATATTTCGATACTATTTCATGTATTATCACGATGTGTGATTTGGCCTTCCTATCTCAGATTTTCGCATAATATTGCATTTTAAGCAGGCTTTCTTGCATTTTTTTCGTACTAAACATCATCGAATTTAGCAATATTTTGACGTTTATCATCCCCTTTTCCTTTATATGATTTAAACAAAATATCATCGAATTTGGCAATATTTTGCCGTTTTTCCACGTTTTTGTGAATTTTCAGTTTATTGGTATTAATTCATTAAATATACAATAACAATGATGCAAACACGTAATTGATTAGATAAAAAACTTAAATACTTCACCTTTAATCATCTATTTGTTTCTTGTTCAAATACTGAATAAGGTATTGAAAAGGGGAGAAGTTCGGTTTTTATTGCATATATCGACGTTTCAGCCGGAATAGAGCGGTTATACGTGTACATCTTCGATCGGTAATATAAACGTAAAATCAGGAACATTTTAGTTAATTCTAATGAAAACACATTGATTTTTATCATTTGTATTGGAAACAACATTGTCATATGTCTTTTCTTGGATCTAATTAATACGAAACCTCGCTTTATGATTCGAAGTTAAAATCCACAAATTTGGAATAATAGTGACTCTCTTCACGTTTTTCATGTAGTTTGATTTTACGTAAATATATTCATTTTTACCAATATTTCGATACTATTTCATGTAGTATCATGAAATGTGATATGGCCTTCATATCTCAGATTTTCGCATAATATTACATTTTAAGCAAGTTTTCTTGCATTTTGTTTCCTACTAAAATCCTCGAATTTAGCAATATTTTGACGTTTATCATCCCCTTTTCCTTTATGTGATTTAAACACAATATCATCGAATTAGGCAATATTTTGCCGTTTTTCCACGTTTTTGTGAATTTTCAGTTTATTGGTATTAATTCATTAAATATTCGATAAAAATGATGCAATCACGTAATTGATTAGATAATAAACTTAAATACTTCACCTTTAATCATCTACTTGTTTCTCGTTGAAATACTGAGTAAGATATTGAAAAAGGGAGAAGTTCGGTTTTTATTGCATATATCGACGTTTCAGCCGGATTAGAGCGGTTTTACATGTACATCTTCCGTCGGTAATATAAACGGAAAATCAGGAACATTTTAGTTAATTCTAATGAAAACACATTGATTTTTATCATTTATATTGGAAACAACATTGTCATATGTTTTTTCATGGATCTAAAGAATACGAAACCTAGCTCTATGATTCGAAGTTAAAATCCTCAAATTTGGAATAATATTGACTTTTTTCACGTTTTTTATGTAGTTTGATATTACGTATATATATTCATTTTTACCAATATTTCGATACTATTTCATGTAGTATCACGATATGTGATTTGGCCTTCATATCTCAGATTTTCGCATAATATTGCATTTTAAGCAAGCTTTCTTGCATTTTGTTTCGTACTACACATCATCGAATTTAGCAATATTTTGACGTTTATCATCCCCTTTTCCTTTATGTGATTTAAACAAAATATCATCGAATTAGGCAATATTTTGCCGTTTTTCCACGTTTTTGTGAATTTTCAGTTTATTGGAATTAATTCATTAAATATACGATAAAAATGATGCAAACACGTTATTGATTAGATAATAAACTTAAATACTTCACCTTTAATCATCTATTTGTTTCTCGTTCAAATACTGAATAAGATATTGAAAAGGGGAGAAGTTCGGTTATTGCATATATCGACGTTTCAGGCGGAATAGAGCGGTTTTACGTGTACATCTTCCATCGGTAATATAAACGGAAAATCAGGAACATTTTAGTTAATTCTAATGAAAACACATTGATTTTTATCATTTGTATTGGAAACAACATTGTCATATGTCTTTTCATGGATCTAAATAATACGAAACCTCGCTTTATGATTCGAAGTTAAAATCCACAAATTTAGAATAATAGTGACTCTTCACGTTTTTCATGTAGTGTGATATTACGTAAATATATTCATTTTTACCAATATTTCGATACTATTTCATGTAGTATCACGAAATGTGGTTTGGCCTCCATATCTCAAATTTTCGCATAATATTGCATTTTAAGCAAGTTTTCTTACATTTTGTTTCATCATCGAATTTAGCAATATTTTGACGTTTATCATCCCCTTTTCCTTTATGTGATTTAAACAAAATATCATCGAATTAGGCAATATTTTGCCGTTTTTCCACGTTTTTGTGAATTTTCAGTTTATTGGTATTAATTCATTAAATATTCGATAAAAATGATGCATTCACGTAATTGATTAGATAATAAACTTAAATACTTCACCTTTAATCATCTACTTGTTTCTCGTTGAAATACTGAGTAAGATATTGAAAAAGGGAGAAGTTCGGTTTTTATTGCATATATCGACGTTTCAGCCGGATTAGAGCGGTTTTACATGTACATCTTCCGTCGGTAATATAAACGGAAAATCAGGAACATTTTAGTTAATTCTAATGAAAACACATTGATTTTTATCATTTGTATTGGAAACAACATTGTCATATGTCTTTTCTTGGATCTAAAGAATACGAAACCTAGCTCTATGATTCGAAGTTAAAATCCTCAAATTTGGAATAATATTGACTTTTTTCACGTTTGTTATGTAGTTTGATATTACGTAAATATATTCATTTTTACCAATAATTCGATACTATTTCATGTAGAATCACGATATGTGATTTGGCCTTCCTATCTCAGATTTTCGCATAATATTGCAATTTAAGCAAGCTTTCTTGCATTTTGTTTCGTACTAAACATCATCGAATTTAGCAATATTTTGACGTTTATCATCCCCTTTTCCTTTATATGATTTAAACAAAATATCATCGAATTTGGCAATATTTTGCCGTTTTTCCACGTTTTTTGTGAATTTTCAGTTTATTGGTATTAATTCATTAAATATACGATAAAAATGATGCAAACACGTAATTGATTAGATAATAAACTTAAATACTTCCCCTTTAATCATCTATTTGTTTCTCGTTCAAATATTGAATAAGGTATTGAAAAGGGGAGAAGTTCTGTTTTTATTGCATATATCGACGTTTCAGCCGGAATAGAGCGGTTTTACGTGTACATCTTCCGTCGGTAATATAAACGGATAATCAGGAACATTTTAGTTAATTCTAATGAAAACACATTGATTTTTATCATTTATATTGGAAACAACATTGTCATATGTCTTTTCTTGGATCTAAAGAATACGAAACCTAGCTCTATGATTCGAAGTTAAAATCCTCAAATTTGGAATAATATTGACTTTTTTCACGTTTTTTATGTAGTTTGATATTACGTATATATATTCATTTTTACCAATATTTCGATACTATTTCATGTAGTATCACGATATGTGATTTGGCCTTCATATCTCAGATTTTCGCATAATATTGCATTTTTAGCAAGCTTTCTTGCATTTTGTTTCGTACTACACATCATCGAATTTAGCAATATTTTGACGTTTATAATCCCCTTTTCCTTTATGTGATTTAAACAAAATATCATCGAATAAGGCAATATTTTGCCGTTTTTCCACGTTTTTGTGAATTTTCAGTTTATTGGAATTAATTCATTAAATATACGATAAAAATGATGCAAACACGTTATTGATTAGATAATAAACTTAAATACTTCACCTTTAATCATCTATTTGTTTCTCGTTCAAATACTGAATAAGGTATTGAAAAGGGGAGAAGTTCGGTTATTGCATATATCGACGTTTCAGGCGGAATAGAGCGGTTTTACGTGTACATCTTCCATCGGTAATATAAACGGAAAATCAGGAACATTTTAGTTAATTCTAATGAAAACACATTGATTTTTATCATTTGTATTGGAAACAACATTGTCATATGTCTTTTCATGGATCTAATTAATACGAAACCTCGCTTTATGATTCGAAGTTAAAATCCACAAATTTAGAATAATAGTGACTCTTCACGTTTTTCATGTAGTGTGATATTACGTAAATATATTCATTTTTACCAATATTTCGATACTATTTCATGTAGTATCACGAAATGTGGTTTGGCCTTCATATCTCAAATTTTCGCATAATATTGCATTTTAAGCAAGTTTTCTTACATTTTGTTTCATCATCGAATTTAGCAATATTTTGACGTTTATCATCCCCTTTTCCTTTATGTGATTTAAACAAAATATCATCGAATTAGGCAATATTTTGCCGTTTTTCCACGTTTTTGTGAATTTTCAGTTTATTGGTATTAATTCATTAATTATACGATAAAAATGATGCAAACACGTAATTGATTAGATAATAAACTTAAATACTTCACCTTTAATCATCTATTTGTTTCTCGTTAAAATACTGAGTAAGATATTGAAAAGGGGAGAAGTTCGGTTTTTATTGCATATATCGACGTTTCAGCCGGATTAGAGCGGTTTTACGTGTACATCTTCCGTCGGTAATATAAACGCAAAATCAGGAACATTTTAGTTAATTCTAATGAAAACACATTGATTTTTATCATATGTATTGGAAACAACATTTTCATGTCTTTTCTTGGATCTAAAGAATACGAAACCTAGATCTATGATTCGAAGTTAAAATCCTCAAATTGGGAATAATATTGACTTTTTTCACGTTTTTTATGTAGTTTGATATTACGTATATATTTTCATTTTACCAATATTTCGATACTATTTCATGTAGTATCACGATATGTGATTTGGCCTTCCTATCTCAGATTTTCGCATAATATTGCATTTTAAGCAGGCTTTCTTGCATTTTTTTCGTACTAAACATCATCGAATTTAGCAATATTTTGACGTTTATCATCCCCTTTTCCTTTATATGATTTAAACAAAATATCATCGAATTTGGCAATATTTTGCCGTTTTTCCACGTTTTTGTGAATTTTCAGTTTATTGGTATTAATTCATTAAATATACAATAAAAATGATGCAAACACGTAATTGATTAGATAAAAAACTTAAATACTTCACCTTTAATCATCTATTTGTTTCTTGTTCAAATACTGAATAAGGTATTGAAAAGGGGAGAAGTTCGGTTTTTATTGCATATATCGACGTTTCAGCCGGAATAGAGCGGTTATACGTGTACATCTTCGATCGGTAATATAAACGTAAAATCAGGAACATTTTAGTTAATTCTAATGAAAACACATTGATTTTTATCATTTGTATTGGAAACAACATTGTCATATGTCTTTTCTTGGATCTAATTAATACGAAACCTCGCTTTATGATTCGAAGTTAAAATCCACAAATTTGGAATAATAGTGACTCTCTTCACGTTTTTCATGTAGTTTGATTTTACGTAAATATATTCATTTTTACCAATATTTCGATACTATTTCATGTAGTATCATGAAATGTGATATGGCCTTCATATCTCAGATTTTCGCATAATATTACATTTTAAGCAAGTTTTCTTGCATTTTGTTTCCTACTAAAATCCTCGAATTTAGCAATATTTTGACGTTTATCATCCCCTTTTCCTTTATGTGATTTAAACACAATATCATCGAATTAGGCAATATTTTGCCGTTTTTCCACGTTTTTGTGAATTTTCAGTTTATTGGTATTAATTCATTAAATATTCGATAAAAATGATGCAATCACGTAATTGATTAGATAATAAACTTAAATACTTCACCTTTAATCATCTACTTGTTTCTCGTTGAAATACTGAGTAAGATATTGAAAAAGGGAGAAGTTCGGTTTTTATTGCATATATCGACGTTTCAGCCGGATTAGAGCGGTTTTACATGTACATCTTCCGTCGGTAATATAAACGGAAAATCAGGAACATTTTAGTTAATTCTAATGAAAACACATTGATTTTTATCATTTATATTGGTAACAACATTGTCATATGTTTTTTCATGGATCTAAAGAATACGAAACCTAGCTCTATGATTCGAAGTTAAAATCCTCAAATTTGGAATAATATTGACTTTTTTCACGTTTTTTATGTAGTTTGATATTACGTATATATATTCATTTTTACCAATATTTCGATACTATTTCATGTAGTATCACGATATGTGATTTGGCCTTCATATCTCAGATTTTCGCATAATATTGCATTTTAAGCAAGCTTTCTTGCATTTTGTTTCGTACTACACATCATCGAATTTAGCAATATTTTGACGTTTATCATCCCCTTTTCCTTTATGTGATTTAAACAAAATATCATCGAATTAGGCAATATTTTGCCGTTTTTCCACGTTTTTGTGAATTTTCAGTTTATTGGAATTAATTCATTAAATATACGATAAAAATGATGCAAACACGTTATTGATTAGATAATAAACTTAAATACTTCACCTTTAATCATCTATTTGTTTCTCGTTCAAATACTGAATAAGATATTGAAAAGGGGAGAAGTTCGGTTATTACATATATCGACGTTTCAGGCGGAATAGAGCGGTTTTACGTGTACATCTTCCATCGGTAATATAAACGGAAAATCAGGAACATTTTAGTTAATTCTAATGAAAACACATTGATTTTTATCATTTGTATTGGAAACAACATTGTCATATGTCTTTTCATGGATCTAAATAATACGAAACCTCGCTTTATGATTCGAAGTTATAATCCACAAATTTAGAATAATAGTGACTCTTCACGTTTTTCATGTAGTGTGATATTACGTAAATATATTCATTTTTACCAATATTTCGATACTATTTCATGTAGTATCACGAAATGTGGTTTGGCCTTCATATCTCAAATTTTCGCATAATATTGCATTTTAAGCAAGTTTTCTTACATTTTGTTTCATCATCGAATTTAGCAATATTTTGACGTTTATCATCCCCTTTTCCTTTATGTGATTTAAACAAAATATCATCGAATTAGGCAATATTTTGCCGTTTTTCCACGTTTTTGTGAATTTTCAGTTTATTGGTATTAATTCATTAAATATTCGATAAAAATGATGCAATCACGTAATTGATTAGATAATAAACTTAAATACTTCACCTTTAATCATCTACTTGTTTCTCGTTGAAATACTGAGTAAGATATTGAAAATGGGAGAAGTTCGGTTTTTATTGCATATATCGACGTTTCAGCCGGATTAGAGCGGTTTTACATGTACATCTTCCGTCGGTAATATAAACGGAAAATCAGGAACATTTTAGTTAATTCTAATGAAAACACATTGATTTTTATCATTTGTATTGGAAACAACATTGTCATATGTCTTTTCTTGGATCTAAAGAATACGAAACCTAGCTCTATGATTCGAAGTTAAAATCCTCAAATTTGGAATAATATTGACTTTTTTCACGCTTTTTGTGTAGTTTGAAATTACGTATATATATTCATTTTTACCAATATGTCGATACTATTTCATGTAGTATCACGATATGTGATTTGGCCTTCATATCTCAGATTTTCGCATAATATTGCATTTTAAGCAAGCTTTCTTGCATTTTGTTTCCTACTAAAATCATCGAATTTAGCAATATTTTGACGTTTATCAACCCCTTTTCCTTTATGTGAATTAAACAAAATATCATCGAATTAGGCTATATTTTGCCGTTTTTCCACGTTTTTGTGAATTTTCATTTTATTGGTATTAATTCATTAAATATTCGATAAAAATGATGCAATCACGTAATTGATTAGATAATAAACTTAAATACTTCACCTTTAATCATCTATTTGTTTCTCGTTCAAATACTGAATAAGGTATTGAAAAGGGGAAAAGTTCGGTTTTACTGCATATATCGACGTTTCAGCCGGAATAGAGCGGTTTTACGTGTACATCTTCCATCGGTAATATAAACGGAAAATCAGGAACATTCTAGTTATTTCTAATGAAAACACATTGATTTTTATCATTTGTATTGGAAACAACATTGTCATATGTCTTTTCATGGATCTAAATAATACGAAACCTCGCTTTATGATTCGAAGTTAAAATCCACAAATTTAGAATAATAGTGACTCTTCACGTTTTTCATGTAGTGTGATATTACGTAAATATATTCATTTTTACCAATATTTCGATACTATTTCATGTAGTATCACGAAATGTGGTTTGGCCTTCATATCTCAAATTTTCGCATAATATTGCATATTAAGCACGTTTTCTTGCATTTTGTTTCATACTAAACATCATCGAATTTAGCAATATTTTAATACACGTAAAACCGTTCTAATCCGGCTGAAACGTCGATATATGCAATAAAAACAGAACTTCTCCCCTTTTCAATACCTTATTCAATATTTCAACGAGAAACAAGTAGATGATTAAAGGTGAAGATGATTTTTAGTACGAAACAAAATGCAAGAAAACTTGCTAAAAATGCAATTTTATGCGAAAATCTGAGATTTGAAGGCCAAAGCATATATCGTGATACTACATGAAATAGTATCGAAATATTGGTAAAAATAAATATATTTACGTAATATCAAACTACATGAAAAACGTGAAAAAAATCATTATTATACCAAATTTGAGGATTTTAACTTCGAATCATAGAGCGACGTTTCGTATTTTTTAGACACTAGAAAAGACGTATAAAGATGTTGCTTCCAATACAAATGATAAAAATCAATGTGTTTTCATTAGAATTAACTAAAATGTTCCTGATTTTCCGTTTATATTACCGATGGAAGATGTACACGTAAAACCGTTCTAATCCGGCTGAAACGTCGATATATGCAATAAAAACAGAACTTCTCCCCTTTTCAATATCTTACTCAGTATTTTAACGAGAAACAAATAGATGATTGAAAATGAAGTATTTAAGGTTATTTTCTGATCAATTATGTGTTTGCATAATTTTTATCGTATATTTAATGAATTAATAACAATGAACTGAAAATTCACAAAAACGTGGAAAAACGGCAAAATATTGCCTAATTCGATGATATTTTGTTTAAATCACATAAAGGAAAAGGGGATGATAAAGGTCAAAATATTGCTAAATTCGATGATTTTTAGTACAAAACAAAATGCAAGAAAACTTGCTTAAAAATGCAAAATTTGCGAAAATCTGAGATTTGAAGGCCAAATCACATATTGTTAGAAAACATGAAGTAGTATCTAAATATTGGTAAAAGCGAATATATATACGTAAAATCACACTACATAAATAACGTGAAAAAAGTCACTATATTACCATATTTGATGATTTTTACTTCAAATCATAGAGCGAGGTTTCGTATTATTTAGAACCAAGAAAAGACATATGACAATGTTGTTTCAAATACAAATGATAAAAATCAATGTGTATTCATTAGAATTAACTAAAACGCTCCTGATTTTCAGTTAATATTGCCGATGGAAGATGTACACGTAAAACATCTCTAATCCGGCAGAAACGTCGATATATGCAATAAAAACAGAACTTCTCCCCTTTTCAATATCTTACTCAGTATTTTAACGAGAAACAAATAGATGATTGAAAATGAAGTATTTAAGGTCATTTTCTGATCAATTATGTGTTTGCATAATTTTTATCGTATATATAATTAATTAATAACAATAAACTGAAAATTCACAAAAACGTGGAAAAACAGCTAAATATTGCCTAATTCGATGATATTTTGTTTATATCACATAAAGGAAAAGGGGATGATAAACGTCAAAATATTGCTGAATTCGATGATTTTTAGTACGAAACAAAATGCAAGAAAACTTGCTAAAAATGCAATTTTATGCGAAAATCTGAGATTTGAAGGCCAAAGCATATATCGTGATACTACATGAAATAGTATCGAAATATTGGTAAAAATAAATATATTTACGTAATATCAAACTACATGAAAAACGTGAAAAAAATCATTATTATACCAAATTTGAGGATTTTAACTTCGAATCATAGAGCGACGTTTCGTATTTTTTAGACACTAGAAAAGACGTATAAAGATGTTGCTTCCAATACAAATGATAAAAATCAATGTGTTTTCATTAGAATTAACTAAAATGTTCCTGATTTTCCGTTTATATTACCGATGGAAGATGTACACGTAAAACCGTTCTAATCCGGCTGAAACGTCGATATATGCAATAAAAACAGAACTTCTCCCCTTTTCAATATCTTACTCAGTATTTTAACGAGAAACAAATAGATGATTGAAAATGAAGTATTTAAGGTTATTTTCTGATCAATTATGTGTTTGCATAATTTTTCTCGTATATTTAATGAATTAATAACAATGAACTGAAAATTCACAAAAACGTGGAAAAACGGCAAAATATTGCCTAATTCGATGATATTTTGTTTAAATCACATAAAGGAAAAGGGGATGATAAAGGTCAAAATATTGCTAAATTCGATGATTTTTAGTACAAAACAAAATGCAAGAAAACTTGCTTAAAAATGCAAAATTTGCGAAAATCTGAGATTTGAAGGCCAAATCACATATTGTTAGAAAACATGAAGTAGTATCGAAATATTGGTAAAAGCGAATATATATACGTAAAATCACACTACATAAATAACGTGAAAAAAGTCACTATATTACCATATTTGATGATTTTTACTTCAAATCATAGAGCGAGGTTTCGTATTATTTAGAACCAAGAAAAGACATATGACAATGTTGTTTCAAATACAAATGATAAAAATCAATGTGTATTCATTAGAATTAACTAAAACGCTCCTGATTTTCAGTTAATATTGCCGATGGAAGATGTACACGTAAAACATCTCTAATCCGGCAGAAACGTCGATATATGCAATAAAAACAGAACTTCTCCCCTTTTCAATATCTTACTCAGTATTTTAACGAGAAACAAATAGATGATTGAAAATGAAGTATTTAAGGTCATTTTCTGATCAATTATGTGTTTGCATAATTTTTATAGTATATATAATTAATTAATAACAATAAACTGAAAATTCACAAAAACGTGGAAAAACAGCTAAATATTGCCTAATTCGATGATATTTTGTTTATATCACATAAAGGAAAAGGGGATGATAAACGTCAAAATATTGCTGAATTCGATGATTTTTAGTACGAAACAAAATGCAAGAAAACTTGCTAAAAATGCAATTTTATGCGAAAATCTGAGATTTGAAGGCCAAAGCATATATCGTGATACTACATGAAATAGTATCGAAATATTGGTAAAAATAAATATATTTACGTAATATCAAACTACATGAAAAACGTGAAAAAAGTCATTATTATACCAAATTTGAGGATTTTAACTTCGAATCATAGAGCGACGTTTCGTATTTTTTAGACACTAGAAAAGACGTATAAAGATGTTGCTTCCAATACAAATGATAAAATTCAATGTGTTTTCATTAGAATTAACTAAAATGTTCCTGATTTTCCGTTTATATTACCGATGGAAGATGTACACGTAAAACCGTTCTAATCCGGCTGAAACGTCGATATATGCAATAAAAACAGAACTTCTCCCCTTTTCAATATCTTACTCAGTATTTAACGAGAAACAAATAGATGATTGAAAATGAAGTATTTAAGGTTATTTTCTGATCAATTATGTGTTTGCATAATTTTTCTCGTATATTTAATGAATTAATAACAATAAACTGAAAATTCACAAAAACGTGGAAAAACGGCAAAATATTGCCTAATTCGATGATATTTTGTTTAAATCACATAAAGGAAAAGGGGATGATAAAGGTCAAAATAATGCTAAATTCGATGATTTTTAGTACAAAACAAAATGCAAGAAAACTTGCTTAAAAATGCAAAATTTGCGAAAATCTGAGATTTGAAGGCCAAATCACATATTGTTAGAAAACATGAAGTAGTATCGAAATATTGGTAAAAGCGAATATATATACGTAAAATCACACTACATAAATAACGTGAAAAAAGTCACTATATTACCATATTTGATGATTTTTACTTCAAATCATAGAGCGAGGTTTCGTATTATTTAGAACCAAGAAAAGACATATGACAATGTTGTTTCAAATACAAATGATAAAAATCAATGTGTATTCATTAGAATTAACTAAAACGCTCCTGATTTTCAGTTAATATTGCCGATGGAAGATGTACACGTAAAACATCTCTAATCCGGCAGAAACGTCGATATATGCAATAAAAACAGAACTTCTCCCCTTTTCAATATCTTACTCAGTATTTTAACGAGAAACAAATAGATGATTGAAAATGAAGTATTTAAGGTCATTTTCTGATCAATTATGTGTTTGCATAATTTTTATCGTATATATAATTAATTATTAACAATAAACTGAAAATTCACAAAAACGTGGAAAAACAGCTAAATATTGCCTAATTCGATGATATTTTGTTTATATCACATAAAGGAAAAGGGGATGATAAACGCCAAAATATTGCTGAATTCGATGATTTTTAGTACGAAACAAAATGCAAGAAAACTTGCTAAAAATGCAATTTTATGCGAAAATCTGAGATTTGAAGGCCAAAGCATATATCGTGATACTACATGAAATAGTATCGAAATATTGGTAAAAATAAATATATTTACGTAATATCAAACTACATGAAAAACGTGAAAAAAGTCATTATTATACCAAATTTGAGGATTTTAACTTCGAATCATAGAGCGACGTTTCGTATTTTTTAGACACTAGAAAAGACGTATAAAGATGTTGCTTCCAATACAAATGATAAAATTCAATGTGTTTTCATTAGAATTAACTAAAATGTTCCTGATTTTCCGTTTATATTACCGATGGAAGATGTACACGTAAAACCGTTCTAATCCGGCTGAAACGTCGATATATGCAATAAAAACAGAACTTCTCCCCTTTTCAATATCTTACTCAGTATTTAACGAGAAACAAATAGATGATTGAAAATGAAGTATTTAAGGTTATTTTCTGATCAATTATGTGTTTGCATAATTTTTCTCGTATATTTAATGAATTAATAACAATAAACTGAAAATTCACAAAAACGTGGAAAAACGGCAAAATATTGCCTAATTCGATGATATTTTGTTTAAATCACATAAAGGAAAAGGGGATGATAAAGGTCAAAATAATGCTAAATTCGATGATTTTTAGTACAAAACAAAATGCAAGAAAACTTGCTTAAAAATGCAAAATTTGCGAAAATCTGAGATTTGAAGGCCAAATCACATATTGTTAGAAAACATGAAGTAGTATCGAAATATTGGTAAAAGCGAATATATATACGTAAAATCACACTACATAAATAACGTGAAAAAAGTCACTATATTACCATATTTGATGATTTTTACTTCAAATCATAGAGCGAGGTTTCGTATTATTTAGAACCAAGAAAAGACATATGACAATGTTGTTTCAAATACAAATGATAAAAATCAATGTGTATTCATTAGAATTAACTAAAACGCTCCTGATTTTCAGTTAATATTGCCGATGGAAGATGTACACGTAAAACATCTCTAATCCGGCAGAAACGTCGATATATGCAATAAAAACAGAACTTCTCCCCTTTTCAATATCTTACTCAGTATTTTAACGAGAAACAAATAGATGATTGAAAATGAAGTATTTAAGGTCATTTTCTGATCAATTATGTGTTTGCATAATTTTTATCGTATATATAATTAATTATTAACAATAAACTGAAAATTCACAAAAACGTGGAAAAACAGCTAAATATTGCCTAATTCGATGATATTTTGTTTATATCACATAAAGGAAAAGGGGATGATAAACGCCAAAATATTGCTGAATTCGATGATTTTTAGTACGAAACAAAATGCAAGAAAACTTGCTAAAAATGCAATTTTATGCGAAAATCTGAGATTTGAAGGCCAAAGCATATATCGTGATACTACATGAAATAGTATCGAAATATTGGTAAAAATAAATATATTTACGTAATATCAAACTACATGAAAAACGTGAAAAAAATCATTATTATACCAAATTTGAGGATTTTAACTTCGAATCATAGAGCGACGTTTCGTATTTTTTAGACACTAGAAAAGACGTATAAAGATGTTGCTTCCAATACAAATGATAAAAATCAATGTGTTTTCATTAGAATTAACTAAAATGTTCCTGATTTTCCGTTTATATTACCGATGGAAGATGTACACGTAAAACCGTTCTAATCCGGCTGAAACGTCGATATATGCAATAAAAACAGAACTTCTCCCCTTTTCAATATCTTACTCAGTATTTTAACAAGAAACAAATAGATGATTGAAAATGAAGTATTTAAGGTTATTTTCTGATCAATTATGTGTTTGCATAATTTTTCTCGTATATTTAATGAATTAATAACAATGAACTGAAAATTCACAAAAACGTGGAAAAACGGCAAAATATTGCCTAATTCGATGATATTTTGTTTAAATCACATAAAGGAAAAGGGGATGATAAAGGTCAAAATATTGCTAAATTCGATGATTTTTAGTACAAAACAAAATGCAAGAAAACTTGCTTAAAAATGCAAAATTTGCGAAAATCTGAGATTTGAAGGCCAAATCACATATTGTTAGAAAACATGAAGTAGTATCGAAATATTGGTAAAAGCGAATATATATACGTAAAATCACACTACATAAATAACGTGAAAAAAGTCACTATATTACCATATTTGATGATTTTTACTTCAAATCATAGAGCGAGGTTTCGTATTATTTAGAACCAAGAAAAGACATATGACAATGTTGTTTCAAATACAAATGATAAAAATCAATGTGTATTCATTAGAATTAACTAAAACGCTCCTGATTTTCAGTTAATATTGCCGATGGAAGATGTACACGTAAAACATCTCTAATCCGGCAGAAACGTCGATATATGCAATAAAAACAGAACTTCTCCCCTTTTCAATATCTTACTCAGTATTTTAACGAGAAACAAATAGATGATTGAAAATGAAGTATTTAAGGTCATTTTCTGATCAATTATGTGTTTGCATAATTTTTATAGTATATATAATTAATTAATAACAATAAACTGAAAATTCACAAAAACGTGGAAAAACAGCTAAATATTGCCTAATTCGATGATATTTTGTTTATATCACATAAAGGAAAAGGGGATGATAAACGTCAAAATATTGCTGAATTCGATGATTTTTAGTACGAAACAAAATGCAAGAAAACTTGCTAAAAATGCAATTTTATGCGAAAATCTGAGATTTGAAGGCCAAAGCATATATCGTGATACTACATGAAATAGTATCGAAATATTGGTAAAAATAAATATATTTACGTAATATCAAACTACATGAAAAACGTGAAAAAAGTCATTATTATACCAAATTTGAGGATTTTAACTTCGAATCATAGAGCGACGTTTCGTATTTTTTAGACACTAGAAAAGACGTATAAAGATGTTGCTTCCAATACAAATGATAAAATTCAATGTGTTTTCATTAGAATTAACTAAAATGTTCCTGATTTTCCGTTTATATTACCGATGGAAGATGTACACGTAAAACCGTTCTAATCCGGCTGAAACGTCGATATATGCAATAAAAACAGAACTTCTCCCCTTTTCAATATCTTACTCAGTATTTTAACGAGAAACAAATAGATGATTGAAAATGAAGTATTTAAGGTTATTTTCTGATCAATTATGTGTTTGCATAATTTTTCTCGTATATTTAATGAATTAATAACAATAAACTGAAAATTCACAAAAACGTGGAAAAACGGCAAAATATTGCCTAATTCGATGATATTTTGTTTAAATCACATAAAGGAAAAGGGGATGATAAAGGTCAAAATAATGCTAAATTCGATGATTTTTAGTACAAAACAAAATGCAAGAAAACTTGCTTAAAAATGCAAAATTTGCGAAAATCTGAGATTTGAAGGCCAAATCACATATTGTTAGAAAACATGAAGTAGTATCGAAATATTGGTAAAAGCGAATATATATACGTAAAATCACACTACATAAATAACGTGAAAAAAGTCACTATATTACCATATTTGATGATTTTTACTTCAAATCATAGAGCGAGGTTTCGTATTATTTAGAACCAAGAAAAGACATATGACAATGTTGTTTCAAATACAAATGATAAAAATCAATGTGTATTCATTAGAATTAACTAAAACGCTCCTGATTTTCAGTTAATATTGCCGATGGAAGATGTACACGTAAAACATCTCTAATCCGGCAGAAACGTCGATATATGCAATAAAAACAGAACTTCTCCCCTTTTCAATATCTTACTCAGTATTTTAACGAGAAACAAATAGATGATTGAAAATGAAGTATTTAAGGTCATTTTCTGATCAATTATGTGTTTGCATAATTTTTATCGTATATATAATTAATTAATAACAATAAACTGAAAATTCACAAAAACGTGGAAAAACAGCTAAATATTGCCTAATTCGATGATATTTTGTTTATATCACATAAAGGAAAAGGGGATGATAAACGTCAAAATATTGCTGAATTCGATGATTTTTAGTACGAAACAAAATGCAAGAAAACTTGCTAAAAATGCAATTTTATGCGAAAATCTGAGATTTGAAGGCCAAAGCATATATCGTGATACTACATGAAATAGTATCGAAATATTGGTAAAAATAAATATATTTACGTAATATCAAACTACATGAAAAACGTGAAAAAAGTCATTGTTATACCAAATTTGAGGATTTTAACTTCGAATCATAGAGCGACGTTTCGTATTTTTAGACACTAGAAAAGACGTATAAAGATGTTGCTTCCAATACAAATGATAAAAATCAATGTGTTTTCATTAGAATTAACTAAAATGTTCCTGATTTTCCGTTTATATTACCGATGGAAGATGTACACGTAAAACCGTTCTAATCCGGCTGAAACGTCGATATATGCAATAAAAACAGAACTTCTCCCCTTTTCAATATCTTACTCAGTATTTTAACGAGAAACAAATAGATGATTGAAAATGAAGTATTTAAGGTTATTTTCTGATCAATTATGTGTTTGCATAATTTTTCTCGTATATTTAATGAATTAATAACAATGAACTGAAAATTCACAAAAACGTGGAAAAACGGCAAAATATTGCCTAATTCGATGATATTTTGTTTAAATCACATAAAGGAAAAGGGGATGATAAAGGTCAAAATATTGCTAAATTCGATGATTTTTAGTACAAAACAAAATGCAAGAAAACTTGCTTAAAAATGCAAAATTTGCGAAAATCTGAGATTTGAAGGCCAAATCACATATTGTTAGAAAACATGAAGTAGTATCGAAATATTGGTAAAAGCGAATATATATACGTAAAATCACACTACATAAATAACGTGAAAAAAGTCACTATATTACCATATTTGATGATTTTTACTTCAAATCATAGAGCGAGGTTTCGTATTATTTAGAACCAAGAAAAGACATATGACAATGTTGTTTCAAATACAAGTGATAAAAATCAATGTGTATTCATTAGAATTAACTAAAACGCTCCTGATTTTCAGTTAATATTGCCGATGGAAGATGTACACGTAAAACATCTCTAATCCGGCAGAAACGTCGATATATGCAATAAAAACAGAACTTCTCCCCTTTTCAATATCTTACTCAGTATTTTAACGAGAAACAAATAGATGATTGAAAATGAAGTATTTAAGGTCATTTTCTGATCAATTATGTGTTTGCATAATTTTTATCGTATATATAATTAATTAATAACAATAAACTGAAAATTCACAAAAACGTGGAAAAACAGCTAAATATTGCCTAATTCGATGATATTTTGTTTATATCACATAAAGGAAAAGGGGATGATAAACGTCAAAATATTGTTGAATTCGATGATTTTTAGTACGAAACAAAATGCAAGAAAACTTGCTAAAAATGCAATTTTATGCGAAAATCTGAGATTTGAAGGCCAAAGCATATATCGTGATACTACATGAAATAGTATCGAAATATTGGTAAAAATAAATATATTTACGTAATATCAAACTACATGAAAAACGTGAAAAAAGTCATTATTATACCAAATTTGAGGATTTTAACTTCGAATCATAGAGCGACGTTTCGTATTTTTTAGACACTAGAAAAGACGTATAAAGATGTTGCTTCCAATACAAATGATAAAAATCAATGTGTTTTCATTAGAATTAACTAAAATGTTCCTGATTTTCCGTTTATATTACCGATGGAAGATGTACACGTAAAACCGTTCTAATCCGGCTGAAACGTCGATATATGCAATAAAAACAGAACTTCTCCCCTTTTCAATATCTTACTCAGTATTTTAACGAGAAACAAATAGATGATTGAAAATGAAGTATTTAAGGTTATTTTCTGATCAATTATGTGTTTGCATAATTTTTATCGTATATTTAATGAATTAATAACAATGAACTGAAAATTCACAAAAACGTGGAAAAACGGCAAAATATTGCCTAATTCGATGATATTTTGTTTAAATCACATAAAGGAAAAGGGGATGATAAAGGTCAAAATATTGCTAAATTCGATAATTTTTAGTACAAAACAAAATGCAAGAAAACTTGCTTAAAAATGCAAAATTTGCGAAAATCTGAGATTTGAAGGCCAAATCACATATTGTTAGAAAACATGAAGTAGTATCGAAATATTGGTAAAAGCGAATATATATACGTAAAATCACACTACATAAATAACGTGAAAAAAGTCACTATATTACCATATTTGATGATTTTTACTTCAAATCATAGAGCGAGGTTTCGTATTATTTAGAACCAAGAAAAGACATATGACAATGTTGTTTCAAATACAAATGATAAAAATCAATGTGTTTTCATTAGAAATAACTAAAACGCTCCTGATTTTCAGTTAATATTGCCGATGGAAGATGTACACGTAAAACATCTCTAATCCGGCAGAAACGTCGATATATGCAATAAAAACAGAACTTCTCCCCTTTTCAATATCTTACTCAGTATTTTAACGAGAAACAAATAGATGATTGAAAATGAAGTATTTAAGGTTATTTTCTGATCAATTATGTGTTTGCATAATTTTTATCGTATATATAATTAATTAATAACAATAAACTGAAAATTCACAAAAACGTGGAAAAACAGCTAAATATAGCCTAATTCGATGATATTTTGTTTATATATCACATAAAGGAAAAGGGGATGATAAACGTCAAAATATTGCTGAATTCGATGATTTTTAGTACGAAACAAAATGCAAGAAAACTTGCTAAAAATGCAATTTTATGCGAAAATCTGAGATTTGAAGGCCAAAGCATATATCGTGATACTACATGAAATAGTATCGAAATATTGGTAAAAATGAATATATTTACGTAATATCAAACTACATGAAAAACGTGAAAAAAGTCATTATTATACCAAATTTGAGGATTTTAACTTCGAATCATGGAGCGACGTTTCGTATTTTTTAGACACTAGAAAAGACGTATAAAGATGTTGCTTCCAATACAAATGATAAAAATCAATGTGTTTTCATTAGAATTAACTAAAATGTTCCTGATTTTCCGTTTATATTACCGATGGAAGATGTACACGTAAAACCGTTCTAATCCGGCTGAAACGTCGATATATGCAATAAAAACAGAACTTCTCCCCTTTTCAATATCTTACTCAGTATTTTAACGAGAAACAAATAGATGATTGAAAATGAAGTATTTAAGGTTATTTTCTGATCAATTATGTGTTTGCATAATTTTTATCGTATATATAATTAATTAATAACAATAAACTGAAAATTCACAAAAACGTGGAAAAACAGCTAAATATTGCCTAATTCGATGATATTTTGTTTATATCACATAAAGGAAAAGGGGATGATAAACGTCAAAATATTGCTGAATTCGATGATTTTTAGTACGAAACAAAATGCAAGCAAACTTGCTAAAAATGCAATTTTATGCGAAAATCTGAGATTTGAAGGCCAAAGCATATATCGTGATACTACATGAAATAGTATCGAAATATTGGTAAAAATGAATATATTTACGTAATATCAAACTACATGAAAAACGTGAAAAAAGTCATTATTATACCAAATTTGAGGATTTTAACTTCGAATCATAGAGCGACGTTTCGTATTTTTTAGACACTAGAAAAGACGTATAAAGATGTTGCTTCCAATACAAATGATAAAAATCAATGTGTTTTCATTAGAATTAACTAAAATGTTCCTGATTTTCCGTTTATATTACCGATGGAAGATGTACACGTAAAACCGTTCTAATCCGGCTGAAACGTCGATATATGCAATAAAAACAGAACTTCGCCCCTTTTCAATATCTTACTCAGTATTTTAACGAGAAACAAATAGATGATTGAAAATGAAGTATTTAAGGTTATTTTCTAATCAATTATGTGTTTGCATAATTTTTCTCGTATATTTAATGAATTAATAACAATGAACTGAAAATTCACAAAAACGTGGAAAAACGGCAAAATTTTGCCTAATTCGATGATATTTTGTTTAAATCACATAAAGGAAAAGGGGATGATAAAGGTCAAAATATTGCTAAATTCGATGATTTTTAGTACAAAACAAAATGCAAGAAAACTTGCTTAAAAATGCAAAATTTGCGAAAATCTGAGATTTGAAGGCCAAATCACATATTGTTAGAAAACATGAAGTAGTATCGAAATATTGGTAAAAGCGAATATATATACGTAAAATCACACTACATAAATAACGTGAAAAAAGTCACTATATTACCATATTTGATGATTTTTACTTCAAATCATAGAGCGAGGTTTCGTATTATTTAGAACCAAGAAAAGACATATGACAATGTTGTTTCAAATACAAATGATAAAAATCAATGTGTATTCATTAGAATTAACTAAAACGCTCCTGATTTTCAGTTAATATTGCCGATGGAAGATGTACACGTAAAACATCTCTAATCCGGCAGAAACGTCGATATATGCAATAAAAACAGAACTTCTCCCCTTTTCAATATCTTACTCAGTATTTTAACGAGAAACAAATAGATGATTGAAAATGAAGTATTTAAGGTCATTTTCTGATCAATTATGTGTTTGCATAATTTTTATCGTATATATAATTAATTAATAACAATAAACTGAAAATTCACAAAAACGTGGAAAAACAGCTAAATATTGCCTAATTCGATGATATTTTGTTTATATCACATAAAGGAAAAGGGGATGATAAACGTCAAAATATTGCTGAATTCGATGATTTTTAGTACGAAACAAAATGCAAGAAAACTTGCTAAAAATGCAATTTTATGCGAAAATCTGAGATTTGAAGGCCAAAGCATATATCATGATACTACATGAAATAGTATCGAAATATTGGTAAAAATAAATATATTTACGTAATATCAAACTACATGAAAAACGTGAAAAAAGTCATTGTTATACCAAATTTGAGGATTTTAACTTCGAATCATAGAGCGACGTTTCGTATTTTTTAGACACTAGAAAAGACGTATAAAGATGTTGCTTCCAATACAAATGATAAAAATCAATGTGTTTTCATTAGAATTAACTAAAATGTTCCTGATTTTCTGTTTATATTACCGATGGAAGATGTACACGTAAAACCGTTCTAATCCGGCTGAAACGTCGATATATGCAATAAAAACAGAACTTCTCCCCTTTTCAATATCTTACTCAGTATTTTAACGAGAAACAAATAGATGATTGAAAATGAAGTATTTAAGGTTATTTTCTGATCAATTATGTGTTTGCATAATTTTTCTCGTATATTTAATGAATTAATAACAATGAACTGAAAATTCACAAAAACGTGGAAAAACGGCAAAATATTGCCTAATTCGATGATATTTTGTTTAAATCACATAAAGGAAAAGGGGATGATAATGGTCAAAATATTGCTAAATTCGATGATTTTTAGTACAAAACAAAATGCAAGAAAACTTGCTTAAAAATGCAAAAATTTGCGAAAATCTGAGATTTGAAGGCCAAATCACATATTGTTAGAAAACATGAAGTAGTATCGAAATATTGGTAAAAGCGAATATATATACGTAAAATCACACTACATAAATAACGTGAAAAAAGTCACTATATTACCATATTTGATGATTTTTACTTCAAATCATAGAGCGAGGTTTCGTATTATTTAGAACCAAGAAAAGACATATGACAATGTTGTTTCAAATACAAATGATAAAAATCAATGTGTTTTCATTAGAATTAACTAAAACGCTCCTGATTTTCAGTTAATATTGCCGATGGAAGATGTACACGTAAAACATCTCTAATCAGGCAGAAACGTCGATATATGCAATAAAAACAGAACTTCTCCCCTTTTCAATATCTTACTCAGTATTTTAACGAGAAACAAATAGATGATTGAAAATGAAGTATTTAAGGTTATTTTCTGATCAATTATGTGTTTGCATAATTTTTATCGTATTTATAATTAATTAATAACAATAAACTAAAAATTCACAAAAACGTGGAAAAACAGCTTAATATTGCCTAATTCGATGATATTTTGTTTATATCACATAAAGGAAAATGGAATGATAAACGTCAAAATATTGCTGAATTCGATGATTTTTAGTACGAAACAAAATGGAAGAAAACTTGCTAAAAATGCAATTTTATGCGAAAATCTGAGATTTGAAGGCCAAAGCATATATCGTGATACTACATGAAATAGTATCGAAATATTGGTAAAAATAAATATATTTACGTAATATCAAACTACATGAAAAACGTGAAAAAAGTCATTATTATACCAAATTTGAGGATTTTAACTTCGAATCATAGAGCGACGTTTCGTATTTTTTAGACACTAGAAAAGACGTATAAAGATGTTGCTTCCAATACAAATGATAAAAATCAATGTGTTTTCATTAGAATTAACTAAAATGTTCCTGATTTTCCGTTTATATTACCGATGGAAGATGTACACGTAAAACCGTTCTAATCCGGCTGAAACGTCGATATATGCAATAAAAACAGAACTTCTCCCCTTTTCAATATCTTACTCAGTATTTTAACGAGAAACAAATAGATGATTGAAAATGAAGTATTTAAGGTTATTTTCTGATCAATTATGTGTTTGCATAATTTTTCTCGTATATTTAATGAATTAATAACAATGAACTGAAAATTCACAAAAACGTGGAAAAACGGCCAAATATTGCCTAATTCGATGATATTTTGTTTAAATCACATAAAGGAAAAGGGGATGATAAAGGTCAAAATATTGCTAAATTCGATGATTTTTAGTACAAAACAAAATGCAAGAAAACTTGCTTAAAAATGCAAAATTTGCGAAAATCTGAGATTTGAAGGCCAAATCACATATTGTTAGAAAACATGAAGTAGTATCGAAATATTGGTAAAAGCGAATATATATACGTAAAATCACACTACATAAATAACGTGAAAAAAGTCACTATATTACCATATTTGATGATTTTTACTTCAAATCATAGAGCGAGGTTTCGTATTATTTAGAACCAAGAAAAGACATATGACAATGTTGTTTCAAATACAAATGATAAAAATCAATGTGTTTTCATTAGAATTAACTAAAACGCTCCTGATTTTCAGTTAATATTGCCGATGGAAGATTAAAAACAGAACTTCTCCCCTTTTCAATATCTTACTCAGTATTTTAACGAGAAACAAATAGATGATTGAAAATGAAGTATTTAAGGTTATTTTCTGATCAATTATGTGTTTGCATAATTTTTATCGTATATATAATTAATTAATAACAATAAACTGAAAATTCACAAAAACGTGGAAAAACAGCTAAATATTGCCTAATTCGATGATATTTTGTTTATATCACATAAAGGAAAAGGGGATGATAAACGTCAAAATATTGCTGAATTCGATGATTTTTAGTACGAAACAAAATGCAAGCAAACTTGCTAAAAATGCAATTTTATGCGAAAATCTGAGATTTGAAGGCCAAAGCATATATCGTGATACTACATGACATAGTATCGAAATATTGGTAAAAATGAGTATATTTACGTAATATCAAACTACATGAAAAACGTGAAAAAAGTCATTATTATACCAAATTTGAGGATTTTAACTTCGAATCATAGAGCGACGTTTCGTATTTTTTAGACACTAGAAAAGACGTATAAAGATGTTGCTTCCAATACAAATGATAAAAATCAATGTGTTTTCATTAGAATTAACTAAAATGTTCCTGATTTTCCGTTTATATTACCGATGGAAGATATACACGTAAAACCGTTCTAATCCGGCTGAAACGTCGATATATGCAATAAAAACAGAACTTCTCCCCTTTTCAATATCTTACTCAGTATTTTAACGAGAAACAAATAGATGATTGAAAATGAAGTATTTAAGGTTATTTTCTGATCAATTATGTGTTTGCATAATTTTTCTCGTATATTTAATGAAATAATAACAATGAACTGAAAATTCACAAAAACGTGGAAAAACGGCAAAATATTGCCTAATTCGATGATAATTTGTTAATATCACATAAAGAAAAAGGGTCAAAAAATAATAAATAAATTTCAAAATATTGCTAAATTCGATGATTTTTAGTACAAAACAAAATGCAAGAAAACTTGCTTAAAAATGCAAAATTTTCGAAATTCTGAGATTTGAAGGCTAAATCACATATTGTTAGAAAACATGACGTCGTATCGAAATATTGGTAAAAACGAATATATATACGTAAAATCACACTACATGAATAACGTGAAAAAAGTCACTATATTACCATATTTGGGGATTTTAACTTCAAATCATAGAGCGAGGTTTCGTATTATTTAGATCCAAGAAAAGACATATGACAATGTTGTTTTAAATACAAATGATAAAAATCAATGTGTTTTCATTAGAATTAACTAAAATGTTCCTGATTTTCCGTTTATATTACCAATGGAATATTTACACTTAAAACCGCTCTAATCCGGCTGAAACGTCGATATATGCAATAAAAACAAAACTTCTCCCCTTTCCAATATCTTACTCAGTATTTTAACAAGAAACAAATAGTTGATTGAATGAATTGTTTAAGGTTAATTTCTAATCAATTATGTGTTTGCAGCATTTTAATCGTATATTTAATGAATTAATAGCAATAAACTGAAAAAACACAAAAACGTGGAAAAACAGCAAAATATTGCCTAATTCGATGATATTTTGTTTATATCACATAAAGGAAAAGGGGATGATAAACGTCAAAATATTGCTGAATTCGATGATTTTTAGTACAAAACAAAATGCAAGAAAACTTGCTTAAAAATGCAAAATTTGCAAAATTTTGAGATTTGAAGGCCAAATCACATATTGTTAGAAAACATGAAGTCGTATCAAAATATTGGTAAAAACGAATATATATACGTAAAATCACACTACATGAATAACGTGAAAAAAGTCACTATATTACCATATTTGAGGATTTTTACTTCAAATCATAGAGCGAGGTTTCGTATTATTTAGATCCAAGAAAAGACATATGACAATGTTGTTTCAAATACAAATAATAAAAATCAATGTGTTTTCATTAGTATTAACTAAAACGTTCCTGATTTTCAGTTTATATTACCGATGGAAGATGTACACGTGAAACCGCTCTAATCCGGCTGAAACGTCGATATATGCAATAAAAACAGAACTTCTCCCATTTTCAATATCTTACTCAGTATTTTAACGAGAAACAAATAGATGATTGAAAATGAAGTATTTAAGGTTATTTTCTGATCAATTATGTGTTTGTATAATTTTTCTCGTATATTTAATGAATTAATAACAATGAACTGAAAATTCACAAAAACGTGGAAAAACGGAAAAATATTGCCTAGTTCGATGATATTTTGTTTAAATCACATAAAGGAAAAGGGGATGATAAAGTTCAAAATATTGCTAAATTCGATGATTTTTAGTACAAAACAAAATGCAAGAAAACTTGCTTAAAAATGCAAAATTTGCGAAAATCTGAGATTTGAAGGCCAAATCACATATTGTTAGAAAACATGAAGTAGTATCGAAATATTGGTAAAAGCGAATATATATACGTAAAATCACACTACATAAATAACGTGAAAAAAGTCACTATATTACCATATTTGATGATTTTTACTTCAAATCATAGAGCGAGGTTTCGTATTATTTAGAACCAAGAAAAGACATATGACAATGTTGTTTCAAATACAAATGATAAAAATCAATGTGTTTTCATTAGAATTAACTAAAACGCTCCTGATTTTCAGTTAATATTGCTGATGGAAGATGTACACGTAAAACATCTCTAATCCGGCAGAAACGTCGATATATGCAATAAAAACAGAACTTCTCCCCTTTTCAATATCTTACTCAGTATTTTAACGAGAAACAAATAGATGATTGAAAATCAAGTATTTAAGGTTATTTTCTGATCAATTATGTGTTTGCATAATTTTTATCGTATATATAATTAATTAATAACAATAAACTGAAAATTCACAAAAACGTGGAAAAACAGCTAAATATTGCCTAATTCGATGATATTTTGTTTATATCACATAAAGGAAAAGGGGATGATAAACGTCAAAATATTGCTGAATTCGATGATTTTTAGTACGAAACAAAATGCAAGAAAACTTGCTAAAAATTCAATTTTATGCTAAAATCTGAGATTTGAAGGCCAAAGCATATATCGTGATACTACATGAAATAGTATCGAAATACTGGTAAAAATGAATATATTTACGTAATATCAAACTACATGAAAAACGTGAAAAAAGTCATTATTATACCAAATTTGAGGATTTTAACTTCGAATCATAGAGCGACGTTTCGTATTTTTTAGACACTAGAAAAGACGTATAAAGATGTTGCTTCCAATACAAATGATAAAAATCAATGTGTTTTCATTAGAATTAACTAAAATGTTCCTGATTTTCCGTTTATATTACCGATGGAATATGTACACTTAAAACCGCTTCAATCCGGCTGAAACGTCGATATATGCAATAAAAACAGAACTTCTCCCCTTTCCAATATCTTACTCAGTATTTTAACGAGAAACAAATAGTTGATTGAAAATGAAGTGTTTAAGGTTAATTTCTAATCAATTATGTGTTTGCATCATTTTAATCGTATATTTAATGAATTAATAACAATAAACTGAATATTCATAAAAACGTGGAAAAACGGCAAAATATTGCCTAATTTGATGAGAATTTGTTAATATCACATAAAGAAAAAGGGGATGATAAAGGTCAAAATATTGCTAAATTCGATGATTTTTAGTACAAAACAAAATGCAAGAAAACTTGCTTAAAAATGCAAAATTTTCGAAATTCTGAGATTTGAAGGCCAAATCACATATTGTTAGAAAACATGACGTCGTATCGAAATATTGGTAAAAACGAATATATATACGTAAAATCACACTACATGAATAACGTGAAAAAAGTCACTATATTACCATATTTGGGGATTTTAACTTCAAATCATAGAGCGAGGTTTCGTATTATTTAGATCCAAGAAAAGACATATGACAATGTTGTTTCAAATACAAATGATAAAAATCAATGTGTTTTCATTAGAATTAACTAAAATGTTCCTGATTTTCCGTTTATATTACCAATGGAATATTTACACTTAAAACCGCTCTAATCCGGCTGAAACGTCGATATATGCAATAAAAACAAAACTTCTCCCCTTTCCAATATCTTATTCAGTATTTTAACGAGAAACAAATAGTTGATTGAATGAATTGTTCAAGGTTAATTTCTAATCAATTATGTGTTTGCAGCATTTTAATCGTATATTTAATGAATTAATAGCAATAAACTGAAAAATTACAAAAACGTGGAAAAACAGCAAAATATTGGCTAATTCGATGATATTTTGTTTATATCACATAAAGGAAAAGGGGATGATAAACGTCAAAATATTGCTGAATTCGATGATTTTTAGTACAAAACAAAATGCAAGAAAACTTGCTTAAAAATGCAAAATTTGCAAAATTCTGAGATTTGAAGGCCAAATCACATATTGTTAGAAAACATGAAGTCGTATCGAAATATTGGTAAAAACGAATATATATACGTAAAATCACACTACATGAATAACGTGAAAAAAGTCACTATATTACCATATTTGAGGATTTTTACTTCAAATCATAGAGCGAGGTTTCGTATTATTTAGATCCAAGAAAAGACATATGACAATGTTGTTTCAAATGCAAATAATAAAAATCAATGTGTTTTCATTAGTATTAACTAAAACGTTCCTGATTTTCAGTTTATATTACCGATGGAAGATGTACACGTGAAACCGCTCTAATCCGGCTGAAACGTCGATATATGCAATAAAAACAGAACTTCTCCCCTTTTCAATATCTTACTCAGTATTTTAACGAGAAACAAATAGATGATTGAAAATGAAGTATTTAAGGTTATTTTCTGATCAATTATGTGTTTGTATAATTTTTCCCGTATATTTAATGAATTAATAACAATGAACTGAAAATTCACAAAAACGTGGAAAAACGGAAAAATATTGCCTAGTTCGATGATATTTTGTTTAAATCACATAAAGGAAAAGGGGATGATAAAGGTCAAAATATTGCTAAATTCGATGATTTTTAGTACAAAACAAAATGCAAGAAAACTTGCTTAAAAATGCAAAATTTGCGAAAATCTGAGATTTGAAGGCCAAATCACATATTGTTAGAAAACATGAAGTAGTATCGAAATATTGGTAAAAGCGAATATATATACGTAAAATCACACTACATAAATAACGTGAAAAAAGTCACTATATTACCATATTTGATGATTTTTACTTCAAATCATAGAGCGAGGTTTCGTATTATTTAGAACCAAGAAAAGACATATGACAATGTTGTTTCAAATACAAATGATAAAAATCAATGTGTTTTCATTAGAATTAACTAAAACGCTCCTGATTTTCAGTTAATATTGCCGATGGAAGATGTACACGTAAAACATCTCTAATCCGGCAGAAACGTCGATATATGCAATAAAAACAGAACTTCTCCCCTTTTCAATATCTTACTCAGTATTTTAACGAGAAACAAATAGATGATTGAAAATCAAGTATTTAAGGTTATTTTCTGATCAATTATGTGTTTGCATAATTTTTATCGTATATATAATTAATTAATAACAATAAACTGAAAATTCACAAAAACGTGGAAAAACAGCTAAATATTGCCTAATTCGATGATATTTTGTTTATATCACATAAAGGAAAAGGGGATGATAAACGTCAAAATATTGCTGAATTCGATGATTTTTAGTACGAAACAAAATGCAAGAAAACTTGCTAAAAATTAAATTTTATGCTAAAATCTGAGATTTGAAGGCCAAAGCATATATCGTGATACTACATGAAATAGTATCGAAATACTGGTAAAAATGAATATATTTACGTAATATCAAACTACATGAAAAACGTGAAAAAAGTCATTATTATACCAAATTTGAGGATTTTAACTTCGAATCATAGAGCGACGTTTCGTATTTTTTAGACACTAGAAAAGACGTATAAAGATGTTGCTTCCAATACAAATGATAAAAATCAATGTGTTTTCATTAGAATTAACTAAAATGTTCCTGATTTTCCGTTTATATTACCGATGGAATATGTACACTTAAAACCGCTTCAATCCGGCTGAAACGTCGATATATGCAATAAAAACCGAACTTCTCCCCTTTCCAATATCTTACTCAGTATTTTAACGAGAAACAAATAGTTGATTGAAAATGAAGTGTTTAAGGTTAATTTCTAATCAATTATGTGTTTGCATCATTTTAATCGTATATTTAATGAATTAATAACAATAAACTGAATATTCATAAAAACGTGGAAAAACGGCAAAATATTGCCTAATTTGATGAGAATTTGTTAATATCACATAAAGAAAAAGGGGATGATAAAGGTCAAAATATTGCTAAATTCGATGATTTTTAGTACAAAACAAAATGCAAGAAAACTTGCTTAAAAATGCAAAATTTTCGAAATTCTGAGATTTGAAGGCCAAATCACATATTGTTAGAAAACATGACGTCGTATCGAAATATTGGTAAAAACGAATATATATACGTAAAATCACACTACATGAATAACGTGAAAAAAGTCACTATATTACCATATTTGGGGATTTTAACTTCAAATCATAGAGCGAGGTTTCGTATTATTTAGATCCAAGAAAAGACATATGACAATGTTGTTTCAAATACAAATGATAAAAATCAATGTGTTTTCATTAGAATTAACTAAAATGTTCCTGATTTTCCGTTTATATTACCAATGGAATATTTACACTTAAAACCGCTCTAATCCGGCTGAAACGTCGATATATGCAATAAAAACAAAACTTCTCCCCTTTCCAATATCTTATTCAGTATTTTAACGAGAAACAAATAGTTGATTGAATGAATTGTTTAAGGTTAATTTCTAATCAATTATGTGTTTGCAGCATTTTAATCGTATATTTAATGAATTAATAGCATTAAACTGAAAAATTACAAAAACGTGGAAAAACAGCAAAATATTGGCTAATTCGATGATATTTTGTTTATATCACATAAAGGAAAAGGGGATGATAAACGTCAAAATATTGCTGAATTCGATGATTTTTAGTACAAAACAAAATGCAAGAAAACTTGCTTAAAAATGCAAAATTTGCAAAATTCTGAGATTTGAAGGCCAAATCACATATTGTTAGAAAACATGAAGTCGTATCGAAATATTGGTAAAAACGAATATATATACGTAAAATCACACTACATGAATAACGTGAAAAAAGTCACTATATTACCATATTTGAGGATTTTTACTTCAAATCATAGAGCGAGGTTTCGTATTATTTAGATCCAAGAAAAGACATATGACAATGTTGTTTCAAATGCAAATAATAAAAATCAATGTGTTTTCATTAGTATTAACTAAAACGTTCCTGATTTTCAGTTTATATTACCGATGGAAGATGTACACGTGAAACCGCTCTAATCCGGCTGAAACGTCGATATATGCAATAAAAACAGAACTTCTCCCCTTTTCAATATCTTACTCAGTATTTTAACGAGAAACAAATAGATGATTGAAAATGAAGTATTTAAGGTTATTTTCTGATCAATTATGTGTTTGTATAATTTTTCCCGTATATTTAATGAATTAATAACAATGAACTGAAAATTCACAAAAACGTGGAAAAACGGAAAAATATTGCCTAGTTCGATGATATTTTGTTTAAATCACATAAAGGAAAAGGGGATGATAAAGGTCAAAATATTGCTAAATTCGATGATTTTTAGTACAAAACAAAATGCAAGAAAACTTGCTTAAAAATGCAAAATTTGCGAAAATCTGAGATTTGAAGGCCAAATCACATATTGTTAGAAAACATGAAGTAGTATCGAAATATTGGTAAAAGCGAATATATATACGTAAAATCACACTACATAAATAACGTGAAAAAAGTCACTATATTACCATATTTGATGATTTTTACTTCAAATCATAGAGCGAGGTTTCGTATTATTTAGAACCAAGAAAAGACATATGACAATGTTGTTTCAAATACAAATGATAAAAATCAATGTGTTTTCATTAGAATTAACTAAAACGCTCCTGATTTTCAGTTAATATTGCCGATGGAAGATGTACACGTAAAACATCTCTAATCCGGCAGAAACGTCGATATATGCAATAAAAACAGAACTTCTCCCCTTTTCAATATCTTACTCAGTATTTTAACGAGAAACAAATAGATGATTGAAAATGAAGTATTTAAGGTCATTTTCTGATCAATTATGTGTTTGCATAATTTTTATCGTATATATAATTAATTAATAACAATAAACTGAAAATTCACAAAAACGTGGAAAAACAGCTAAATATTGCCTAATTCGATGATATTTTGTTTATATCACATAAAGGAAAAGGGGATGATAAACGTCAAAATATTGCTGAATTCGATGATTTTTAGTACGAAACAAAATGCAAAAAAACTTGCTAAAAATGCAATTTTATGCGAAAATCTGAGATTTGAAGGCCAAAGCATATATCGTGATACTACATGAAATAGTATCGAAATATTGGTAGAAAATAAATATATTTACGTAATAGCAAACTACATGAAAAACGTGAAAAAAGTCATTATTATACCAAATTTGAGGATTTTAACTTCGAATCATAGAGCGACGTTTCGTATTTTTTAGACACTAGAAAAGACGTATAAAGATGTTGCTTCCAATACAAATGATAAAAATCAATGTGTTTTCATTAGAATTAACTAAAATGTTCCTGATTTTCCGTTTATATTACCGATGGAAGATGTACACGTAAAACCGTTCTAATCCGGCTGAAACGTTGATATATGTAATAAAAACAGAACTTCTCCCCTTTCCAATATCTTACTCAGTATTTTAACGAGAAACAAATAGTTGATTGAAAATGAAGTGTTTAAGGTTAATTTCTAATCAATTATGTGTTTGCATCATTTTAATCGTATATTTAATGAAATAATAACAATAAACTGAATATTCATAAAAACGTGGAAAAACGGCAAAATATTGCCTAATTTGATGATAATTTGTTAATATCACATAAAGAAAAAGGGGATGATATAGGTCAAAATATTGCTAAATTCGATGATTATTAGTACAAAACAAAATGCAAGAAAACTTGCTTAAAAATGCAAAATTTGCGAAATTCTGAGATTTGAAGGCCAAATCACGTATTGTTAGAAAACATGAAGTAGTATCGAAATATTGGTTAAAACGAATATATATACGTAAAATCACACTACATAAATAACATGAAAAAAGTCACTATATTACCATATTTGGGGATTTTAACTTCAAATCATAGAGCGAGGTTTCGTATTATTTAGATCCAAGAAAAGACATATGACAATGTTGTTTCAAATACAAATAATAAAAATCAATGTGTATTCATTAGTATTAACTAAAACGTTCCTGATTATCAGTTTATATTGCCGATGGAAGATGTACACGTGAAACCGCTCTAATCCGGCTGAAACGTCGATATATGCAATAAAAACAGAACTTCTCCCCTTTTCAATATCATACTCAGTATTTTAACGAGAAACAAATAGATGATTGAAAATGAAGTATTTAAGGTTATTTTCTGATCAATTATGTGTTTGCATAATTTTTCTCGTATATTTAATGAATTAATAACAATGAACTGAAAATTCACAAAAACGTGGAAAAACGGCAAAATATTGCCTAATTCGATGATATTTTGTTTAAATCACATAAAGGAAAAGGGGATGATAAAGGTCAAAATATTGCTAAATTCGATGATTTTTAGTACAAAACAAAATGCAAGAAAACTTGCTTAAAAATGCAAAATTTGCGAAAATCTGAGATTTGAAGGCCAAATCACATATTGTTAGAAAACATGAAGTAGTATCGAAATATTGGTAAAAGCGAATATATATACGTAAAATCACACTACATAAATAACGTGAAAAAAGTCACTAATTGCCATATTTGATGATTTTTACTTCAAATCATAGAGCGAGGTTTCGTATTATTTAGAACCAAGAAAAGACATATGACAATGTTGTTTCAAATACAAATGATAAAAATCAATGTGTTTTCATTAGAATTAACTAAAACGCTCCTGATTTTCAGTTAATATTGCCGATGGAAGATGTACACGTAAAACATCTCTAATCCGGCAGAAACGTCGATATATGCAATAAAAACAGAACTTCTCCCCTTTTCAATATCTTACTCAGTATTTTAACGAGAAACAAATAGATGATTGAAAATGAAGTATTTAAGGTTATTTTCTGATCAATTATGTGTTTGCATAATTTTTATCGTATGTATAATAAATTAATAACAATAAACTGAAAATTCACAAAAACGTGGAAAAACAGCTAAATATTGCCTAATTCGATGATATTTTGTTTATATCACATAAAGGAAAAGGGGATGATAAACGTCAAAATATTGCTGAATTCGATGATTTTTAGTACGAAACAAAATGCAAGAAAACTTGCTAAAAATGCAATTTTATGCGAAAATCTGAGATTTGAAGGCCAAAGCATATATCGTGATACTACATGAAATAGTATCGAAATATTGGTAAAAATGAATATATTTACGTAATATCAAACTACATGAAAAACGTGAAAAAAGTCATTATTATACCAAATTTGAGGATTTTAACTTCGAATCATAGAGCGACGTTTCGTATTTTTTAGACACTAGAAAAAACGTATAAAGATGTTGCTTCCAATACAAATGATAAAAATCAATGTGTTTTCATTAGAATTAACTAAAATGTTCCTGATTTTCCGTTTATATTACCGATGGAATATGTACACTTAAAACCGCTTCAATCCGGCTGAAACGTCGATATATGCAATAAAAACAGAACTTCTCCCCTTTCCAATATCTTACTCAGTATTTTAACGAGAAACAAATAGTTGATTGAAAATGAAGTGTTTAAGGTTAATTTCTAATCAATTATGTGTTTGCATCATTTTAATCGTATATTTAATGAAATAATAACAATAAACTGAATATTCATAAAAACGTGGAAAAACGGCAAAATATTGCCTAATTTGATGATAATTTGTTAATATCACATAAAGAAAAAGGGGATGATAAAGGTCAAAATATTGCTAAATTCGATGATTTTTAGTACAAAACAAAATGCAAGAAAACTTGCTTAAAAATGCAAAATTTGCGAAATTCTGAGATTTGAAGGCCAAATCACATATGGTTAGAAAACATGACGTCGTATCGAAATATTGGTAAAAACGAATATATATACGTAAAATCACACTACATGAATAACGTGAAAAAAGTCACTATATTACCATATTTGGGGATTTTAACTTCAAATCATAGAGCGAGGTTTCTTATTATTTAGATCCAAGAAAAGACATATGACAATGTTGTTTCAAATACAAATGATAAAAATCAATGTGTTTTCATTAGAATTAACTAAAACGCTCCTGATTTTCAGTTAATATTGCCGATGGAAGATGTACACGTAAAACATCTCTAATCCGGCAGAAACGTCGATATATGCAATAAAAACAGAACTTCTCCCCTTTTCAATATCTTACTCAGTATTTTAACGAGAAACAAATAGTTGATTGAAAATGAAGTATTTAAGGTTATTTTCTGATCAATTATGTGTTTGCATAATTTTTATCGTATATATAATTAATTAATAACAATAAACTGAAAATTCACAAAAACGTGGAAAAACAGCTTAATATTGCCTAATTCGATGATATTTTGTTTATATCACATAAAGGAAAAGGGGATGATAAACGTCAAAATATTGCTGAATTCGATGATTTTTAGTACGAAACAAAATGCAAGAAAACTTGCTAAAAATGCAATTTTATGCGAAAATCTGAGATTTGAAGGCCAAAGCATATATCGTGATACTACATGAAATAGTATCGAAATATTGGTAAAAACGAATATATATACGTAAAATCACACTACATGAATAACGTGAAAAAAGTCACTATATTACCATATTTGGGGATTTTAACTTCGAATCATAGAGCGAGGTTTCGTATTATTTAGATCCAAGAAAAGACGTATAAAGATGTTGTTTCAAATACAAATGATAAAAATCAATGTGTTTTCATTAGAATTAACTAAAATGTTCCTGATTTTCCGTTTATATTACCGATGGAATATGTACACTTAAAACCGCTCTAATCCGGCTGAAACGTCGATATATGCAATAAAAACAGAACTTCTCCCCTTTCCAATATCTTACTCAGTATTTTAACGAGAAACAAAACGTTGATTGAATGAATTGTTTAAGGTTAATTTCTAATCAATTATGTGTTTGCAGCATTTTAATCGTATATTTAATGAATTAATAGCAATAAACTGAAAAATCAAAAAAACGTGGAAAAACAGCAAAATATTGCCTAATTCGATGATATTTTGTTTATATCACATAAAGGAAAAGAGGATGATAAACGTCAAAATATTGCTGAATTCGATGATTTTTAGTACAAAACAAAATGCAAGAAAACTTGCTTAAAAATGCAAAATTTGCAAAATTCTGAGATTTGAAGGCCAAATCACATATTGTTAGAAAACATGAAGTCGTATCGAAATATTGGTAAAAACGAATATATATACGTAAAATCACACTACATGAATAACGTGAAAAAAGTCACTATATTACCATATTTGAGGATTTTTACTTCAAATCATAGAGCGATTTTTCGTATTATTTAGATCCAAGAAAAGACATATGACAATGTTGTTTCAAATACAAATAATAAAAATCAATGTGTTTTCATTAGTATTAACTAAAACGTTCCTGATTTTCAGTTTATATTGCCGATGGAAGATGTACACGTGAAACCGCTCTAATCCGGCTGAAACGTCGATATATGCAATAAAAACAGAACTTCTCCCCTTTTCAATATCTTACTCAGTATTTTAACGAGAAACAAATAGATGATTGAAAATGAAGTATTTAAGGTTATTTTCTGATCAATTATGTGTTTGTATAATTTTTCTCGTATATTTAATGAATTAATAACAATGAACTGAAAATTCACAAAAACGTGGAAAAACGGAAAAATATTGCCTAGTTCGATGATATTTTGTTTAAATCACATAAAGGAAAAGGGGATGATATAGGTCAAAATATTGCTAAATTCGATGATTATTAGTACAAAACAAAATGCAAGAAAACTTGCTTAAAAATGCAAAATTTGCGAAATTCTGAGATTTGAAGGCCAAATCACGTATTGTTAGAAAACATGAAGTAGTATCGAAATATTGGTTAAAACGAATATATATACGTAAAATCACACTACATAAATAACATGAAAAAAGTCACTATATTACCATATTTGAGGATTTTTACTTCAAATCATAGAGCGAGGTTTCGTATTATTTAGATCCAAGAAAAGACATATGACAATGTTGTTTCAAATACAAATGATAAAAATCAATGTGTTTTCATTAGAATTAACTAAAACGCTCCTGATTTTCAGTTTATATTACCGATGGAAGATGTACACGTAAAACATCTCTAATCCGGCTGAAACGTCGATATATGCAACAAAAACAGAACTCCCCTTTTCAATATCTTGAAAAAATATTAGTCAAATATTATAAAAAATATTGGTCAATATTTTATTGGTCAAATAAAAATAAAGGTCAAAATATTGCTAAATTCGATGATTTTTAGTACAAAACAAAATGCAAGAAAACTTGCTTAAAAATGCAAAATTTGCGAAATTCTGAGATTTGAAGGCCAAATCACATATCGTGAGAAAACATGAAGTAGTATCGAAATATTGGTAAAAACGAATATATATACGTAAAATCACACTACATGAATAACGTGAAAAAAGTCACTATATTACCATATTTGAGGATTTTAACTTCAAATCATAGAGCGAAGTTTCGTATTATTTAGATCCAAGAAAAGACATATGACAATGTTGTTTCAAATACAAATGATAAAAATCTATGTATTTTCATTAGAATTAACTAAAATGTTCCTGATTTTCAGTTTATTTTACCGATGGAAGATGTTCACGTAAAACCGCTCTAATCCGGCTTAAACGTCGATATATGCAATAAAAACAGAACTTCTCCCCTTTCCAATATCTTACTCAGTATTTTAACGAGAAACAAATAGTTGATTGAAAATGAAGTGTTTAAGGGTAATTTCTAATCAATTTTATGTTTGCATCATTTTTATCGTTTTCCTAATGAATAAATAGCAATAAACTGAAAATTCACAAAAACGTGGATAAACAGCAAAATATTGCCTAATTCGATGATATTTTGTTTATATCACATAAAGGAAAAGGGGATGATAAACGTCAAAATATTGCTGAATTCGATGATTTTTAGTACAAAACAAAATGCAAGAAAACTTGCTTAAAAATGCAAAATTTGCGAAATTCTGAGATTTGAAGGCCAAATCACATATTGTTAGAAAACATGAAGTAGTATCGAAATATTGGTAAAAACGAATATATATACGTAAAATCACACTACATGAATAACGTGAAAAAAGTCACTTTAAAACCATATTTGAGGATTTTTACTTCAAATCACAGCGAGGTTTCGTATTATTTAGATCCAAGAAAAGACATATGACAATGTTGTTTCAAATACAAATAATAAAAATCAATGTGTTTTCATTAGAATTAACTAAAACGTTCCTGATTTTTAGTTAGTTTATATTACCGATGGAAGATGTACACGTAAAACCGCTCTAATCCGGCTGAAACGTCGATATATGCAATAAAAACAGAACTTCTCCCCTTTCCAATATCTTACTCAGTATTTAACGAGAAACAAATAGTTGATTGAAAATGAAGTGTTTAAGGTTAATTTCTAATCAATTATGTGTTTGCATATTTTTTATCGTATATTTAATGAATTAATAGCAATAAACTGAAAATTCACAAAAACGTGGAAAAACGGCAAAATATTGCCTAATTCGATGATATTTTGTTTAAATCACATAAAGGAAAAGGGGATGATAAATGTCAAAATATTGCTGAATTCGATGATTTTTAGTACAAAACAAAATGCAAGAAAACTTGCTTAAAAAATGCAAAATTTGCGAAAATCTGAGATTTGAAGGCCAAATCACATATTGTTAGAAAACATGAAGTAGTATCGAAATATTGGTAAAAGCGAATATATATACGTAAAATCACACTACATAAATAACGTGAAAAAAGTCATTATATTACCATATTTGATGATTTTTACTTCAAATCATAGAGCGAGGTTTCGTATTATTTAGAACCAAGAAAAGACATATGACAATGTTGTTTCAAATACAAATGATAAAAATCAATGTGTTTTCATTAGAATTAACTAAAACGCTCCTGATTTTCAGTTAATATTGCCGATGGAAGATGTACACGTAAAACATCTCTAATCCGGCAGAAACGTCGATATATGCAATAAAAACAGAACTTCTCCCCTTTTCAATATCTTACTCAGTATTTTAACTAGAAACAAATAGATGATTGAAAATGAAGTATTTAAGGTTATTTTCAGATCAATTATGTGTTTGCATAATTTTTATCGTATATATAATTAATTAATAACAATAAAATGAAAATTCACAAAAACGTGGAAAAACAGCTAAATATTGCCTAATTCGATGATATTTTGTTTATATCACATAAAGGAAAAGGGGATGATAAACGTCAAAATATTGCTGAATTCGATGATTTTTAGTACGAAACAAAATGCAAGAAAACTTGCTAAAAATGCAATTTTATGCGAAAATCTGAGATTTGAAGGCCAAAGCATATATCGTGATACTACATGAAATAGTATCGAAATATTGGTAAAAATGAATATATTTACGTAATATCAAACTACATGAAAAACGTGAAAAAAGTCATTATTATACCAAATTTGAGGATTTTAACTTCGAATCATAGAGCGACGTTTCGTATTTTTTAGACACTAGAAAAAACGTATAAAGATGTTGCTTCCAATACAAATGATAAAAATCAATGTGTTTTCATTAGAATTAACTAAAATGTTCCTGATTTTCCGTTTATATTACCGATGGAATATGTACACTTAAAACCGCTTCAATCCGGCTGAAACGTCGATATATGCAATAAAAACAGAACTTCTCCCCTTTCCAATATCTTACTCAGTATTTTAACGAGAAACAAATAGTTGATTGAAAATGAAGTGTTTAAGGTTAATTTCTAATCAATTATGTGTTTGCATCATTTTAATCGTATATTTAATGAAATAATAACAATAAACTGAATATTCATAAAAACGTGGAAAAACGGCAAAATATTGCCTAATTTGATGATAATTTGTTAATATCACATAAAGAAAAAGGGGATGATAAAGGTCAAAATATTGCTAAATTCGATGATTTTTAGTACAAAACAAAATGCAAGAAAACTTGCTTAAAAATGCAAAATTTGCGAAATTCTGAGATTTGAAGGCCAAATCACATATGGTTAGAAAACATGACGTCGTATCGAAATATTGGTAAAAACGAATATATATACGTAAAATCACACTACATGAATAACGTGAAAAAAGTCACTATATTACCATATTTGGGGATTTTAACTTCAAATCATAGAGCGAGGTTTCTTATTATTTAGATCCAAGAAAAGACATATGACAATGTTGTTTCAAATACAAATGATAAAAATCAATGTGTTTTCATTAGAATTAACTAAAATGTTCCTGATTTTCCGTTTATATTACCAATGGAATATTTACACTTAAAACCGCTCTAATCCGGCTGAAACGTCGATATATGCAATAAAAACAAAACTTCTCCCCTTTCCAATATCTTACTCAGTATTTTAACGAGAAACAAATAGTTGATTGAATGAATTGTTTAAGGTTAATTTCTAATCAATTATGTGTTTGCAGCATTTTAATCGTATATTTAATGAATTAATAGCAATAAACTGAAAAATCAAAAAAACGTGGAAAAACAGCAAAATATTGCCTAATTCGATGATATTTTGTTTATATCACATAAAGGAAAAGGGGATGATAAACGTCAAAATATTGCTGAATTCGATGATTTTTAGTACAAAACAAAATGCAAGAAAACTTGCTTAAAAATGCAAAATTTGCAAAATTCTGAGATTTGAAGGCCAAATCACATATTGTTAGAAAACATGAAGTCGTATCGAAATATTGGTAAAAACGAATATATATACGTAAAATCACACTACATGAATAACGTGAAAAAAGTCACTATATTACCATATTTGAGGATTTTTACTTCAAATCATAGAGCGAGGTTTCGTATTATTTAGATCCAAGAAAAGACATATGACAATGTTGTTTCAAATACAAATAATAAAAATCAATGTGTTTTCATTAGTATTAACTAAAACGTTCCTGATTTTCAGTTTATACTACCGATGGAAGATGTACACGTGAAACCGCTCTAATCCGGCTGAAACGTCGATATATGCAATAAAAACAGAACTTCTCCCCTTTTCAATATCTTACTCAGTATTTTAACGAGAAACAAATAGATGATTGAAAATGAAGTATTTAAGGTTATTTTCTGATCAATTATGTGTTTGTATAATTTTTCTCGTATATTTAATGAATTAATAACAATGAACTGAAAATTCACAAAAACGTGGAAAAACGGAAAAATATTGCCTAGTTCGATGATATTTTGTTTAAATCACATAAAGGAAAAGGGGATGATAAAGGTCAAAATATTGCTAAATTCGATGATTTTTAGTACAAAATAAAATGCAAGAAAACTTGCTTAAAAATGCAAAATTTGCGAAATTCTGAGATTTGAAGGCCAAATCACATATTGTTAGAAAACATGAAGTAGTATCGAAATATTGGTTAAAACGAATATATATACGTAAAATCACACTACATAAATAACATGAAAAAAGTCACTATATTACCATATTTGAGGATTTTTACTTCAAATCATAGAGTGAGGTTTCGTATTATTTAGATCCAAGAAAAGACATATGACAATGTTGTTTCAAATACAAATGATAAAAATCAATGTGTTTTCATTAGAATTAACTAAAACGCTCCTGATTTTCAGTTTATATTACCGATGGAAGATGTACACGTAAAACATCTCTAATCCGGCTGAAACGTCGATATATGCAATAAAAACAGAACTTCTCCCCTTTTCAATATCTTGAAAAAATATTGGTCAAATATTATAAAAAATATTGGTCAATATTTTATTGGTCAAATAAAAATAAAGGTCAAAATATTGCTAAATTCGATGATTTTTAGTACAAAACAAAATGCAAGAAAACTTGCTTAAAAATGCAAAATTTGCGAAATTCTGAGATTTGAAGGCCAAATCACATATCGTGAGAAAACATGAAGTAGTATCGAAATATTGGTAAAAACGAATATATATACGTAAAATCACACTACATGAATAACGTGAAAAAAGTCACTATATTACCATATTTGAGGATTTTAACTTCAAATCATAGAGCGAAGTTTCGTATTATTTAGATCCAAGAAAAGACATATGACAATGTTGTTTCAAATACAAATGATAAAAATCTGTGTATTTTCATTAGAATTAACTAAAATGTTCCTGATTTTCAGTTTATTTTACCTATGGAAGATGTTCACGTAAAACCGCTCTAATCCGGCTTAAACGTCGATATATGCAATAAAAACAGAACTTCTCCCCTTTCCAATATCTTACTCAGTATTTTAACGAGAAACAAATAGTTGATTGAAAATGAAGTGTTTAAGGGTAATTTCTAATCAATTTTATGTTTGCATCATTTTTATCGTTTTCCTAATGAATTAATAGCAATAAACTGAAAATTCACAAAAATGTGGAAAAACAGCAAAATATTGCCTAATTCGATGATATTTTGTTTATATCACATAAAGGAAAAGGGGATGATAAACGTCAAAATATTGCTGAATTCGATGATTTTTAGTACGAAACAAAATGCAAGAAAACTTGTTAAAAATGCAATTTTATGCGAAAATCTGAGATTTGAAGGCCAAAGCACATATCGTGATACTACATGAAATAGTATCGAAATATTGGTAAAAATGAATATATTTACGTAATATCAAACTACATGAAAAACGTGAAAAAAGTCATTATTATACCAAATTTGAGGATTTTAATTTCGAATCATAGAGCGACGTTTCGTATTTTTTAGACACTAGAAAAGACGTATAAAGATGTTGCTTCCAATACAAATGATCAAAATCAATGTATTTTCATTAGAATTAACTAAAATGTTCCTGATTTTCTGTTTATATTACCGATGGAAGATGTACACGTAAAACCGTTCTAATCCGGCTGAAAACGTCGATATATTCAATAAAAACAGAACTTCTCCCCTTTTCAATATCTTACTCATTATTTTAACGAGAAACAAATAGATGATTGAAAATGAAATATTTAGGGGTATTTTCTGATCAATTATGTGTTTGCATAATTTTTATCGTATATTTAATGAATTAATAACAATAAACTGAAAATTCACAAAAACGTGGATAAACGGCAAAATATTGCCTAATTCGATAATATTTTGTTTAAATCACATAAAGGAAAAGGGGATGATAAAGGTCAAAATGTTGCTAAATTCGATGGTTTTTAGTACAAAACAAAATGCAAGAAAACTTGCTTAAAAATGCAAAATTTGTGAAATTCTGAGATTTGAATGTCAAATCACATATCGTGAGAAAACAAGAAGTAGTATCGAAATATTGGTAAAAACGAATATATATACGTAAAATCTCACTACATGAATAACGTGAAAAAAGTCATTATATTACCATATTTGAGGATTTTAACTTCAAATCATAGAGCGAGGTTTCGTATTATTTAGATCCAAGAAAAGACATATGACAATGTTGTTTCAAATACAAATGATAAAAATCAATGTGTTTTCATTAGAATTAACTAAAACGCTCCTGATTTTCAGTTTATATTACCGATGGAAGATGTACACGTAAAACATCTCTGGGGGGAGGGGAGAGTTTTTTTTAGTAGTTAGTAATAGTTGATTGATTGACAGTTGAGAGGCGGGCCGAAAGTGAAGAGCTCAACGCTTCACAAGTGCAACTAGGTGAATACAACTAGGTAAATAATAACCGAACAACAATCTCGTATAATCACCTACACATGCAACCCCCCCCCCCCCCCCCTTCCCGCCACATCCCCCCATTCACTCTACCAAAGTCATTAAAAAATTAGAAGAAATCAATTAATACACCAAAATTACTAACTATAAATAAAGGTACCAAATTTGAAACATACGGCGACTCCAGCGTGGTCTAGTCGGTTGAGAACGTGTTCTCATCTGGATAGATTGCGATCGAGCCTGTCGGAACGGTAGTGTAACTACAGGGCACAAATGCTTGTGTGTCCCCTCCTGTAGCTGTCTCTGTATCGACAGATTCCCTGGATAGCTGAAATTTGCCTGGCCATAGGAAAGTAGGGAAGGGGTGAAATCCGTTGGGCCCACGGATTGATACCTTCGATCCATTGACCTAGGTCAGGTCTAATCACCTGGGATTCGAACCCACGGTGAGAATAAGGAAAGAGATTTGGTGTAAGGGACACAAATGGTTCCAGAAACCAAACCACTCATAAACCCGGACACTCACACACACACACACTCACCCGGACACTCACAAGGGACACACACACACACAACCGGACAGTCACACGGACACACACACACACAACCGGACAGTCACACGGACACACACACAGACACACATCCATGGACACAAAACTGTGATAAGGGAGACCATCTGCGGGGACACAGATGGCCTCCTGGACCCACAGGTATATCCGGACACACACTCACCCGTACACATCCATAGACACCAACTGTGATAAGGGAGACCATCTGCGGGGACACAGATGGCCTCCTGGACCACAGGTGTATCCAGACACACACTCACCCGGACACACACTCACCCAGAAACTCACAGGGGACACACACACAGACACACATCCATAGATACAAATTGTAATAAGGGAGACCATCTGAGGGATGGCTTGACCCACGGGTATATTTCAATAAATTTATATATATATATATATAATTATCATTTCATAAGAAAAAAATTAGAGAAAATATAATAATTCAGGAAAACTTGGCTTATTAGGCAAATCGGGCCTTGAATAGTAGGCCGAGAAGTGCGTTCTGGCTACTAGGTACGACATATATATATATATATATATATATATATATATATATATATATATATATATATATATATATATATATATATATATATATATATATATATATATATATATATATATATATATATATATATATATATATATATATATATATATATATGTCGTACCTAGTAGCCAGAACGCACTTCTCAGCCTACTATGCAAGGCCCGATTTGCCTAATAATCCAAGTTTTCATGAATTAATTGTTTTTCGACTACCTAACCTACCTAACCTAACCTAACCTAGCTTTTTTGGCTACCTAACCTAACCTAACCTATAAAGATAGGTTAGGTTAGGTTAGGTAGGGTTGGTTAGGTTCGGTCATATATCTACGTTAATTTTAACTAAAATAACAAAAAATTGACTTCATACATAATGAAATGGGTAGCTTTATCATTTCATAAGACAAAAATTTGAGAAAATATATTAATTCAGGAAAACTTGGCTTATTAGGCAAATCAGGCCTTGCATAGTTGGCCGAGAAGTGCGTTCTGGCTACTAGGTACGACATATATATATATATATATATATATATATATATATATATATATATATATATATATATATATATATATATATATATATATATATATATGTCGTACCTAGTAGCCAGAACGCACTTCTCGGCCTACTATTCAAGGCCCGATTTGCCTAATAAGCCAAGTTTTCCTGAATTAATATATTTTCTCTAATTTTTTTCTTATGAAATGATAAAGCTACCCATTTCATTATGTATGAGGTCAATTTTTTTTTATTGGAGTTAAAATTAACGTAGATATATGACCGAACCTAACCAACCCTACCTAACCTAACCTAACCTATCTTTATAGGTTAGGTTGGGTTAGGTAGCCGAAAAAGTTAGGTTAGGTTAGGTTAGGTAGGTTAGATAGTCGAAAAACAATTAATTCATGAAAACTTAGCTTATTAGGCAAATCGGGCCTTGCATAGTAGGCTGAGAAGTGAGTTCTGGCTACTAGGTACGACATATATATATATATATATATATATATATATATATATATATATATATATATATATATATATATATATATATATTTAAATTATTTATGAAATCAAATATAAAAAATATAAAAATATATTAATAACAAATGACATAATAATACATGACAAACTTAAAATCGAAATATTAATAAATTATTAAAAATTATGACAATAAAAAATAAAAGAATAAATTGAATATAATCCTAATTTTTATATTGCAACACACCCTCAATATAAATATATACATATATATATATATATGCAGAATAACCACATATGAAAAATAGAAAATGCTTAACGCGTTTTCGGCTAATTCGCCTTCATCAGAGCAAAGTAGAATGAAGATAAGTTTGCTGATCAGACCTTTATATCCGCCTGGGCAGATCACCTGACCACCAAAAATAAGTGGAGGAAAGGAATTATAAGAAAGAAGGTAACTGCAGAAGGCCTATTGGCCCATACAAGGCAGCTCCTTTTAATATCTCCAAGTGCCATACGTGTTTAAATGATTGCTATATTGTTTTGACGTGCTATATTGAGGCTTAAATAGGGATCCAACTTGTACATACCGGGGCTCACATTAAGGCTGTTGTTACAATGTTTGATCAGAGCAGACTCGATCACGTTTCGTTCAACAAAATCCTTACTTTTAACAATACATTTTGCCCCTGTGAAGTCGATAGAATGATTACATAAACTGGAATGTAAATACAATGCACTGGATTGCTGGGCTGTACGAATAGCATATGAATGCTGTTTTAAACGCGAGGAAAGAGATTTACCAGTCTGGCCGATGTAAACACATGCACACTCATTACAAGGGATGGAATACACACAACCTGCTACAGACGAGGGCGAGTTCTTAATTAACATGGACTTAACTGTATTATCCATGTTAATTAATCCATGTGTAGCAGGTTGTGTGTATTCCATCCCTTGTAATGAGTGTGCATGTGTTTACATCGGCCAGACTGGTAAATCTCTTTCCTCGCGTTTAAAACAGCATTCATATGCTATTCGTACAGCCCAGCAATCCAGTGCATTGTATTTACATTCCAGTTTATGTAATCATTCTATCGACTTCACAGGGGCAAAATGTATTGTTAAAAGTAAGGATTTTGTTGAACGAAACGTGATCGAGTCTGCTCTGATCAAACATTGTAACAACAGCCTTAATGTGAGCCCCGGTATGTACAAGTTGGATCCCTATTTAAGCCTCAATATAGCACGTCAAAACAATATAGCAATCATTTAAACACGTATGGCACTTGGAGATATTAAAAGGAGCTGCCTTGTATGGGCCAATAGGCCTTCTGCAGTTACCTTCTTTCTTATAATTCCTTTCCTCCACTTATTTTTGGTGGTCAGGTGATCTGCCCAGGCGGATATAAAGGTCTGATCAGCAAACTTATCTTCATTCTACTTTGCTCTGATGAAGGCGAATTAGCCGAAAACGCGTTAAGCATTTTCTATTTTTCATATGTGGTTATTCTGCATACTTGGATCAGTGTTTTTGTGATCATTGTTGCATATATATATATATATATATATATATATATATATATATATATATATATATATATATATATATATATATATATATATATATATATATATATATATATATATATGTATATATATATATATTGTCACTTGGAGGTAGTCCGGTCGGGGCTCTGCTAACACTTAACTGCTAGGGGCTCAAAAGGCCCAAATACTCAGCCCCTCCGACTCCCTGGATTCACCGGAGTCTCCTTGGTCACACAAGATAGGACCAACAATGCCCACCTCTGCAGGTCATTGCTTCCACCACAAAGGGGTGCCACTGATTCACCCTGGAAGCCCTTCAGTCAAACACGGGGAAACTGCTGTTAACAGTTCCGGCCTAGACCCGTGGGGGAGTGAAGGAAGACTCAGGCTCACCTTATAACCATAACCTCCCTGAGTCTTGCCTGCCAGACAAAAAAGGTTGCAGGGACTCCTTTCCCGCCTGTCTTCTCTATCTTCTTCTCAGCAAGGTCGCCAGCTGGCTTATTATATCTGCACCCCAGCAATGCAGTTCAATGGGTGTATTATATATTGTTTGTAGCCAGAAGGGTGCTACTCCCATGGATCTGCTACTAGACTGTCGGCCCAGGGTACTCTCCCAGGAATGTCTGTGTGGCTTTACCTCTCTCTAGCCACTACGTTAATAGTTGCCACCATTCAAGCACCGATACTGATCGGATGGCTAAGGGTACACTTTTATGTAAGTCTGTGCTGTCTTTACCACCCTCCAGGCAATAAGAACTGCTATAGAGAACGTAGTGTTCCCTGGGTGGTACTATGATAACCTTCGTGTATGCTCATGGAGAAATATAAATGGAGGCACACTCAAACACAGTGATAAAATGTGTGAATTTACTGATGCAAATTACATGAACACACACACACAATCACAAGTAATACATGAATATGGAAATATGGATAATAAGTCTGGAGATCGTCAGCCTCTTCTTCCACGACCTCCAACACTCCTTCAACTGGGCAGGAAGAGTCTCACACTCTCACAGGAGGGCCTCTTCACCACGTCGGCGCCTCTTCTTCACTGTCCTGCCATCCATACACACTGTCCCCTCTGACAGTCCTGGACACAAGCTGCCTTGCAGCCTATTCTACTATTAAAATATTAAAGTCCTGCTGCCACATACATAAATAACTATTGTGGCCTAACTAGCCTACTCACACAAGGGGTAATGGGAGGGAAAATGATCTACCTTACATTCCTGGCTCACGACGCCTGTCCCTCGATGGTGTGAGGTTCCCACGCTTCCTTGGGACGATCCTTGACGATCCAGGACGTTCCACAGGTCCTCAGGTGTCGTGGAGCCTTCGCGTCGTCGCCGTTCCAATCCCTGAGATTCAGCTGCCCCAATCCTGGTTCATCGATGGGCGCTGAGCTAATCACTATTTTTCCCACACTCGCCCCTTCCACAAAGCGTTGCTCCTTGTCCTAGGCACGGTGTCGTCCTTCCAAGATTCTCAGTGGATGTGACCCGGTCACAGCTAGGCCTGCCCGCTGCACCTTCCAGACCTCACGTCCAGCGGCGCCGCCCCAGCGTCGTCGCCGACTATTTTCCAAGTTTGGCACTTCTCTGCTCAATGAACTTGGTTCCTTATTTGCTTCCCAGAAGCGCAGGGTCTCCAATAACTGATGGTGGGCTGCGATGGCTAGTCAATCCACTGAATAAGGCTTGTAGAGCCTCTAATCCTTGAGAGCAGACCGAGGCGCGTCCTGTCGCTTCCAAGGTCAGATCAACTCTGACGTTGGCGCCGCCCGGGGCACTCGGTGACGTCATGGCGGGCCCTGATTGGTCGCCCGCGACCCACGTCGGCCAATCCGCGATCGGCTAATGTCCCTTCCAAAAGGTCATATCTGCCGTAGGGGATACTGTTTCATTTTATATCAGGGCGCCAATTTCTCCTTATTTACAACTTATAATATAACTTCCTTCCCTTAACTGGCAGCCGGTCTGGTCGCCACATATATCATTAGACTCCCTGAACCTCAGAGAATCAGTAGGGAGAGCTGATATGACTCTTTAAGCCGACAAACGAAAGAAATAGGAGAGGGCACCGTAACATACCCCTCCCCTTAAAATAAGAGTCATATCGGAAGAGTGGCACTCAAGAGGGCAACCTACACTCTTGCTCCCTCCGTTCCTGAAGTGTCACTCCTCTAGTTGGTGACGTGGCTCATACCACCTTGCCAGTCACTTGCCTCATTGTATCTCCACCTCGCATAGGAACGGGTGTGATGGGTGTTCCCTGAACACCTACAAGAAATCCTCTCTCCGCGGCTACGAGTGTACTCCCACGGCTCGTTACCACTGTAAGATTCAGTGCATGCAGCCCCTCCACCGCGTCGTGCACTCCGAGATAGTCTTGCATTTCCACTGCGTCCTACAGGTACTCCATGTTTCCTCTCATGAGCTCCTCTTCGCCAATCTTCTCTCTTCTCGGTTCCTCTTCTCCCATAGGTGCGTTGTCCCCTCACAGTGGCACTTGTAACCTGTACTCCATCCAGCAGCTTCCTCTCTTCCACACTAGGTTTTTGCGACGGCCCAATGCCCCTCTGGTTAGGCTGGCGCCTACCCTGGGTGTACCTATTCCCTGCTTTCTTCGTATTGCCTTTCCTATACCATTCGCTCCTTCGTTCCCGACGAACATCTTCACTCCTCCAGGAGATTCTCTTCCCTGCAGACGTCTTCTTCGGTTCGTGGTTGAGCTCATCCACCTCCCTGTGGCTCACCTCACCACGGTGGTTCATCTTGCACCTACCACTATTCATCTGGCTGGCATAGGGTGCACTGCGTCGTGGCTCCTCCACTCTGCCCTTCACCGCCGTTCGCTCATCCACTGAGCTTACTTTATTCACGTTTCTGTGTGCAGGGAGTGCGGTCTGCAGCCTCTTCACCGCCCCAGGCATTTGTACGGCTGCTTCTCGCCACTCCTCCACACGCATCATCAGGCTTAGTCGGAGGGCTTCGTCGGGGTTTTCCACTACCTCCGACGACCTCTCTGCACTCTCGCCCTCGTTGTCGTCGTCTCTGGCGACGTTTCCCCTGGCGAAGTCGGCTTCCTTTCTATCATCTGGAACGACCGATACCTCACCCGGCAGGGTTGTACCGCTGCTTGCAACATAGGCACTCCTGGCCCAATCAGGTTGTATCCTGCCTCCTCCGAGGTCATTACCCAGCACCATTTGTACATGCTCTAGGGGTAACTTAGGGGCTACAGCTACTATAGCTTTCTTGACTCCGCAGTCGGCAATCAGCTGTATCTCGTGAAGTGGCAACCTGTATTCCTCCCCCACACTGCGTATCCTCACCACTCCCACAGGTGAATCATTAAATTCCTTGGGGAGAATACTCCTGGTTACCATACTTATGTCAGCACCCGTATCTCGAAGAACGGCCACCTCCACTGGGTCTGACTTTCCAAACTTTACGTTGGCCTCGAAAACGAAGGGATGTTCACCCAACTTCATTTCCCAACAATTCACGTTGGGTCCACTATAATATGGGGTGTGAACCAACACTCTCTCCTCTTCCAACATTAATCCTACATTCCTTTGGTGCTCCTCACACTCGCGGGCATAATGTCCTCTCACACCACAGTTGAAGCATCGGCTGCCTCCCCTGGGCGGCCACTCGCCAGTCCCTCTGGCGGTACCACTTGCAGACGTCCCCTGGGTCCTCCTTGGACTCCCTGTCGTCGTGTCCGTGACTGCAGCACTTGTTCCTGAGCTAGGTCCACTGCTCACAGCTTGGGGCTTCCTCCCCGCGTCTCTTGAGCTCTTGAACTGCGTTACTTCATCGGGCACACTACTCTTGGGAGAGTTCCCACTTGTCCTCGCTCCTCCTGAACTCCTAAGGTTCCCTCCCGACCTGGGGTAAGGCGAGTGTCTGGGTGGCCCCTCCCTCCTGAGATGTAGTGCCTCCTCCAGCATGTCGGCTCGGTCCGCTGCAGCCTTCAGGTCCTTAATACCTGCTTCTCTCAACCTCACTCGCAACTCAGGATGGAGCACTGACATAAACTTCTCCATCACTATCAGTCGTTTGATATCATCCACCGACTCCGCTTCCTCCGCCTTCAACCATCGTAGGAATTTCCGTTCCATATCCCTGGCGGTCTCGGCGTAAGTCTTTCCCGACGCTCTTGTACACTCTCTGAACCACTTCCGGTACATCTCCGGAGTCAGCCGGAATGAGTGGAGAACCGCCTTCTTAATCGCGTCGTAACTAGTACACTCCTCTAGGTCCAGCATGTTATAGGCTTCCCGGGCCTCACCAGTCAACCTGCCCTGGATCAGAGCAGCCCAATCATCTTCCGGCCACTCCTTCAGAGTTGCTATCCGTTCAAAGTGTTCGAAGAACGCCTCAGCTTCTTGTGGTTCGAACGTAGGTAAGTCACGTTCCCTTACCTTGAGGTCATCCCGCCGTGCAGGTAGTGAGGGCAGACCACGTTCAACGCGACGCAATTCGACTTCTTTCTTTGCCTTTATCTCCTCCAGTCGCAGTTGTCTCTCTCCTTCTTCTCGCTGCAGCCGAGCTTCTCGCTCCTCTCGCTGCAGCTCAGCCGCACGTTCCTCTCGCTGCAGCTCAGCCGCACGTTCCTCTCGCTGCAGCTCAGCCGCACGTTCCTCTCGCTGCAGCTCAGCCGCACGTTCCTCTCGCTGCAGCTCAGCCGCACGTTCCTCTCGTTGCATTTGCGCTTCTCTCTCCTCTCGTCGCAGCTGGGCTTCCAGTTGCATCTTCATTATTTCCAGTTGCAGGCTCCTCTTACTACAGCTGGACCTTCCACTGCCTCCATGTTCACTGTGAATTCTCTCCACACTGGTAGGCGCTTGGGGTGGCCCTAGTCGGGACGGTTCACCTTGCGACGGCTCTCCTCGGGACGGCTCCTCTTGAGATGGCTCCTCTCGAGCTGTGAGCTGTGCCATGATCTCTATCCTTCGCTCCGCTACCTTAGTCGTCCTCAACCTGATCCCAAAGTGGTTTGCCACTTGTTGGAGCTGGGCCTTGGTACACTCTTCCAAAATTCTCTCGTCCCTTGTGTCAATAAATTTCTTTACTTTGTCCTCCTCCATCTCTATATCATTGAGCATACACAACAGCACTGACAAGTTAGTAGGCACTAATTTCACCGTTTCAGTCCCTTAGCTGGTTGAGTAACAGTACCACTGAATTCACTGGCCACACTATATTAGTACCCTGGCAACCTTGTCATGAAATTTGGCCCACACTGTAGCTTGATCCACGCTTCCTGGCGAAGTTCCCAGTTCTTGGCTACTGGGGTTCGAATCCTGGCAAGGTCGCCAGTTCTCTGTCACGTGGAGGTGGTCCGGTCGGGGCTCTGCTAACACTTAACTGCTAGGGGCTCAAAAGGCCCAAATACTCAGCCCCTCCGACTCCCTGGATTCACCGGAGTCTCCTTGGTCACACAAGATAGGACCAACAATGCCCACCTCCGCAGGTCTTTGCTTATACCACAAAGGGGTGCCACTGATTCACCCTGGAAGCCCTTCAGTCAAACACGGGGAAACTGCTGTTAACAGTTCCGGCCTAGACCCGTGGGGGAGTGAAGGAAGACTCAGGCTTGCCTTATAACCATAACCTCCCTGAGTCTTGCCTTCCAGACAAAAAAGGTTGCAGGGACTCCTTTCCCGCCTGTCTTCTCTATCTTCTTCTCAGCAAGGTCGCCAGCTGGGTTATTATATCTGCACCCCAGCAATGCAGTTCAGTGGGTGTATTATATATTGTTTGTAGTCAGAAGGGTGCTACTCCCATGGATCACATGAAGGCTACATTGTTCCATTAACGTAACGTCGTTATCTGCCCGGAAGTACCGGTACTTGATTGACTCGTGGGAGGAGTAGCGTCATTTTAGAATAACGTAAACGTGGGGCTAATTACTATTATTAGTCTGTCTGAGTATGGAAGGCTCAGACGGAATTCATACCTTAATGTAAATTGCTGAGCCAGTGTGAAAGGTTGCGTATTTTAATTGTTTAATTATTGATCTTGAGGATAGTAATTAATTACTCTAAAGGTAATCACGAGTGATTACCGTTCTCATAGCACTTTGGACATTGCAAATCAGAGTTTACCATCGCTGAGTGATTAGTAACCGATTAACGTAAATTAACGTAACTAGTAAAAGAGATTAAATACTTCATTTCAATCATCTATTTGTTTCTCTTTAAAATACTGAGTAAGATATTGAAAAGGGGAGAAGTACTGTTTTTAATGCATATATCGACGTTTCAGCTGGATTAGAACGGTTTTACGTGTACATCTTCAATCGGTAATATAAACCGAAAATCAGGAACATTTTAGTTAATTTTAATGAAAACACATTGATTTTTATCATTTGTATTAGAAGCAACATCTTTATACATCTTTCCTAGGTTCTAAAAAATACAAAACGTCGCTCTTTGATTCGAAGTTAAAATCCTCAAATTTGGTATAATAATGACTTTTTTCACGTTTTTCATGTAGTTTGATATTACGTAAATATATTCATATTTACCAATATTTCGATACTATTTCATGTAGTATCACGATAGGTGATTTGGCCTTCATATCTCAGATTTTCGCATAATATTGCATTTTAAGCAAGTTTTCTTGCATTTTGTTCTGTACTAAAAATCTTCGAATTCAGCAATATTTTGACGTTTATCAACCCCTTTTCCTTTATGTGATATAAACAAAATATCATCGAATTACGCAATAGTTTGCCGTTTTTCCACGTTGTTGTGAATTTTCAGTGTACTGTTATTAATTCATTATATATATGATAAAAATGATGCAAACACATAATTGATCAGAAAATAACCTAAAATACTTCATTTTCAATCATCTATTTGTTTCACGTTAAAATACTGAGTAAGATATTGAAAAAGGAAGAAGTTCTGTTTTTATTGCATATATCGACGTTTCAGCCGGATTAGAACGGTTTTATGTGTACATCTTCCATCGGTAATATAAACCGAAAATCAGGAACATTTTAGTTAATTTTAATGAAAACACATTGATTTTTGTCATTTGTATTAGAAGCAAAATATTTATACGTCTTTTCTAGGGTCTAAAAAATACGAAACGTAGCTCTATGATTCGAACTTAAAATCCTCAAATTTGGTATAATAATGACTATTTCACGTTTTTCATGTAGTTTGATATTGCATAAATGTATTCATTTTTACCAATATTTCGATACTATTTCATTTAGTATCACGATATGTGGTTTGTCCTTCAAATCTCAGAATTTCGCATAATATTGCATTTTAAGCACGTTTTCTTGCATTTTGTTTCGTACGAAAAATCATCGAATTTAGCAATATTTTGACGTTTATCATCCCCTTTTCCTTTATGTGATATAAACAAAATATCATCGAATTAGGCAATATTTTGCTGTTATTTTACGTTTTTGTGAATTTTAAGTTTATTGTTATTAATTCATTAAATATACGATAAAAATTATGCAAACACATAATTGATTAGAAATTAACCTTAAACACTTCATTTTCAATGATCTATTTGTTTCGAGTTAAAATACTGAGTAAGATATTGAAAAAGGGAGAAGTTCTGTTTTTATTGCATATATCGCCGTTTCAGCCGGAATAGAGTGGTTTTACGTGTACATCTTCCATCGGTAATATAAACGGAAAATCAGGAACATTTTAGTTAATTCTAATGAAAACACATTGATTCTTTCATTTGTATTGGAAACAACATTGTCATATGTCTTTTCTTGGGTCTAAATAATACGAATCCTCGCTCTATGATTAGAAGTTAAAATCCTCAAATATGGTAAAATAATGACTTTTTCACTTTTTTATGTAGTTTGATTTAACGTAAATATATTCGTTTATACCAATATTTCGATACTACATGTTTTCTCACGATATGTGATTTGGCCTTCAAATCTCAGAATATCGCAAATTTTGCATTTTTTAACAAGTTTCTCGCATTTTGTTTTGTACTAAATAATCGAATTTAGCAATATTTTGACGTTTATCATCCCCTTTTCCTTTATGTGATTTAAACAAAATATCATCGAATTAGGCAAAATTTTGCCCTTTTTCCACGTTGTTGTGAATTTTCAGTTTATTGTTATTTTTTTTTTTTTGAGATATATACAAGAGTTGTTACATTCTTGTACAGCCACTATATGCGTAGCGTTTCGGGCAGGTCCCTGGAATACGATCCCCTGCCGCGAAGAATCGTGTTTTTATCCAAGTACACATTTTACTGTTGCGTTAAACAGAGGCTACAGTTAAGGAATTGCGCCCAGTAAATCCTCCCCGGCCAGGATACGAACCCATGACATAGCGCTCGCGGAACGCCAGGCGAGTGTTTTACCACTACACCACGGAGACTGGTAAACGTAAATATATTAGTTCATTATATTATATATTAATTCATTATATATATACTAATTCATTATATATATGATAAAAATGATGCAAACACATAATTGATCAGAAAATAACCTTAAATACTTCATTTTCAATCATCTATTTGTTTCACGTTAAAATACTGAGTAAGATATTGAAAAAGGAAGAAGTTCTGCTTTTATTGCATATATCGACGTTTGAGCCGGATTAGAAAGGTTTTACGTGTACATCTTCCATCGGTAATATAAACCGAAAATCAGGAACATTTTAGTTAATTTTAATGGAAACACATTGATTTTTATCAATTGTATTAGAAGCAACATCTTTATACATCTTTCCTAGTTTCTAAAAAATACAAAACGTCGCTCTATGATTCGAAGTTAAAATCCTCAAATTTGGTATAATAATGTCTTTTTTCACGTTTTTAATGTAGTTTGATATTACGTAAATATATTCATTTTTACCAATATTTCGATACTATTTCATGCAGTATCACGATATGTGATTTGGCCTTCATATCTCAGATTTTCGCATAATATTGCATTTTAAGCAAGTTTTCTTGCATTTTGTTCTGTACTAAAAATCTTCGAATTCAGCAATATTTTGATGTTTATCAACCCCCTTTTCCTTTATGTGATATAAACAAAATATCATCGAATTAGGCAATATTTTGCTGTTTTTCCACGTTTTTATGAATTTTCAGTTTATTGTTATTAATTCATTATATATACGATAAAAATAATGCAAACACATTAGAAATTAGATTAGAAAATAACCTTAAACACTTCATTTTCAATCAACTATTTATTTTTCGTTAAAATACTGAGTAAGATATTGAAAAGGGGAGAAGTTCTGTTTTATTGCATATATCGACGTTTCAGCCGGATTAGAGTGGTTTTACGTGTACATCTTCCATCGGTAATATAAACGGAAAATCAGGAACATTTTAATTAATTCTAATGAAAACACATTGATTTTTATCATTTGTATTGGAAACAACATTGTCATATGTCTTTTCTTGGATCTAAATAATTCGAAACCTCGCTCTATGATTTGAAGTTAAAATCATCAAATATGGTAATATAGTGACTTTTTCACGTTATTCGTGTAGTGTGATTTTACGTATATATATTCGTTTTTACCAATATTTCGATACTACTTCATATTTTCTCACGATATGTGATTTGGCCTTCATATGTCAGAATTTCGCAAATTTTGCATTTTAAGCAAGTTTTCTTGCATTTTGTTTTGTACTAAAAATCGTCGAATTTAGCAATATTTTGACGTTTATCATCCCCTTTTCTTTTATGTGATTTAAACAAAAAATCATCGAATTAGGCAATATTTTGCCGTTTTTCCACGTTTTTATGAATTTTCAGTTTATTGTTATTAATTCATTAAATATACGATACAAATTATGTAAACACATAATTGATCAGAAAATAACCTTAAATACTTCATTTCAATCATCTATTTGTTTCTCGTTAAAATACTGAGTAAGATATTAAAAAGGGGAGAAGTACTGTTCTTATTGCATATATCGACGTTTCAGCCGGATTAGAACGGTTTTACGTGTACATCTTCCATCGGTAATATAAACCGAAAATCAGGAACATTTTAGTTAATTTTAATGAAAACACATTGATTTCTGTCATTTGTATTAGAAGCAACATATTTATACGTCTTTTCTAGGGTCTAAAAAATACGAAACGTAGCTCTATGATTCGAACTCAAAATCCTCAAATTTGGTATAATAATGACTTTTTTCACGTTTTTCATGTAGTTTGATATTACGTAAATGAATTCATTTTTACCAATATTTCGATACTATTTAATTTAGTATCACGATATGTGATTTGTCCTTCAAATCTCAGAATTTCGCATAATATTGCATTTTAAGCAAGTTTTCTTGCATTTTGTTCTGTACTAAAATTTTTGAATTCAGCAATATTTTGACGTTTATCAACCCCTTTTCCTTTATGTGATATAAACAAAATATCATCGAATTAGGCAATATTTTGCTGTTTTTTTCACGTTTTTGTGAGTTTTAAGTTTATTGTTATTAATACATTAAATATACGATAAAGGTTATGCAAACACAAAATTGATTAGAAAAAATAACCTTAAACACTTCATTTTCAATCAAATATTTGTTTTTCGTTAAAATACTGAGTAAGATATTGAAAAGGGGAGAAGTTCTGTTTTATTGCATATATCGACGTTTCAGCCGGAATAGAGTGGTTTTACGTGTACATCTTCCATCGGTAATATAAACGGAAAATCACGAACATTTTAGTTAATTCTAATGAAAACACATTGATTTTTATCATTTGTATTGGAAACAACATTGTCATATGTCTTTTCTAGGGTCTAAATAATGCGAATCCTCGCTCTATGATTAGAAGTTAAAATCCTCAAATATGGTAAAATAATGACTTTATCACTTTTTTTATGTAGTTTGATTTAACGTAAATATATTCGTTTATACCAATATTTCGATACTACTTCATGTTTTCTCACGATATGTGATTTAGCCTTCAAATCTCAGAATATCGCAAATTTTGCATTTTTAAACAAGTTTCTCGCATTTTGTTTTGTACTAAAAATCATCGAATTTAGCAATATTTTGACGTTTATCATCCCCTTTTCCTTTATGTGATTTAAACAAAATATCATCGAATTAGGCAATATTTTGCCGTTTTTCCACGTTGTTGTGAATTTTCAGTTTATTGTTATTAATTCATTATAAATATGATAAAAATGATGCAAACACATAATTGATCAGAAAATAACCTTAAATACTTCATTTTCAATAATCTATTTGTTTCACTTTAAAATACTGAGTAAGATATTGAAAAAGGAAGAAGTTCTGTTTTTATTGCATATATCGACGTTTCAGCCGGATTAGAACGGTTTTATGTGTACATCTTCCATCGGTAATATAAACCGAAAATCAGGAACATTTTAGTTAATTTTAATGAAAACAAATTGATTTTCATCATTTGTATTAGAAGCAACATCTTTATACATATTTCCTAGGTTCTAAAAAATACAAAACATCGCTCTATTATTCGACGTTAAAATCCTCAAATTTGGTATAATAATGACTTTTTTCACGTTTTTCATGTAGTTTGATATTACGTAAATATATTCATTTTTACCAATATTTCGATACTATTTCATGAAGTATCACGATATGTGATTTGGCCTTCATATCTAAAATTTTCGCATAATATTGCATTTTAAGCGAGTTTTCTTGCATTTTGTTCTGTACTAAAATTTTCGAATTCAGCAATATTTTGACGTTTATCAACCCCTTTTCCTTTATATGATATAAACAAAATATAATCGAATTAGGCAATATTTTGCTGTTTTTCCACGTTTTTATGAATTTTCAGTTTATTGTTATTAATTCATTATATATACGATAAAAATGATGCAAACACATAATTGATTAGAAATTAACCTTAAACACTTCATTTTCAATCAACTATTTGTTTTTCGTTAAAATACTGAGTAAGATATTGAAAAGGGGAGAAGTTCTGTTTTATTGCGTATTTCAACGTTTCAGCCGGATTAGAGTGGTTTTACGTGAACATCTTCCATCGGTAATATAAACGGAAAATCAGAAACATTTTAGTTAATTCTAATGAAAACACATTGAGTTTTATCATTTGTATTGGAAACAACATTGTCATATGTCTTTTCTTGGGTCTAAATAATACGAATCCTCGTTCTATGATTAGAAGTTAAAATCCTCAAATATGGTAAAATAATGACTTTTTCACTTTTTTTATGTAGTTTGATTTAACGTAAATATATTCGTTTATACCAATATTTCGATACTATTTCATGTTTTCTCACGATATGTGATTTAGCCTTCAAATATCAGAATATCGCAAATTTGGCATTTTAAACAAGTTTCTCGCATTTTGTTTTGTACTAAAAATCATCGAATTTAGCAATATTTTGACGTTTATCATTCCCTTTTCCTTTATGTGCTTTAAACAAAATATATCATCGAATTAGGCAATATTTTGCCGTTTTTCCACGTTGTTGTGAATTTTCAGTTTATTGTTATTAATTCATTATATATATGATAAAAATGATGCAAACACATGATTGATCAGAAAATAACCTTAAATACTTCATTTCAATCATCTATTTGTTTCTCGTTAAAATACTGAGTAAGATATTTAAAAGGGGAAAAGTACTGTTTTTATTGCATATATCGACGTTTCAGCCGGATTAGATCGGTTTTACGTGTGCATCTTCCATCGGTAATATAAACCGAAAATCAGGAACATTTTAGTTAATTTTATTGAAAACACATTGATTTTTGTCATTTGTATTAGAAGCAAAATATTTATACGTCTTTTCTAGGGTCTAAAAAATACGAAACGAAGCTCTATGATTCGAACTTAAAATCCTCAAATTTGGTATAATAATGACTTTTTTCACGTTTTTCATGTAGTTTGATATTGCGTAAATGTATTCATTTTTACCAATATTTCGATACTATTTTATTTAGTATCACGATATGCGATTTGTCCTTCAAATCTCAGGATTTCGCATAATATTGCATTTTAAGCACGTTTTCTTGCATTTTGTTTCGTACGAAAAATCATTGAATTTAGCAATATTTTGACCTTTATCATCCCCTTTTCCTTTATGTGATATAAACAAAATATCATCGAATTAGGCAATATTTTGCTGTTTTTTTTACGTTTTTGTGAATTTTAAGTTTATTGTTATTAATTCATTAAATATACGATAAAAATAATACAAACACATAATTGATTAGAAATTAACCTGAAACACTACATTTTCAATCATCTATTTGTTTTGAGTTAAAATACTGAGTAAGATATTGAAAAGGGGAGAAGTTCTATTTTTTTGCATATATCGACATTTCAGCCGGAATAGAGTGGTTTTACATGTATATCTTCCATCGGTAATATAAACGGAAAATCACGAACATTTTAGTTAATTCTAATGAAAACACATTGATTTTTATCATTTGTATGGGAAACAACATTGTCATATGTCTTTTCTTGAGTCTAAATAATACGAATCCTCGCTCTATGATTAGAAGTTAAAATCCTCAAATATGGTAAAATAATGACTTTTTCACTTTTTTTATGTAGTTTGATTTAACGTAAATATATTCGTTTATACCAATATTTCGATACTACTTCATGTTTTCTCACGATATGTGATTTATCCTTCAAATCTCAGAATATCGCAAATTTTGCATTTTTAAACAAGTTTCTCGATTTTGTTTTGTACTAAAAATCATCGAATTTAGCAATATTTTGACGTTTATCATCCCCTTTTCCTTTATGTGATTTAAACAAAATATCATCGAATTAGGCAATATTTTGCCGTTTTTCCACGTTGTTGTGAATTTTCAGTTTATTGTTATTAATTCATTATATATATATTAAAAATGATGCAAACACATAATTGATCAGAAAATAACCTTAAATACTTTATTTTCAATAATCTATTTGTTTCACTTTAAAATACTGAGTAAGATATTAAAAAAGGAAGAAGTTCTGTTTTTATTGCATATATCGACGTTTCAGCCGGATTAGAACGGTTTTATGTGTACATCTTCCATCGGTAATATAAACCGAAAATCAGGAACATTTTAGTTATTTTTAATGAAAACAAATTGATTTTTATCATTTGTATTAGAAGCAACATCTTTATACATATTTCCTAGGTTCTAAAAAATACAAAACATCGCTCTATTATTCGACGTTATTTTCACGTTTTTCATGTAGTTTGATATTACGTAAATATATTCATTTTTACCAATATTTCGATACTATTTCATGAAGTATCACGATATGTGATTTGGCCTTCATATCTCAGATTTTCGCATAATATTGCATTTTAAGCAAGTTTTCTTGCATTTTGTTCTGTACTAAAATTTTCGAATTCAGCAATATTTTGACGTTTATCAACCCCTTTTCCTTTATATGATATAAACAAAATATAATCGAATTAGGCAATATTTTGCTGTTTTTCCACGTTTTTATGAATTTTCAGTTTATTGTTATTAATTCATTATATATACGATAAAAATGATGCAAACACATAATTGATTAGAAATTAACCTTAAACACTTCATTTTCAATCAACTATTTGTTTTTCGTTAAAATACTGAGTAAGATATTGAAAAGGGGAGAAGTTCTGTTTTATTGCGTATTTCAACGTTTCAGCCGGATTAGAGTGGTTTTACGTGAACATCTTCCATCGGTAATATAAACGGAAAATCAGAAACATTTTAGTTAATTCTAATGAAAACACATTGATTTTTATCATTTGTATTGGAAACAACATTGTCATATGTCTTTTCTTGGATCTAAATAATACGAAACCTCGCTCTATGATTTGAAGTTAAAATCATCAAATATGGTAATATAGTGACTTTTTCACGTTATTCGTGTAGTGTGATTTAACGTAAATATATTCGTTTATACCAATATTTCGATACTACTTCATATTTCCTCACGATATGTGATTTAGCCTTCAAATCTCTGAATATCGCAAATTTGGCATTTTTAAACAAGTTTCTCGCATTTTGTTTTGTACTAAAAATCATCGAATTTAGCAATATTTTGACGTTTATCATCCCCTTTTCCTTTATGAGATTTAAACAAAATATCATCGAATTAGGCAATATTTTGCCGTTTATCCACGTTTTTATGAATTTTCAGTTTATTGTTATTAATTCATTAAATATACGATAAAAATTATGTAAACACATAATTGCTCAGAAAATAACCTTAAATACTTAATTTCAATCATCTATTTGTTTCTCGTTAAAATACTGAGTAAGATATTGAAAAGGGGAGAAGTACTGTTTTTATTGCATATATCGACGTTTCAGCCGGATTAGAACGGTTTTACGTGTGCATCTTCCATCGGTAATATAAACCGAAAATCAGGAACATTTTAGTTAATTTTAATGAAAACACATTGATTTTTGTCATTTGTATTAGAAGCAACATATTTATACGTCTTTTCTAGGGTCTAAAAAATACGAAACATAGCTCAATGATTCGAACTTAAAATCCTCAAATTTGGTATAATAATGACTTTTTTCACGTTTTTTATGTAGTTTGATATTACGTAAATGTATTCATTTTTACCAATATATAGATACTATTTCATTTAGTATCACGATATGTGATTTGTCCTTCAAATCTCAGAATTTCGCATAATATTGCATTTTAAGCAAATTTTCTTGCATTTTGTTTCGTACGAAAAATCATCGAATTTAGCAATATTTTGACGTTTATCATCCCCTTTTCCTTTATGTGATATAAACAAAATATCATCGAAATAGGCAATATTTTGCTGTTTTTTTACGTTTTTGTGAATTTTAAGTTTTTGTTATTAATTCATTAAATATACGATAAAATTATGCAAACACATAATTGATTAGAAATTAACCTCAAACACTACATTTTCAATCATCTATTTGTTTCGCGTTAAAATACTGAGTAAGATATTGAAAAGGGGAGAAGTTCTGTTTTTATTGCATATATCGACGTTTTAGCCGGAATAGAGTGGTTTTACGTGTACATCTTCCATCGGTAATATAAACGGAAAATCAGGAACATTTTAGTTAATTCTAATGAAAACACATTGATTTTTATCATTTGTATTGGAAACAACATTGTCATATGTCTTTTCTTGGGTCTAAATAATACGAATCCTCGCTCTATGATTAGAAGTTAAAATCCTCAAATATGGTATAATAATGACTTTTTCACTTGTTTTATGTAGTTTGATTTAACGTAAATATATTCGTTTATACCTATATTTCGATACTACTTCATGTTTTCTCACGATATGTGATTTGGCCTTCAAATCTCAGAATATCGCAAATTTTGCATTTTTAAACAAGTTTCTCGCATATTTTTTTGTACTAAAAATCATCGAATTTAGCAATATTTTGATGTTTATCATCCCCTTTTCCTTTATGTGATTTAAACAAATTATCATCGAATTAGGCAATATTTTGTCGTTTTTCCACGTTGTTGTGAATTTTCAGTTTATTGTTATTATTTCATTATATATATGATAAAAATGATGCAAACACATAATTGATCAGAAAATAACCTTAAATACTTCATTTTCAATCATCTATTTGTTTCACGTTAAAATGCTGAGTAAGATATTGAAAAAGGAAGAAGTTCTGTTTTTATTGCATATATCGACGTTTCTGCCGATTAGAATGGTTTTATGTGAACATCTTCCATCGGTAATATAAACCGAAAATCAGGAACATTTTAGTTAATTTTAATGAAAACACATTGATTTTTATCATTTGTATTAGAAGCAACATCTTTATACATCTTTCCTAGGTTCTAAAAAATACAAAACGTCGCTCTATGATTCGAAGTTAAAATCCTCAAATTTGGTATAATAATGACTTTTTTCACGTTTTTCATGTAGTTTGATATTACGTAAATATATTCATTTTTACCAATATTTCGATACTATTTCATGAAGTATCACGATATATGATTTGGCCTTCATATCTCAAATTTTCGCATAATATTGCATTTTAAGCAAGTTTTCTTGCATTTTGTTCTGTACTAAAATTTTCGAATTCAGCAATATTTTGACGTGTATCAACCCCTTTTCCTTTATGTGATATAAACAAAATATCATCGAATTAGGCAATATTTTGCTGTTTTTCCACGTTTTTATAAATTTTCAGTTTATTGTTATTAATTCATTATATATACGATAAAAATGATGCAAACACATAATTGATTAGAAATTAACCTTAAACACTTCATTTTCAATCAACTATTTGTTTTTCGTTAAAATACTGAGTAAGATGTTGAAAAGGGGAGAAGTTCTGTTTTATTGCATATATCGACGTTTCAGCCGGATTAGAGTGGTTTTACGTGTACATTTTCCATCGGTAATATAAACGGAAAATCAGGAACATTTTAGTCAATTCTAATGAAAATACATTGATTTTTATCATTTGTATTGGAAACAACATTGTCATATGTCTTTTTTTGGATATTAATAATACGAAACCTCGCTCTATGATTTGAAGTTAAAATCATCAAATATGGTAATATAGTGACTTTTCCACGTTATTCGTGTAGTGTGATTTTACGTATATATATTCGTTTTTACCAATATTTCGATACTACTTCATGTTTTCTCAAGATATGTGATTTGGCCTTCATATGTCAGAATTTCGCAAATTTTGCATTTTTAAGCAAGTTTTCTTGCATTTTGTTTTGTACTAAAAATCATCGAATTTAGCAATATTTTGACCTTTATCATCCCCTTTTCTTTTATGTGATTTAAACAAAATATCATCGAATTAGGCAATATTTTGCCGTTTTTCCACGTTTTTATGAATTTTCAGTTTATTGTTATTAATTCATTATATATACGATAAAAATTATGTAAACACATAATTGATCAGAAAATAACCTTAAATACTTCATTTCAATCATCTATTTGTTTCTCGTTAAAATACTGAGTAAGATATTGAAAAGGGGAGAAGTACTGTTTTTATTGCATATATCGACGTTTCAGCCGGATTAGAACGGTTTTACGTGTACATCTTCCATCGGTAATATAAACCGAAAATCAGGAACATTTTAGTTAATTTTAATGAAAACACATTGATTTCTGTCATTTGTATTAGAAGCAACATATTTATACGTCTTTTCTAGGGTCTAAAAAATACGAAACGTAGCTCTATGATTCGATCTTAAAATCCTCAAATTTGGTATAATAATGACTTTTTTCACGTTTTTCATGTAGTTTGATATTACGTAAATGTATTCATTTTACCAATATTTCGATACTGTTTAATTTAGTATCACGATATGTGATTTGCCCTTCAAATTTCAGAATTTCGCATAATATTGCATTTTAAGCAAGTTTTCTTGCATTTTGTTTCGTACGAAAATTCATCGAATTTAGCAATATTTTGACGTTTATCATCCCTTTTCCTTTATGTGATATAAACACAATATCATCGAATTAGGGAATATTTTGCTGATTTTCATGTTTTTGTGAATTTTAAGTTTATTGTTATTAATACATTAAATATACGATAAAAGTTATGCAAACACAAAATTGATTAGAAATAACCCAGAAACACTTCATTTTCAATCATCTATTTGTTTCGCGTTAAAATACTGAGTAAGATATTGAAATGGGGAGAAGTTCTGTTTTTATTGCATATATCGACGTTTCAGCCGGAATAGAGTGGGTTTACGTGTACATCTTCCATCGGTAATATAAACGGAAAATCAGGAACATTTTAGTTAATTCTAATGAAAACACATTGATTTTTATCATTTGTATTGGAAACAACATTGTCATATGTCTTTTCTTGGGTCTAAATAATACGAATCCTCGCTCTATGATTAGAAGTTAAAATCCTCAAATATGGTAAAATAATGACATTTTCACTTTTTTTATGTAGTTTGATTTAACGTAAATAAATTCGTTTATACCAATATTTCGATACTACTTCATGTTTTCTCACGGTATGTGATTTAGCCTTCAAATCTCAGAATATCGCAAATTTTGCATTTTTAAACAAGTTTCTCGCATTTTGTTTTGTACTAAAAATCATCGAATTTAGCAATAGTTTGACGTTTATCATCCCCTTTTCCTTTGTGATTTAAACAAAATATCATCGAATTAGGCAATATTTTGCCGTTTTTCCACGTTGTTGTGAATTTTCAGTTTATAGTTATTAATTCATTATATATATGATAAAAAAGATGCAAACACATAATTGATCAGAAAATAACCTTAAATACTTCATTTTCAATCATCTATTTGTTTCACATTAAAATACTGAGTAACATATTGAAAAAGGAAGAAGTTCTGTTTTTATTGCATATATCGACGTTTCAGCCGGATTAGAACGGTTTTACGTGTACATCTTCCATCGGTAATATAAACCGAAAATCAGGAACATTTTAGTTAATTTTGATGAAAACACATTGATTTTTATCATTCGTATTAGAAGCAACATCTTTATACATCTTTCCTAGCATCTAAAAAATACAAAACGTCGCTCTATGATTCGAACTTAAAATCCTCAAATTTGGTATAATAATGACTTTTTTCACGTTTTTCCTGTAGTTTGATATTACGTAAATATATTCATTTTTACCAATATTTCGAGACTATTTCATGTAGAATCACGATATGTGATTTGGCCTTCATATCTCAGATTTTCGCATAATATTGCATTTTAAGGAAGTTGTCTTGCATTTTGTTCTGTACTAAAAATCTTCGAATTCAGCAATATTTTGACGCTATCAACCCCTATTCCTTTATGTGATATAAACAAAATATCATCGAATTAGACAATATTTTGCTGTTTTTCCACGATTTTATGAATTTTCAGTTTATTGTTATTAATTCATAATATATGCGATAAAAATGATGCAAACACATAATTGATTAGAAATTAACCTGAAACACTACATTTTCAATCATCTATTTGTTTCGCGTTCAAATACTGAGTAAGATATTGAAAAGGGGAGAAGTTCTGTTTTTATTGCATATATCGACGTTTCAGCCGGAATAGAGTGGTTTTACGTGTACATCTTCCATTGGTAATATAAACGGAAAATCAGGAACATTTTAGTTAATTCTAATGAAAACACATTGATTTTTATCATTTGTATTAGAGCCACATCTTTATACATATTTCCTAGGTTCTAAAAAATACAAAATATCGCTCTATGATTCGAAGTTAAAATCCTCAAATTTGGTATAATAATGAATTTTTTCACGTTTTTCATGTAGTTTGATATTACGTAAATATATTCATTTTTACCAATATTTCGATACTATTTCATGAAGTATCACGATATGTGATTTGGCCTTCATATCTAAAATTTTCGCATAATATTGCATTTTAAGCAAGTTTTCTTGCATTTTGTTCTGTACTAAAATTTTCGAATTCAGCAATATTTTGACGTTTATCAACCACTTTTCCTTTATATGATATAAACAAAATATCATCGAATTAGGCCATATTTTGCTGTTTTCCACGTTTTTATGAATTTTTAGTTTATTGTTATTAATTCATTATATATACGATAAAAATGATGCAAACATATAATTGATTAGAAATTAACCTTAAACACTTCATTTTCAATCAACTATTTGTTTTTCGTTAAAATACTGAGTAAGATATTGAAAAGGGGAGAAGTTCTGTTTTATTGCATATATCGACGTTTCAGCCGGAATAGAGTGGTTTTACGTGAACATCTTCCATCGGTAATATAAACGGAAAATCAGAAACATTTTAGTTAATTCTAATGAAAACACATTGATTTTTATCATTTGTATTGGAAACAACATTTCATATGTCTTTTCTTGGATGTAAATAATACGAAACCTCGCTCTATGATTTGAAGTTAAAATCATCAAATATGGTAATATAGTGACTTTTTCACGTTATTCGTGTAGTGTGATTTAATGTAAATATATTCGTTTATACCAATATTTCGATACTACTTCATATTTCCTCACGATATGTGATTTAGCCTTTAAATCTCTGAATATCGCAAATTTGGCATTTTTAAACAAGTTTCTCGCATTTTGTTTTGTACTAAAAATCATCGAATTTAGCAATATTTTGACGTTTATCATCCCCTTTTCCTTTATGGGATTTAAACAAAATATCATCGAATTAGGCAATATTTTGCCGTTTATCCACGTTTTTATGAATTTTCAGTTTATTGTTTATTTATTGTTTATTGTTTATTTATACGTCTTTTCTAGGGTCTAAAAAATACGAAACATAGCTCTATGATTCGGACTTAAAATCCTCAAATTTGGTATAATAATGACTTTTTTCACGTTTTTTATGTAGTTTGATATTACGTAAATGTATTCATTTTTACCAATATCTCGATACTATTTCATTTAGTATCACGAAATGTGATTTGTCCTTCAAATCTCAGAATTTCGCATAATATTCAACCCGTTCTCACACAAGACAGCACATATATGACTTAATGCTTAAAGTCAATATGTTGAATGTGATTTAGTACATATGTGATATATTTCCAGTTATCTTTTTTACCAAGGCCCAAACTCTTGCTCACGTACCAATTTACGTCTCACAGTACCCGTCCATCAACGTAGATAGCAGAATAGTTGTGATTGGTTCAATTATAATTAGCACTATAAATAATTACATAGAATAACAGTGCTTCCCCAATCAATTTTATATACCATAGTTTGCGCTTTAAAAATCTTTAAAGAATGTTTTGTAGGAATGCTAACAGAAAACGATGTTATGTTGGAATGTTTATGGGGTAAACTACTGCAAACTTGGGGATCACTTCCACCCACAGGAAGGGTATTTTTTATTTTATTTATTTTATTTTTATTTATATATATACAAGCAGGTACATTGGGTTTGTGAGAATACATTGGATAGTACAGTATTTACATTCTTGTAAAGCCACTAGTACGCGCAGCGTTTTGGGCAGGTCCTTAATCTAGTAGATAATTTTAAGTAGGTAATTTCAATCAGAATTGATAAATGAAAGATACATTACAAGAGAAATATGAGATGAGAGAGATAAGTAAGTATATTACAGCACATTGTTATATTAAAGCTCTGATTGATTACATTGACAGCTTGATTAGTAATTTAAACAAGATTAATAGACACCATACAGCAGATTGACAGCACATATAAGACAGCAATGATCACAATGGTAAAGATGTTCAGAAGGGTACATAAAGATTGGGAGACTGGGTAGCAAAAGATACAGTTAAACAAGATTTATAAACACCATACAATAGAATGGCAGCACGTATAAGAAAACAGCAATGATCTCAATGGTAAAGATGTTCAAATTGGGAACATGAAGGTTGGGAGATTGGGTAGCAATAGATACAGTGCAATTTTAAGGCAAAAATTGAAAAACTATGAAGATGAAATTAGGTATGGAGTCCAATACCATCCACTGGATGTGTATGGCGTCCACTACCACCGACAGGATGGGTATGGGGCTCACAACCACCCACAGGATGGGTATGGGGCTCACAACCACCCACAGGATGGGTATGGGGTCCAATAACACCCACTGGATGTGTATGGCGTCCATTGCTACCCACAGGATGAGTATAGGGTCCAGTATTGCCCACGGGATTAGTATATAGGGTCCATTGCCGCCCACAGGGTCGGTAAAGGGTCCAATACCTCCCACAGGGTTGGTAGGGTGTCAACTGCCGCTCACAGGGTCGGTAGGGGGTCCACTGCCACCAACAGGGTCGGTATGGAGTCCACTGCCACCCACAGGGTCGGTATGGGGTCCACTACCGCCCACAGGGTCGGTAGGGAGGTCAACTGCCGCCCACAGGGTCAATATGGGGTTCACTACCGCCCACAGGGTCAGTATGAGGTCTACTGCCACCCACACGGTCGGTATGGAGTCCAGGGTCGGTATGGGGTCCACTACCGCCCACAGGGTCGGTATGGAGTCCACTGCCGCCCTCAGGGTCGGTATGGGGTCCACTACCGCCCACAGGGTCGGTATGGGGTCTACTGCCACCCACACGGTCGGTATGGAGTCCACTGCCACCCACAGGGTCGGTATGGGGTCCACTACCGCCCACGGGGTCGGTAGAGCGTCCACAGGGTCGGTAGGAGTCCACTACAGCCCACAGTGTTGGTAGGGGGTTCCACTGCCGCCCACAGGGTCGGCAGGGGGTCCACTACCGCCCACAGGGTCGCTATGAAGTCAACTACCGCTCATAATGTTTGTATAGTGTCCACTACCGCCCATAGTGTTATTATGGGGTCCACTACCCCTCATAGTGGCGGTATGGGGGGTCCATTACTACCCACAGGGTGTGTCTGGGGTCTATTTTTTCTGTATAGCAGAGGTGGCAATACTGCTTTTCCAATCTCATTTGTTGTTCAATGTAAAATATTTGTTGCTCGACTTGCAACAATTTATATATATATATATATATATATATATATATATATATATATATATATATATATATATATATATATATATATATATATATATATATATATATATATATATATATATATATATATATACATATATATATATATATATATATATATATGTCCTACCTAGTAGCCAGAACGCACTTCTCAGCCTACTATGCAAGGCCCGATTTGCCTAATAAGCCAAGTTTTCATGAATTATTGTTTTTTCGACTACCTAACTTACCTAACCTAACCTAACCTAACTTTTTTGGCTACCTAACCTAACCTAACCTATAAAGATAGGTTAGGTTAGGTTAGGTAGGGTTTGTTAGGTTCGGTCATATATCTACGTTAATTTTAACTCCAATAAAAAAAATGACCTCACACATAATGAAATGGGTAGATTTATCTTTTCATAAGAAAAAAAATTGGGAAAATATATTAATTCAGGAAAACTTGGCTTATTAGGCAAATCGGGCCTTGCATAGTAGGCTGAGAAGTGCATTCTGGCTACTAAGTACGACATATATATATATATATATATATATATATATATATATATATATATATATATATATATATATATATATATATATATATATATATATATATATATATGCGAACAAGCCTGAATGGTCCCCAGGACAATATGCAACTGAAAACTCATACCCCAGAAGTGACTCGAACCCATACTCCCAGAAGCAATGCAACTGGTATGTACAAGACGCCTTAATCCACTTGACCATCACGACCGGACATAATGAGGTGATAGCCAAGACTATTTGAACCACCCCACCGCCGGCACTCGGATAGTAATCTTGGGCATAGCATTTTACCAAATCACCTCATTCTTTGGGGCACACGTGAGGAACACAAATGCGAACAAGCCTGAATGGTCCCCAGGACAATATGCAACTGAAAACTCACACCCCAGAAGTGACTCGAACCCATACTCCCAGAAGCAACGCAACTGGTATGTACAAGACGCCTTAATCCACTTGACCATCACGACCGGACATAATGAGGTGATAGCCGAGGCTATTTGAACCACCCCACCGCCGGCACACGGATAGTAATCTTGGGCATAGCATTTTACCAAATCACCTCATTCTCAAGTGGATTAAGGCGTCTTGTACATACCAGTTGCGTTGCTTCTGGGAGTATGGGTTCGAGTCACTTCTGGGGTGTGAGTTTTCAGTTGCATATTGTCCTGGGGACCATTCAGGCTTGTTCGCATTTGTGTTCCTCACGTGTGCCCCAAAGAATGAGGTGATTTGGTAAAATGCTATGCCCAAGATTACTATCCGAGTGCCGGCGGTGGGGTGGTTCAAATAGCCTCGGCTATCACCTCATTATGTCCGGTCGTGATGGTCAAGTGGATTAAGGCGTCTTGTACATACCAGTTGCGTTGCTTCTGGGAGTATGGGTTCGAGTCACTTCTGGGGTGTGAGTTTTCAGTTGCATATTGTCCTGGGGACCATTCAGGCTTGTTCGCATTTGTGTTCCTCACGTGTGCCCCAAAGAATGAGGTGATTTGGTAAAATGCTATGCCCAAGATTACTATCCGAGTGCCGGCGGTGGGGTGGTTCAAATAGCCTCGGCTATCACCTCATTATGTCCGGTCGTGATGGTCAAGTGGATTAAGGCGTCTTGTACATACCAGTTGCGTTGCTTCTGGGAGTATGGGTTCGAGTCACTTCTGGGGTGTGAGTTTTCAGTTATATATATATATATATATATATATATATATATATATATATATATATATATATATATATTATTTATATATATATGTAAATGTGCACTTAAGTTCCTGAAGGAGCTGGGCGAGGAACTCATTGGGAAGACTAGAGACCCGAGAGCGGCCAGTTTTATATTTCAGCGCCTCAGTGTCGCTGTTCAGAGGGGAAATGCGTGCTGTATCTTGGGTACGCACCCGACCCCCGAGGAGCTGGACGAGGTCTTCGAACACTGATTGGTATATTGTTGTATAAGTATATATATATATATATATATATATATATATATATATATATATATATATATATATATATATATATATATATATATATATGTCGTACCTAGTAGCCAGAACTTACTTCTCAGCCTACTATTCAAGGCCGGATTTGCCTAATAAGCCAAGTTTTCCTGAATTAATATATTTACTATAATTTTTTTCTTATGAAATGATAAAGCAACCCATTTCTCTATGTATGAGGTCAATTTTTTTTATTGGAGTTAAAATTAACGTAGATATATGACCGAACCTAACCAACCCTACCTAACCTAACCTAACCTATATTTATAGGTAAGGTTAGGTTAGGTAGCCAAAAAAAGCTAGGTTAGGTTAGGTTAGGTAGGTTAGGTAGACGAAAAAACATTAATTCATGAAAACTTGGCTTATTAGGCAAATCGGGCCTTGAATAGTAGGCTGAGAAGTGCGTTCTGGCTATTAGGTACGACATATATATATATATATATATATATATATATATATATATATATATATATATATATATATATATATATATATATATATATATATATATATATATATATATATATATATATATATATGTCGTACCTAGTAGCCAGAACTCACTTTTTGGCCTACTATTCAAGGCCCGATTTGCCTAATAAGCCAAGTTTTCCTGAATTAATATATTTTTTCTAATTTTTTTCTTATGAAATGATAAAGCTACCCATTTCATTATGTATGAGGTCAATTTTTTTTTTATTGGAGTTAAAATTAACGTAGATATATGACCGAACCTAACCAACCCTACCTAACCTAACCTAACCTATCTTTATAGGTTAGGTTTGGTTAGGTAGCCGAAAAAGTTAGGTTAGGTTAGGTTAGGTAGGTTAGGTAGTCGAAAAACAATTAATTCATGAAAACTTGGCTTATTAGGCAAATCGGGCCTTGAATAGTAGGCCAAAAAGTGAGTTCTGGCTACTAGGTACGACATATATATATATATATATATATAATATATATATATATATATATATATATATATAGTTAGTAGTATAGTTAGTATAGTGCCTTTGCAATAATGTACCAATGTGTGTATTTGTTGTATTGTATTGTTGAAATACATTGTTCACATGAAATACATGTGAAATATTGTTGAAAACATCTTGATGACTTATTAAACCAAAATTATTTATTAGTCAGAAGAAAGACAAAAACGCGATCTATATAATAAACCTCTACCAGACAAATATTTTAAGTAAAACCGAAGATATTTGTAGTTTTATAAAAGGGGCAGTTTTCATTGCTCGTCGAGCTCGAAAACCGCCGCATTCATCTCAGAACCATGCCTATTTCACGCAGATTCCTTAATAAACGTAAGAGTTTTATATGTCACAAGAAAGATAGAAATATAAGCTTCATTCTAAATACCTTACCATGGGTATATTTAAATTTAAAGCGAAAATACATGTACTTTTATAATAGCCGAGCTTTGACCCCGGACAGATTGATCGACTGAGCAACTCTCTCTCAGAACAATGTTTATTTCAAGTGAATTCGTTAATAAACATATATGTTTTATATGTCTCAAGAAAGGCAGACATATAAGCTTCACTTTAAACACTTTACCATAGACATATTTAAAGTTCTAATGAAGATACATGTATTTTAAAAATTATGGAGCTCCAACCCCGTACAGACTGAACGACAGAGCAACTCTCTCTCAGATCAATGTTTATTTCACGTGAATTCGTTAATAAACACAAATGTTTTATATGTCTTAAGCAAGATAGAAATAAGAGCTTCATTTTAAATACATTGAATACACAAATATACATACATTAAACATACATTAAATACACAAATACCGTGTACTCCTACACACACCAGACCCTTGAGGCGTACCACTAGGTTTGTACTGGAACACAATGAATGAACACATGGAAGGTATTTAAAGGCCGTCGTGTTTTGTCATTTAATTACAAAGAATAGACTCTGACAAATAATAATATATTAACATACTCTATTAGGTCAATACACTTCCAATACCCATAGACCACTTGACCTCCGCGATCACCACACACACTCGTAACTTCCGCCTAAGTCCCTAATACGGAATGATTACTACAACGCTCCACACCCGGTTAGTCTTACATTCAATACTCACATACTGTAGACTTAACTTGGTCACTAAGATCACAACAGGCTGTCGCATAGCTGTCTGCTACACTTCGCTGCTGCTACAAACGGGGATCCAAAGGACTTGCTAGTTCAACCTCCACAATCAGACTCCCTCCAGCCAACCATGGCCTCAATCATTTCACCACGCCTCTTGAGGAAGGTATAATCCGATTAACCTTATCCCTAGAGCGGTAACCTTGTTCCTAGAAGCCTGACGAAGAATAATTCCTCTTTCCCGGAATTATTAATTTGGCTAAACAGCTTCGGTCTTAATCCATTGACCTTTCTTAGATATGTGATCCATAGTCTGTCTACTTACATGTACTTCCAATCATCATTCGTTAAGTGTTGTAGTAATGATCCTCTAGCTAATAATTCCTACTAACTTGTGGATTACAACACAATAGTCATATTTATAGCTCAAGTGAAGATACATATGTTTTTATAGTAGCGCTCAGTAGCTTGTCGGGTATGGAGTGCAGACGCCTTCGCACTTGCCGATATATTGTATAATTAACAAAGATACGCTAATAAAGCCTAAAATCTTATATGCCTCCAGAAAGACCGAGATATGAACATTATTATGATTGCACCAAATGAAATATATCACGTTCGAGAACAAAGATATATCAATTTTAAATTAAGTTTCGACTCTTGCTCGGGCGAGAGAGATGGGGCGACTCTCGCCCCATCTATTGGGGATTCTGTCCACTAAAGACCCAAAGCTACTCAAACCCTCCTAGCATTATTTAGGTAATGAAGTAATATGGTATATATACTCACTATAATGTGGGTGTTGAATGCAGAACATGAGAAAACATATATTTACTCCAAACTAATATAATTTAATTATGAAATAAGTAAATAAGTAGCATCAAAGGAAGTCGACGGTCCAAGCGTCAATGTTGTGGAGCGACTTATCCAAGATATATCGTTGTTTGGAAAGTGTTTGTTGGCATATCCAGTTGTCGCACTTCTCTGCACAAATTATCACAAATTTAAATTATAATGTTAACAAGTAGAATACGTATTGTTAATAAAATCTAACATAACTAGCCAGAAAACATTTAACATTTATTAAAAAATATATGTTTGGAAGTTAAATCGACTTCATAGGACAATAGTTTTGTTATATATAGTAGTTATTCGTTGACATGCGTTCGCTACTTAAACTACCATGCACTGTACTTATGTAAAATCTCCCATGTCTCTTCGCTCATCTCACCGAACCCTACAGGCTTTGTGATATATTGTTAAATTAATTGAGATTCACAAATAAAGCTTATAATTGTATATGTTATCAAAAAGGCAGAGCTTAGTTTAGTTCATTTATTATGCACCCCATACCCATCCTATGAGCGATAGTGGAGTGATACAGAGGCACATAATGGGATCAGGGACTGAGCCCACAATTCATATAGCCAAGCAAGTTATAATCTTGATAAGCTAGTTACAAAAGTCAATGCACATTGTCACATCAACAATGGGCTCGAGACCGACCACAAGTACAGTTTATAATTAAAGCAACTGACATATATGGAGGGATAGTGTCACAATTGATATGTTTATCCTACACATAACCCCCTCTCCCCCATCCAATGGGCAGCGGTGGATAGGTTACAATCAAGTCGTTTCTTGCGTTTTATTCAGAGATTAGATCTTATTGGGTGAGGAAAAATATTCATATTTTAAAGAAGGCTTCTTGGCTGATGCTCTCCATTGATGGAAAATATACAACATTTTGAAAATCAATGTTAGTTTGATCTAGATATTGTAATTAACGAAAGTATTTATGTCATCAGAAAGGTAGAAATATTGGCTACATTTAAAATCCTTTGTCATAAATATAACTGAAGTGAAAACGAAGATATATGCGTTTTGATAGTTACTTGATGGCTAGCTCTGAGAGTGTGAAGCCCTGCACACCAGCCAATAAATTGTATAATTAGTTTCCATATATTTTAATTAATTTTAAAAATCTATATGTCAGAAGAAAGGAAGATGTAGCCGTTAATGTGACAACATTTAAAAATATATATCTCTTAAGTTAAATAAATAATACCACCTTATCGCCGGTGTCCAGACACATGAAAACTACCTAGGTATCAGTATCCAGCCAGGCGGGGATCACAGGCTGCACAATACTGATAAATTATGTAATGCACTACTTGTGGTCCATCTCGAACCCATTTATGATGTGACGACTTATAGTTAATTTTGTAACTAGCTCATCAAGATTGTAACTTGCTTAGCTAAATGAATTGTGGGGTTCGGTCCATTTATTTTCTTTCTTTATTATGCACTCCATAATACACATCCCGTGGGCGGTGGTGTAAAGGATTACAGAGGCACATAATCGGTTCAGGAACTGAACCCTCTAGTTCGTTTAGCTAAGCAAATAACAATCTTTTGACGCTAGTTACAAAATTATTAATGTACACATACTTATGCATACATGTACATATTCATACGTATACATATATACATACACATACATATTTAATCACCCACACAAATACACACATCAGTAATCTTTTGTGTCACAAGTAATTCAACAAGAGGCTCACAACAGTCACTATACAAGGCACTTTACATCTATGAGGAGTCGCACAGTTACTAGTCTTGCTCCACACCCACCCAACTGGGCGGCAGCTTTACAGTTACCTGGTGTTATTCTTCACCTATATCTTTTTCTGGTTAATCCCTATTTACATTATGCAGTTCAGGTTTCGTCGCCATACTGTAGTTTTTAGTTTAGTTAATTTATCACATAATGGGTTCAGGGACTGAACACACAATTTATTTATCTAAGCAAGTTACAATCTTGAGGAGCTAGCCACAAAATTCATAATACATCGTCACATCAACAACATGGGTTCGAGATCGACCACAAGTACAGTTTCTAAATTAAGCAAATGACATATGTGGAGAGCTAGTGTCACAATTGATATGTTTGTCCTGCACATTTCCACAGTAGTTTGCTTGGGTTCTTTTAATTATCTTAGATATCAACTTGCTATATCATTGAAGAGAACCTCCTAGGTATTATACTGTATATATACTGGTAAGAAGTATAATAATCCTGAGAAATCGTGTAAATTATGTTGTACGAGTGCTTCCAGTTAAGTAACATAGTTCATTTGTGTGCGCGTGCTTGAAGAGGAAATGTTATCCCCCCTCCCCCCATTGTAAATATTTGTGGGTTTCAGACCATACGGCCGCGGCTTACCCACCCCGCGGTCGAGGGTAAGAACACTGGACTGGATGTATATACCCAGTATTACAAGTAAACATTAGCAATAACAATTATGGAAAGTTCCTTCACCTATACATAGACAAGAGACTGAACTTCAGCACCCACATACCACACACAAGGGGATGCTCTGAGAGAGAGAGAGAGGGAGAGTAAAAATATCCACTGAGGTCTGATTAAGTCCTTTTGGGGGCCTTAATCATTAGGACGTCCAATGATTAACACAAAGTGAAGCGTATTCAGATGGTATATTGACAACATTCAGCATATCTCATAATGACCTAGTAGTACTTGGTGCACAAATACCTTTTCCAAAGGAATCGCAAAACATAATTAAACACAACTGTACCTTACAGTGTTATATATTTATTTCAGTTTGAACAATTTTTAACATTAAAGGATAAATCCTTTAATTGGTTGAAATTGGTTTTAACATTCGAAATCTAATTTGTTGATGTTAAATAATATAAGGTTCAAATTTATTAAGATACATACTTTAAAAACTATTTCTATTTGAAATTTAAATAACATAAAAAGAGTACAGAATATAACAAATACCGACTATATAAAATACCTGACACTTGCAGCACTTAATTATGCTATTGTAACACATTGAAAGTAATAACAATATTTGATTCAGCAAAGCATTTGGTAAGGTTATAATAATAATAATAATAATAATGTATTAATTAAGTATTTTAAATTATAATTCACAACTTACTAGCGCACTAGAAACAAATCCACGAATCATCATTACATTCTGTAACACCTACACATGATCCATGGTGCCAAATATTGCAACGGTCACAGCATAAAATCAGCTTCAAATCATTTGGCTTTCTGCAAATGCAGTACACTTCCATCGAGCATGACCGGATGATTCGTTTTCTTCTCAGTGTCAGAGCTGCAGGGAATGAGGTGAGACGTGAAACGTGAAATAAACATTGTTCTGAGAGAGTTGCTCAGTCGATCAATCTGTCCAGAGTCAGAGCTCGGCTATTATAAAAGTACATGTATTTTCGCTTTAAATTTAAATATACCCATGGTAAGGTATTTAGAATGAAGCTTATATTTCTATCTTTCTTGTGACATATAAAACTCTTACGTTTATTAAGGAATCTGCGTGAAATAGGCATGGTTCTGAGATGAATGCGGCGGTTTTCGAGCTCGACGAGCAATGAAAACTGCCCCTTTTATAAAACTACAAATATCTTCGGTTTTACTTAAAATATTTGTCTGGTAGAGGTTTAACATATAGATCGCGTTTTTGTTTTTCTTCTGACTTATAAATAATTTTGGTTTAATAAGTCATCAAGATGTTTTCAACAATATTTCACATGTATTTCATGTGAACAATGTATTTCAACAATACTATACAACAAATACACACATTGCTACATTTTTGCAAAGGCACTATACTATATACATATACATATATATATATATATATATATATATATATATATATATATATATATATATATATATATATATATATATATATATATATATATATATATATACATATATATATATATATATATACATATATATATATATATATATAATATATATATATATATATATATATATATATATATATATATATATATATATATATTGGAAAATGAGATTGGAAAAGCAGTATTGCCACCTCTGCTATACAGAAAAAATAGACCCCAGACACACCCTGTGGGTAGTAATGGACCCCCATACCGCCACTATGAGGGGTAGTGGACCCAATAATAACACTATGAACGGTAGTGGACACTATACAAACACTATGGGCGGTAGTTGACTTCATAGCGACCCTGTGGGCGGTAGTGGAACCCCTAACCAACACTGTGGGCGGTAGTGGACCCCTACTGTCCCTGTGGACGCTCTACCGACCCTGTGGGCGGTAGTGGACCCCATACCGACCCTGTGGGCGGCAGTGGACTCCATACCGACCGTGTGGGTGGCAGTAGACCCCATACCGACCCTGTGGGTGGTAGTGGACCCCATACCAACCCTGTGGGCGGCAGTGGACTCCATACCGACCCTGTGGGGGGTAGTGGACCCCATACCAACCCTGTGGGCGGCAGTGGACTCCATACCGACCCTGAGGGGGGTAGTGGACCCCATACCGACCCTGTGGGCGGTAGTGGACCCCATATTGACCCTGTGGGCGGCAGTTAACCCCCCTACCGACCCTGTGGGCGGCAGTTAACCCCCCTACCGACCCTGTGGGCGGTAGTGGCCCCCATACCGACCGTGTGGGTGGCAGTAGACCCCATACCGACCCTGTGGGCGGTAGTGGACCCCATATTGACCCTGTGGGCGGCAGTTAACCCCCCTACCGACCCTGTGGGCGGTAGTGGGCCCCATACCGACCCTGTGGGTGGCAGTGGACTCCATACCGACCCTGTTGGTGGCAGTGGACCCCCTACCGACCCTGTGGGTGGCAGTTGACCCCCTACCAACCCTGTGGGTGGTAGTGGACCCTTTACCGACCCTGTGGGCGGCAGTGGACCCTATATAATAATCCCGTGGGCAACACTGGACCCTATACTCATCCTGTGGGCTTCAATGGACGCCATACACATCCAGTGGGTGTTATTGGACCCCATACCCATCCTGTGGGTGGTTATGAGCCCCATACCCATCCTGTGGGTGGTTGTGAGCCCCATACCCATCCTGTCGGTGATAGTGGACGCCATACACATCCAGTGGATGGTATTGGACTCCATACCACTTGCAATAGTGTCATTAATGATAGAGACGACTTTTGTGAATATACCTTTGCCAAGTTCTCCAGTAAATCCCTTAAATCCTCCCTGATAATCGGTGCCATCTATAGATTTCCTAATACCAACATAGCTTTATTCTCTGACAATGTAAGGAATCTTATCATAAATAACAATCTCAACAAAAATCACATCATTCTGGGAGGTGATTTCAATATTGACCTGGGTCTTCAAAACAACCCTCAAGTTGACTATTTCCGTAACAGCATGCACTCCTGTATGTTAATCCCCACAATCACCAAGCCCACCCGAGTCACTCAAACATCTGCCACTACCCTGGATCACCTATGGACTAATATAACAGCTCCCCTTACATCTGGGGTAATTTATGACAGAACAACTGACCACTATCCTACTTTCCTCATAGCAAACATTGACACATCACCACCAGAAACCAAAAAACTTTCATTCAGGCTACATAGTGAATCAGCTTTAGGGAATCTTTCTAATGCTCTCCACAATATTAACTGGGAATCTGAATTTAATAATTCACAGGATATAAACTCATCAACTGACCTCTTTCTCTCCAAAACTCTAAGCCTCTACAACACTCACTGTCCCCTCCTTACCAAACAAGTAACTGATAAAAGAAAAAATAACCCGTGGCTCACAAGTGGCATAATTAAATCAATCAACAAAAAACACGAATACGAAAAGAAATTTAGGAGTGGCCTAGTTTCAGTGGAAGTAGTTAAAAGGTACTCGTCAGTGCTTACCAGTAACATAAGAAAAGCAAAACTTTCATATTATGAGACTAGATTCAAAGAAGCAAAAGGCAACATGAAAAGCACATGGAATACCATCTCTAACATCCTGGGAACTAAACAACACTCCCACAACCAGATAACACTCTCTAAGGATGGCCTTAAACTGTCATCTGACTTAGAAATGGCGAATGAATTTAATAGCTTCTTTTCATCGATTGGTGCTAACCTTGCAAGTAAAATCCCACAGATTCAGACACATATCAACACATATCTCTCAGGCAGCAATCCAAACTCTCTTCTTCTCTCACCAGTCAGCCCGTCAGATGTTGTGTCCATCATACACTCACTAAAAACCAAAGCTGGGAACATCAGTGAAATCCCATCCATTGTATACAAGAGCGCCTCCCATGCCCTTGCGCCACCTATAGCTCTGCTGTTCAACAAATCCCTTGAGTGTCATACCTTCCCTGATATCCTTAAAAAAGCAAGAGTAACGCCAGTTCATAAAGGAGGTAATCCGTCAGACATAAACAACTATAGACCAATATCGAACCTACCCATACTATCAAAAATATTTGAAAAAATTATCTATAAACAGCTCTACTCCTATCTCGTCGCCATACTGTAGTTTTTAGTTTAGTTAATTTATCACATAATGGGTTCAGGGACTGAACACACAATTTATTTATCTAAGCAAGTTACAATCTTGAGGAGCTAGCCACAAAATTCATAATACATCGTCACATCAACAACATGGGTTCGAGATTGACCACAAGTACAGTTTCTAAATTAAGCAAATGCCATATGTGGAGAGCTAGTGTCACAATTGATATGTTTGTCCTGCACATTTCCACAGTAGTTTGCTTGGGTTCTTTTAATTATCTTAGATATCATTGAAGAGAACCTCCTAGGTACTATACTGTATATATGCTGGTAAGAAGTATAATTATCCTGAGAAATCGTGTAAATTATGTTGTACGAGTGCTTCCAGTTAAGTAACATAGTTCATTTGTGTGCGCGTGCTTGAAGAGGAAATGTTATCCCCCCCCCCCTCCCCATTGTAAATATTTGTGGGTTTCAGATCATACGGCCGCGGCTTACCCTCGCCGCGGTCGAGGGTAAGAACACCGGATGTATACCCAGTATTACAAGCAAACATTAGCAATAACAATTATGGAAAGTTCCTTCACCTATACATAGAGAAGAGAATGAACTTCAGCACCCACATACAACACACAAGGGGATGCTCTGAGAGACAGAGAGAGAGTGAGAGTAAAAATGTCCACTGAGGTCTGATTAAGTCCTTTTGGGGACCTTAATCATTAGGACGTCCAATGATTAACGCAAAGTGAGGCGTATTCAGATGGTATATTGACAACATTCAGCATATCTCATAATGACCTAGTAGTACTTGGTGCACAAATACCTTTTCCAAAGGAATCACAAAACATAATTAAACACAACTGTACCTTACAGTGTTATATATTTATTTCAGTTTGAACAATTTTTAACATTAAAGGATAAATCCTTTAATTGGTTGAAATTGGTTTTAATATTCGAAATCTAATTTGTTGATGCTAAATAATATAAGGTTCAAATTTATTAAGATACATACTTTAAAAACTATTTCTATTTGAAATTTAAATAACATAAAAAGAGTACAGAATATAACAAATACCGACTATATAAAAGACCTGACACTTGCAGCACTTAATTATGCTATTGTAACACATTGAAAGTAATAACATTATTTGATTCAGCAAAGCATTTGGTAAAGTTATAATAATAATAATAATAATAATAATAATAATAATAATAATAATAATAATAATAATAATAATAATAATAATAATAATAATGTATTAATTATTTTAAATTATAATTCACAACTTGCTAGCGCACAAGAAACAAATCCACGAATCATCATTACATTCTGTAACACCTACACATGATCCATGGTGCCAAATATTGCAACGGTCACAGCATAAAATCAGCTTCAAATCATTTGGCTTTCTGCAAATGCAGTACACTTCCATCGAGCATGACCGGATGATTCGTTTTCTTCTCAGTGTCTGAGCTGCAGGGAATGAGGTGAGACACTTTCCTTCGAAGTTCTCTTGAAGATGTTGTCTCATATTCTGCACATCATACGAGGTTCACCGGATCTACACCACTTGCAAGTGATGCATCAAACGCCGCAGCATATACCCCACTCATACTTGAGTCCCTGTGTCTGCTGACATTCATTACATTGCATATCAGCTTATCATCCAAGCTTATCATCCAAGACATTTTCAAGAGGAAACTAGATTTATTCCTCCAAGGAGTGCCGGACCAACCGGGCTGTGGTGGGTATGTGGGCCTGCGGGCCGCTCCAAGCAACAGCCTGGTGGACCAAACTCTCACAAGTCAAGCCTGGCCTCGGGCCGGGCTTGGGGAGTAGAAGAACTCCCAGAACCCCATCAACCAGGTATCAACCAGGTATCCTGGCAATTAGCAAGAGCATACAAGATAACTTCAGTAGATTTGGATGGTAATTTATGCCTGGTGTCGTATATGTTAATTTGTCCCGTTACTCCTATGTTGGAAACGTTGATGGTTGGTGACCCAGTGACAACCATCAACTTGGATAATTTGAATAAATTCACCAATTGCAACTGGCCAGGAGAGGTCCCGCTACAACGCTGGGTCATGAAGGCCTTCTACTCTTGGCACAGTTTGTTTCATGAGGTCACATGCAGATTTTATATGAAGGTCAGAGAGCTGTACATTTGTTCCAATGTTCATTATCTCGTCATCTGTTAAATAATTTAACATTGTCGAATGTGAAGCACTGTTATCACTCTCCTTATTGTTGCATTAGTGTGAGGAGTGGCAGTGATTGGTGCAGTTTATTTTTTCTTTAAATAGGGACATATATTTGTACTGCAGATACCAGTACAGTTGCACCGTTTCTTTATATATTTTATACTTGGGTTAGCAAGGCGAGACGCTTCTCTTAACGTGATACTGTTGGTATCAAATAGAAATAGTTTTTAAAGTATGTATCTTAATAAATTTGAACCTTATATTATTTAACATCAACAAATTAGATTTCGAATGTTAAAACCAATTTCAACCAATTAAAGAATTTATCCTTTAATGTTAAAAATTGTTCAAACTGAAATAAATATATAACACTGTACAGTATAGTTGTGTTTGCCTGCCATAGCCTGCCACAGCCTAAAGAGCACGGAGCCTCTCTCTACATTGGCGACCCAGTCTGGCTAAAACATTGCGGTACAGTAGAACCTCAAGACCAAGGTATTTGTATCTGGTAACATAGTCGAGCAGAGAGCCATCATCCAACTGCATTTTGCGAACGGCCCCACCTCGTCTGGGTGGGTGCCGGTTCAAGATCTTTGTTTTCTCTACTGAGATGACTAATCATAGTTCCTGACATGTGTACAATACAGAGTTCAGAACATTTTGGGTGTTGGTATACCCATTGGTGTGGATCAGTATATCATCCACATAGCAAATGATGTGTTCGCTAGACCTTCTAGTTACTAAGTTTAAAAGTGCATTGATTAACACATTGAACAGAGTACGACTGAGGACACCTCCCTGTGGAGTGCCAAGTTCAAAATCTCTCGTTACACGCCTATGCCCTTGGAACAGTACAGATGACTTCCTGTTGGATAGATAGCCTCTTATCCACGGTAGAAGCCATCCTCCTACATTCATTTTAGCAAGTTCTCTCAGAATGACGTGTGGGTTAGCAATGTCAAAGGCTGACTTAAGATCTAGGAAAATGGTATATGACCTATCAGTATGCAGGGTGAGGAATGTGGTAATACAGTGATGTACACTTTTTCCATGCGTAAAGCCATATATCTGGGGAGACAACATATTATTAATTTTGTAAAGGAGACGGTTGAGAACATCCTCTCAAGACACTTATAGAGACAACTAGTGAGGGAGATTGGGCGAAAAGCACTCGGCTGGTGAGGTTTAGGAATGGGAATAATAACACTGTTGGTCCATGACTTAGGAAGCTCCCCAGTAACATAGCTCATATTATACAATTGAAGCAAGGGATTCCCTGGAACTAACAGAAGCATATGCAGTATGCCGTAAGTAACTCCATCCTTCCCGGGTGATGTAGCTTTGCCTTTATGTAGAGCAGAATCTAGTTCGTATTCAGTAAAAAACATGTCACAGTCATCCTCTTGATGACGCATAAAGTCAAGGAGCCTTGCCCTATCAGTTTATCTATTATTTAATTCATTCTGTGAGGGTAGAGGAAGACTGTCAAAGCTGGAAGTCGTGGCCCAAGCATCAACAAGCTCATTTGCTCTGTGCAGAGGCTTAGGGTACGAGATCTCTGCAGCATTTTTCCCTTTGATCTTGTTGATATCCTTCCATGCTCGACTTAGTGGCGTGTGAGAATTGAGACCACGGACAAAAGTTTCCCAGTCTGTCTGCCTCAGCGCCACCATACGTTCCCTGGCCTTAGCCAGAGCCGCTTGAAAGAGCCGAAGCATTTCAGCAGTGCGGGTCCTTCTATAAGCTAGTCCAATTATTCTGGCAGTGCGTTTTAGTGCATGCAATTTAGAATCATTATAATAAGCATAAGTGCTATGACCAGTGTAATTTGGGTTACGTGGCCTGGACGATGGATCAAGTGTTTCTATAAACTGGTCGATAGTACCTGTGAGCTTATTGTTAAAATCTTCAACTGATGAAGGCTCAGATGAACTGCACCAATCTGACACATGGGCAACAAAATTGTCTCGTTGATCGATGGGCAGAGCCAGCCTCTTCCGCTTGAACACTCCACCAGGGAGGATAGAGCTGCCAATGCTTATAGTGGCTAATATGACCAGATGATCAGACGCCATATCTGGCACTATTGACGAGGCGCACACGGTGTGGGAGACGTTGAAACCGAGACATAGATCAAGAATACCCCCGTAGATATTCGTCGGTTCAAGGTCACCCACAATCTGTGCATCATCGTGGCTACTTAATTAATAGTGACAACAGTTGGTTGCCGTTACGATTATTGAACTGCGAATTACCAATATTCCTATGCCTAGCGTTATAATCACCTATAATGATGGTAGGCACAGTCTGAATACAGATAGGAAGGTCAGCATAATTAAAGTTACAAGGAGTTGATTATTTAGTACATAGTTGTTTTTCTTTTTAATTGGATGATAGAGGAGGAGTCTTTAACGTGATTGGGAATACATACACACATACATACATACATACATACATACATACATACATACATACATACATACATACATACATACATACATACATACATACATACATACATACATACATACATACATACATACATACATACATACATACATACATACATACATACATACATACATACATACATACATACATACATGCGTACATACATTCATACATTCAGACATACATACATACATACACGTCCAGTCAGCATATAGCTATTTCGGGACAAAATCCAATACAGTTTATATTGGTGAGACGCCACTGTGATGAGTTTAATTATCACAGGAACTGTAGGTTAATGTGTGACATAGGTGAGGTTAGATGAGGCATCTACAAGCATCAGCTGGAGGCTGATGGAGTGTTGTGGAGGCTGCTGGTACTATACCCAGATGTTGGAGGGTGGATTTGACTCTCCCACCCTCCCTCGCCCCCCACATTGACCGCAGAACGTGTAAGGTTACTTTTCACTCTCGCTTACCAAGGGTATACCCCCCCCCCAACACACACACATGCATCAGATTCTTAACTTACAATATTTATGATTTACCAATTTGTTACAACACTGACTCTCAATTTCACAATATTGTATAAACTTTGATGAATCGCACGTCTATGGGTCATCCAATAATGCTAGCAGACTTCTAGATGTTACCACTGCTAGGTTTAGGCTCGGCTACAAGTACCTCTGGGAATTTGTAACATCTGATGATGTAGATTTGACTAAATGTCAGCAGAACTATTCGCATACTTTTCGTCATTATATAATGGAATGCGAAAAAATCGCGGAATTTAAAGATAACAACATCAATAGTGTCCACGAAATGTGTATAAGTACTTCATTCATAATGATGTGCTGCCCGAAATCTTAGCGAAGTATCCAAAATTTGCTTACTGTAGGTAATGCATGCACATGACTGTAAAGCTGCCGCCCAGTTGGGTGGGTGTGGAGCACATGACTGTAAAGCTGCCGCCTAGTTGGGTGGGTGTGGAGCACATGACTGTAAAGCTGCCGCCTAGTTGGGTAAGTATGCAGCAAATGACTGTAAAGCTGCCGCCTAGTTGGGTGGGTGTGGAGCACATGACTGTAAAGCTGCCACCCAGTTGGGTATGTGTGCAGCACATGACTGTAAAGCTGCCGCCCAGTTGGATATGTGTGCAGCACATGACTGTAAAGCTGCCGCCCAGTTGGGTAAGTATGCAGCAAATGACTGTAAAGCTGCCGCCCAGTTGGGTGGGTGTGGAGCAAGACTAGTAACTGCGACTCCTCATAGACGTAAAGTGCCTTTTATAGTGACTGTTGTGAGCCTTTTGTTGAATTACTTGTGACAAAAGATTACTGATGTGTGTATTTGTTTGGTTGATTAAATATGTATGTGTATGTATATATGTATACGTATGTATATGTACATGTATGTGTACATTAATAATTTTGTAACTAGCGTCAAAAGATTGTTATTTGCTTAGCTAAACGAACTAGAGGGTTCAGTTCCTGAACCGATTATGTGCCTCTGTAATCCTTTACATCACCGCCCACGGAATGGGTATTATGGGGTGCATAATAAAGAAAGAAAATGAATGGACCGAACCCCACAATTCATTTAGCTAAGCAAGTTACAATCTTGATGAGCTAGTTACAAAATTCACTATAAGTCGTCACATCATAAATGGGTTCGAGATCGACCACAAGTAGTGCATTACATAATTTATCAGTAATGTGCAGCCTGTGATCCCCGCCTGGCTGGATACTGATACCAAGGTAGTTTTCATGTGTCCAGACACAGGCGATAAGGTGGTATTATTTATTTAACTTAAGAGATATATATTTTTAAATGTTGTCACATTAACGGCTACATCTTCCTTTCTTCTGACATATAGATTTTTAAGATTAATTAAAATATATGGAAACTAATTATACAATTTATTGGCTGGTGTGCAGGGCTTCACACTCTCAGAGCTAGCCATCAAGTAACTATCAAAACGCATATATCTTCGTTTTCACTTCAGTTATATTTATGACAAAGGATTTTAAATGTAGCCTATATTTCTACCTTTCTGATGACATAAATACTTTCGTTAATTACAATATCTAGATCAAACTAACATTGATTTTCAAAAGGTTGTATATTTTCCATCAATGGAGAGCATCAGCCAAGAAGCCTTCTTTAAAATATGAATATCTTTCCTCACCCAATAAGATCTAATCTCTGAATAAAACGCAAAAAACGACTTGATTGTAACCTATCCACCGCTGCCCATTTGAAGCGGGAGAGGAGGTTATGTGTAGGATAAACATATCAATTGTGACACTAGCCCTCCATATATGTCAGTTGCTTAAATTATAAACTGTACTTGTGGTCGGTCTCGAGCCCATTGTTGATGTGACAATGTGCATTGACTTTTGTTACTAGCTTATCAAGATTATAACTTGCTTGGCTATATGAATTGTGGGGCTCAGTCCCTGAGCCCATTATGTGCCTCTGTAACACGTACTCCACTATCGCCCATAGGATGGGTATGGGGTGCATAATAAATGAACTAAACTAAGCTCTGCCTTTTTGATAACATACACAATTATAAGCTTTATTTGTGAATCTCAAATAATTAAACAATATATCACAGAGCCTGTAGGGTTTGGTGAGATGAGCGAAGAGACATGGGAGATTTTACATAAGTACAGTACATGGTAGTTTAGGTAACGAACGCATGTCAACGAATAACGAGTATATATTTTTTTTTTTTTTTTGTAATATAACAAAACTATTGTCCTATGAAGTCGATTTAACTTCCAAACATATATTTTTAATAAATGTTAAATGTTTTCTGGCTAGTTATGTTAGATTTTATTAAAAATATGTATTCTACTTGTTAACATTATAATTTAAATTTGTGATAATTTGTGCAGAGAAGTGCGACAACTGGATATGCCAACAAACACTTTCCAAACAACGATATATCTTGGATAAGTCGCTCCACAACATTGACGCTTGGGCCGTCGACTTCCTTTGATGCTACTTATTTACTTATTTCATAATGAAATTATATTAGTTTGGAGTAAATATATGTTTTCTCATGTTCTGCATTCAACACCCACATTATAGTGAGTATATATACCATTTTACTTCATTACCTAAATAATGCTAGGAGGGTTTGAGTAGCTTTGGGTCTTTAGTGGACAGAATCCCCAATAGATGGGGCGAGAGTCGCCCCATCTCTCTCGCCCGAGCAAGAGTCGAAACTTAATTTAAAATTGATATATCTTTGTTCTCGAACATGATATATTTCATTTGGTGCAATCATAATAATGTTCATATCTCGGTCTTTCTGGAGGCATATAAGATTTTAGGCTTTATTAGCGTATCTTTGTTAATTATACAATATATCGGCAAGTGCGTAGGCGTCTGCACTCCATGCCCGACAAGCTACTGAGCGCTACTATGAAAACATATGTATCTTCACTTGAGCTATAAATATGTCTATTGTAATGTATTTAAAATGAAGCTCTTATTTCTATCTTGCTTAAGACATATAAAACATTTGTGTTCATTAACGAATTTAAGTGAAATAAACATTGATCTGAGAGAGAGTTGCTCTGTCGCTCAGTCTGTACGGGGTGGGAGCTCCGTAATTTTTAAAATACATGTATCTTCATTAGAACTTTAAATATGTCTATGGTAAAGTGTTTAAAGTGAAGCTTATATGTCTGCCTTTCTTGAGACATATAAAACATATATGTTTATTAACGAATTCACGTGAAATAAACATTGTTCTGAGAGAAAGCAAATCATCAAATGCAATTCAGCTACAGATAGACAACATTAACATCAGTAATAAAAATGATGGCAAGTTTCTTGGCCTATTCCTAGACAAGAGTTTACAGTCTCCGTGGTGTAGTGGTAAGACACTCGCCTGGCGTTCCGCGAGCGCTATGTCATGGGTTCGTATCCTGGCCGGGGAGGATTTACTGGGCGCAATTCCTTAACTGTAGCCTCTGTTTAACGCAACAGTAAAATGTGTACTTGGATGAAAAAACGATTCTTCGCGGCAGGGGATCGTATTCCAGGGACCATAGGATTAAGGACTTGCCCGAAACGCTACGCGTACTAGTGGCTGTACAAGAATGTAACAACTCTTGTATATATCTAAAAAAAAAAAAAAAAAAAAAAAAAAAAAAAAAAAAAAAAAAAAAAAAAAAAAAAAAAAAAAAGACTCAACTACAGCACCCACATTCAACACATAACTAAGAAAGTCTCTAAGACAGTTGGTATACTCTCCAAAATCAGATATTATGTTCCTAACTCTGCTCTCCTCTCACTATATTATGCACTAATCTACCCCTATCTTAATTATGGTATCTGTGCATGGGGGTCTACCACTGCAAACCACCTTAAGCCCATCATCACACAGCAAAAATCTGCTATCAGAATAATAATTAACTCTGCTTTCAGACAACACTCAGCTCCCTTGTTTAAATCCCTAAACTTGCTAAATATTAACTCCCTCCACACATTCTCTTGTGTCAACTACACTTACAAAACCCTGTTCTTAAATGCAGACCATGCTCTGAAACTCTCCCTGGACAGATGTAATAGGACCCATTATCACCACACCAGAAATAAATATCTCTTTGATATCCCCAGGGTCAAACTTAATCTGTGTAAACACTCTATGCAAATTAAGGGACCTAGTCTATGGAACTCACTCCCTAGTGAATTGAAAAACTGTAAAACTTTTGCCTTATTTAAAAGCAAAACCAAAAAGTACCTAATTTCATCTTCTTAGTTTCCTACACTGAACTTTAAATTTGCTCTGTACCTAGTGTTACCCAATCTCCTAATTTTTATGTAGTATCAAACAACCTTATCATTGTGTTCATTGCTGTCTTCTTTTATGTGCTAGCCATATGCTGTATTGTGACTACCAATTTTTGTCAACTACCATTCAAGCTGTCATTGCAATCAATCTTATATTGTTTCTGCTGCATTGTGCCTACCAATTTTTGTCAACTACCATTCAAGCTGTCATTGCAATCAATCTTAGCTACCTATGTGCTTTAATATACTGTACCTACAATTTTCTCTCATCTTATTTTTTTCATTGCACGTAACTGTTATCATTTTTTTGTCTATAAATTTTGCAAGCATTTACCTTCTTAAAATTTTCTTTGATTAAGGACCTGCCCGAAACGCTGCGCGTACTAGTGGCTTTACAAGACTATAATTACCATATTATGTATCCTTACATTCCCAATGTACATTCTTGTATATGCATAAATAAATAAATAAATAAATAAAGAATTGCTCGGTCGATCGATCTGTCCGGGGTCGGAGCTCGGCTATTATAAAAATACATGTATCTTCGCTTTAAATTTATATATACCCATGGTAAGGTATTTAGAATGAAGCTTATATTTCTATCTTTCTTGTAACATATAAAACTCTTACGTTTATTAAGAAATCTGCGTGAAATAGGCATGGTTCTGAGATGAACCATGAGTTTCCTGAGATGAGTTTTCTTATATGTGCTGCCATTCTATTGTATGGTGTTTATAAATCTTGTTTATCTGTATCTTTTGCTACCCAGTCTCCCAATCTTTATGTACCCATTCTGAACATCTTTACCATTGTGATCATTGCTGTCTTATATGTGCTGTCAATCTGCTGTATGGTGTCTATTAATATTGTTTAAATTACTAATCAAGCTGTCAATGTAATCAATCAGAGCTTAATATAACAATGTGCTTTAATATACTTACTTATCTCTCTCATCTCATTTTTCTCTTGTAATGTATCTTTCATTTATCAATTCTGATTGAAATTATCTACTTAAAATTATCTGCTAGATTAAGGACCTGCCCGAAACGCTGCGCGTACTAGTGGCTTTACAAGAATGTAATTACTGTACTATCCAATGTATTCTCACAAACCCAATGTACCTTCTTGTATATATATAAATAAAATAAAATAAAATAAAAATGAATGCTGCGGTTTTCGAGCTCGACGCGCGACAATGGACGCCATACACATCCAGTGGGTGTTATTGGACCCCATACCCATTCTATAGGTGGTTGGAGCCCCATACTCATTCTATGAGTGGTTGGAGCCCCATACCCATCCTGTGGGTTGTAGTGGACGCCATACTCATCCTGTGGGTGGTATTGGACCCCATACCCTTCCTGTTGGTGGATGTGGTCCCCATACTCATCCTGTGGGTGGATGTGACCCTCATACCCATCCTGTGGGTGGTATTGGACCCCTTACCCACCTAACAGGTGGTAGTGGACAATATACCCATCCTAGCTATAGTTGGTATAGTAGACACAATAATATCCTGTTTGCAGTAATTTACCCCATAGACATTCCAACGTAACATCGTTTTCTGTTAGCGTTCCTATAAAACATCCTTTAAAGATTTGTAAAGCACAAACTATGGTATATAATATTGATTGACGAAGGACTGTCATTCTATGTAATAATTTTTAGTGCTTATTATAATTTACTAAGAACAACTAATATTTCTCAAAACAAAACTACGAGCCTTCAATAGGATGTAGCTGATCTGTAATATTCTAAGAGCATGGACAATAGTAGGTAAATTTCACAACCCATGTGGGATCTGAAAACTACAATTTTCCTTATAATTGAACCAATCACGACTATTCTGCTATCTAGGTTGACGGACGGGTACTGTGAAACGTAAATTGGTACGTGAGGAAGAGTTTGGGTTTTGGAAAAAAAGTAACTGGGAATATATCACATATTTACTAAGTCATATTCAACATATTGACTTAATGCTTAAAGTCATATATGTGCTGTCTTGTGTGAGAACGGGTTGTAATATTGCATTTTAAGCAAGTTTTCTTGCATTTTGTTTCGTACGAAAAAACCTCGAATTTAGCAATATTTTGACATTTATCATCCCCTTTTCCATTATGTGATATAAACAAAATATCATCGAATTAGGCAATAGTTTGCTGTTTTTCCACGTTTTTGTGAATTTTAAGTTTATTGTTATTAATTCATTAAATATACGATAAGAATTATGCAAACACATAATTGATTAGAAATTAATCTGAAACACTACATTTTCAATCATCTATTTGTTTCGCGTTAAAATACTGAGTAAGATATTGAGAAGGGGAGAAGTTCTGTTTTTATTGCATATATCGACGTTTCAGCCGGAATAGAGTGGTTTTACGTGTACATCTTCCATCGGTAATATAAACGGAAAATCAGGAACATTTTAGTTAATTCTAATGAAAACACATTGATTTTTATCATTTGTATTGGAAACAACATTGTCATATGTCTTTTCTTGGGTCTAAATAATACGAATCCTCGCTCTATGATTAGAAGATAAAATCCTCAAATATGGTAAAATAATGACTTTTTCACTTTTTTTATGTAGTTTGATTTAACGTAAATATATTCGTTTATACCAATATATCGATACTATTTCATTTTTTCTCACGATATGTGATTTGGACTTCAAATCTCAGAATATCGCAAATTTTGCATTTTTAAACAAGTTTCTCGCATTTTGTTTTGTACTAAAAATCATCGAATTTGGCAATATTTTGACGTTTATCATCCCCTTTTCCTTTATGTGATTTAAACAAAATATCATCGAATTAGGCAATATTTTGCCGTTTTTCCACGTTGTTGTGAATTTTCAGTTTATTGTTATTAATTCATTATATATATGATAAAAATGATGCAAACACATAATTGATCAGAAAATAACCTTAAATACTTCATTTTCAATCATCTATTCGTTTCACGTTAAAATACTGAGTAAGATATTGAAAAAGGAAGAAGTTCTGTTTTTATTGCATATATCGACGTTTCAGCCGGATTAGAACGGTTTTATGTGTACATCTTCCATCGGTAATATAAACCGAAAATCAGGAACATTTTAGTTAATTTTAATGAAAACACATTGATTTTTATCATTTGTATTAGAAGCAACATCTTTGTACATCTTTCCTAGGTTCTAAAAAATACAAAACGTCGCTCTATGATTCGAAGTTAAAATCCTCAAATTTGGTATAATAATGATTTTTTTCACGTTTTTCATGTAGTTTGATATTACGTAAATATATTCATTTTTACCAATATTTCGATACTATTTCATGAAGCATCGCGATATGTGATTTGGCTTTCATATCTCAAATTTTCGAATAATATTGCATTTTAAGCAAGTTTTCTTGCATTTTGTTCTGTACTAAAATTTTCGAATTCAGCAATATTTTGACGTTTATCAACCCCTTTTCCTTTATGTGATATAAACAAAATATCATCGAATTAGGCAATATTTTGCTGTTTTTCCACGTTTTTATGAATTTTCAGTTTATTGTTATTAATTCATTATATATACGATAAAAATGATGCAAACACATAATTGATTAGAAATTAACCTTAAACACTTCATTTTCAATCAACTATTTGTTTTTCGTTAAAATACTGAGTAAGATTTCTCAGGGAGAAAAAGGGGAGAAGTTCTGTTTTATTGCATATATCGACGTTTCAGCCGGAATAGAGTGGTTTTACGTGTACATCTTCCATCGGTAATAAACGGAAAATCAGGAACATTTTAGTTAATTCTAATGAAAACACATTGATTTTTGTCATTTGTGTTAGAAGCAAAATATTTATACGTCTTTTCTAGGGTCTAAAAAATACGAAACGTAGCTCTATGATTCGAACTTAAAATCCTCAAATTTGGTATAATAATGACTTTTTTCACGTTTTTCATGTAGTTTGATATTGCGTAAATGTATTCATTTTTACCAATATTTCGATACTATTTCATTTAGTATCACGATATGTGATTTGGCCTTCATATCTCAGATTTTCGCATAATATTGCATTTTAAGCAAGTTTTCTTGCATTTTGTTCTATACTAAAAATCTTCGAATTCAGTAATATTTTGACGTTTATCAACCCCTTTTCCATGATGTGATATAAACAAAATATCATCGAATTAGGCAATATTTTGCTGTTTTTCCACGTTTTTATGAATTTTCAGTTTATTGTTATTAATTCATTATATATACGATAAAAATGATGCAAACACATAATTGATTAGAAATTAACCTTAAACACTTCATTTTCAATCAACTATTTGTTTTTCGTTAAAATACTAAGATATTGAAAAGGGGAGAAGTTCTGTTTTATTGCATATATCGACGTTTCAGCCGGATTAGAGCGGTTTTACGTGTACATCTTCCATCGGTAATATAAACAGAAAATCAGGAACATTTTAGTTAATTCTAATGAAAACACATTGATTTTTATCATTTGTATTGGAAACAACATTGTCATGTCTTTTCTTGGATCTAAATAATACGAAACCTCGCTCTATGATTTGAAGTTAAAATCATCATATATGGTAATATAGTGACTTTTTCACGTTATTCGTGTAGTGTGATTTTACGTACATATATTCGTTTTTACCAATATTTCGATACTATTTCATGTTTTCTCACGATATGTGATTTGGCCTTCATATGTCAGAATTTCACAAATTTTGCATTTTTAAGCAAGTTTTCTTGCATTTTGTTTTGTACTAAAAATCATCGAATTTAGCAATATTTTGACCGTTATCATCCCCTTTTCCTTTATGTGATTTAAACAAAATATCATCGAATTAGGCAATATTTTGCTGTTTATCCACGTTTTTATGAATTTTCAGTTTATTGTTATTAATTCATTAAATATACGATAAAAATTATGTAAACACATAATTGATCAGAAAATAACCTTAAATACTTCATTTCAATCATCTATTTGTTTCTCGTTAAAATACTGAGTAAGATATTGAAAAGGGGAGAAGTACGGTTTTTATTGCGTATATCGACGTTTCAGCCGGATTACAACGGTTTTACGTGTACATCTTCCATCGGTAATATAAATAAAAAATCAGGAACATTTTAGTTAATTTTAATGAAAACACATTGATTTTTGTCATTTGTATTAGAAGCAACATATTTATACGTCTTTTCTAGGGTCTAAAAAATACGAAATGTAGCTCTATGATTCGAACTTAAAATCCTCAAATTTGGTATAATAATTACTTTTTTCACGTTTTTCATGTAGTTTGATATTACGTAAATGTATTCATTTTTTCCAATATTTCGATACTATTTCATTTAGTATAACGATATGTGATTTGTCCTTCAAATCCCAGAATTTCGCATAATAATGCATTTTCAGCAACTTTTCTTGCATTTTGTTTCGTACGAAAAATCATCGAATTTAGCAATATTTTGACGTTTATCATCCCCTTTTCCTTTATGTGATATAAACAAAATATCAATGAATTAGGCAATATTTTGCTGTTTTTCCACGTTTTTATGAATTTTCAGTATATTGTTAATAATTTATTATATATTCGATAAAAATGATGCAAACACATAACTTATTAGAAATTAACCTTAAACACTTCATTTTCAATCAACAATTGGTTTTTCGTTTAAATACTGAGTAAGATATTGAAAGGGGGAGAAGTTCTGTTTTATTGCATATATCGACGTTTCAGCCGGATTAGAGTGGTTTTACGTGTACATCTTCCATCGGTAATATAAACGGAAAATCAGGAACATTTTAGAAAACACATTGATTTTTATCATTCGTATTGGAAACAACATTGTCATATGTCTTTTCTTGGATCTAAATAATTCGAAACCTCGCTCTATGATTTAAAGTTAAAATCATCAAATTTTATAATATAGTGACTTTTTCACGTTATTCGTGTAGTGTGATTTTACGTATATATATTCGTTTTTGCCAATATTTCGATACCACTTCATGTTTTCTCACGATATGTGATTTGGCCTTCAAATCTCAGAATTTCGCAAATATTGCATTTTTAAGCAAGTTTTCTTGCATTTTGTTTTGTACTAAAAATCATCGAATTTAGCAATATTTTGACCTTTATCATCCCCTTTTCCTTTATGTGATTTAAACAAAATATCATCGAATTAGGCAATATTTTGCCGTTTTTCCACGTTTTTATGAATTTTTAGTTTATTGTTATTAATTTATTATATATACGATAAAAATTATGCAAACACATAATTGATTAGAAATTAACCTGAAACACTACATTTTCAATCATCTATTTGTTTCGCGTTAAAATACTGAGTAAGATATTGAGAAGGGGAGAAGTTCTGTTTTTATTGCATATATCGACGTTTCAGCCGGAATAGAGTGGTTTTACGTGTACATCTTCCATCGGTAATATAAACGGAAAATCAGGAACGTTTTAGTTAATTCTAATGAAAACACATTGATTTTTATCATTTGTATTCGAAAAAACATTGTCATATGTCTTTTCTTGGGTCTAAATAATACGAATCCTTGCTCTATGATTATAAGTTAAAATCCTCAAATATAGTATAATATTGACTTTTTCACTTTTTTTATGTAGTTTGATTTAACGTAAATATATTCGTTTATACCAATATTTCGATACTACTTCATGTTTTCTCACGATATAAGATTTGGCCTTCAAATCTCAGAATATCGCAAATTTTGCATTTATAAACAAGTTTCTCGCATTTTGTTTTTACTAAAAATCATCGAATTTAGCAATATTTTGACGTTTATCATCCCCTTTTCTTTATGTGATATAAACAAAATATCATCGAATTAGGCAATAGTTTGCTGTTTTTCCACGTTTTTGTGAATTTTAAGTTTATTGTTATTAATTCATTAAATATACGATAAGAATTATGCAAACACATAATTGATTAGAAATTAATCTGAAACACTACATTTTCAATCATCTATTTGTTTCGCGTTAAAATACTGAGTAAGATATTGAGAAGGGGAGAAGTTCTGTTTTTATTGCATATATCGACGTTTCAGCCGGAATAGAGTGGTTTTACGTGTACATCTTCCATCGGTAATATAAACGGAAAATCAGGAACATTTTAGTTAATTCTAATGAAAACACATTGATTTTTATCATTTGTATTGGAAACAACATTGTCATATGTCTTTTCTTGGGTCTAAATAATACGAATCCTCGCTCTATGATTAGAAGATAAAATCCTCAAATATGGTAAAATAATGACTTTTTCACTTTTTTTATGTAGTTTGATTTAACGTAAATATATTCGTTTATACCAATATATCGATACTATTTCATTTTTTCTCACGATATGTGATTTGGACTTCAAATCTCAGAATATCGCAAATTTTGCATTTTTAAACAAGTTTCTCGCATTTTGTTTTGTACTAAAAATCATCGAATTTGGCAATATTTTGACGTTTATCATCCCCTTTTCCTTTATGTGATATAAATAAAATATCATCGATTTAGGCAATATTTTGCTGTTTTTTCACGTTTTTGTGAATTTTAAGTTTATTGTTATTAATTCATTAAATATACGATAAAAATTATGCAAACACATAATTGATCACAAAATAACCTTAAATACTTCATTTTCAATCATCTATTTGTTTCTCGTTAAAATACTGAGTAAGATATTGAAAAGGGGAGAAGTACTGTTTTTATTGCATATATCGACGTTTCAGCCGGATTAGAACGGTTTTACGTGTACATCTTCCATCGGTAATATAAACAGAAAATCAGGAACATTTTAGTTAATTTTAATGAAAACACATTGATTTTTATCATTTGTATTGGAAGCAACATCTTTATAAGACAATATTTTGCTGAGTAAGATATTGAAAAGGGGAGAAGTACTGTTTTTATTGCATATATCGACGTTTCAGCTGGATTAGAACGGGTTCACGTGTACATCTTCCATCGGTAATATAAACCGAAAATCTGGAACATTTTAGTTAATTTTAATGAAAACATTGATTTTTGTCATTTGTATTGGAAGCAACATCTTTATATGACAATATTTTGCTGTTTTTTCACGTTTTTGTGAATTTTAAGTTTATTGTTATTAATACATTAAATATACGATAAAAATTATGCAAACACATAATTGATTAGAAATTAACCTGAAACACTTCATTTTCAATCATCTATTTGTTTCGCGTTAAAATACTGAGCAAAATATTGAAAGGGGAGAAGTATTGTTTTTTTTTGCATATATCGACGTTTCAGCTGGATTAGAACGATTTCACGTGTACGTCTTCCATCGGTAATATAAACCGAAAATCTGGAACATTTTAGTTAATTTTAATGAAAACACGTTGATTTTTGTCATTTGTATTGGAAGCAACATCTTTATATGACAATATTTTGCTGCTTTTTCATGTTTTTGTGAATTTTAAGTTTATTGTTATTAATAAAATAAATATACGATAAAAATTATGCAAACACATAATTGATTAGAAATTAACCTGAAACACTTCATTTTCAATCATCTATTTGTTTCGCATTATAATACTGAGTAAGATATTGAAAAGGGGAGAAGTTCTGTTTTTATTGCATATATCGACGTTTCAGGCGGATTAGAACGGTTTTACGTGTAGATCTTCCATCGGTAATATAAACGGAAAATCAGGAACATTTTAGTTAATTCTAATGAAAACACATTGATTTTTATCATTTGTAATGGAAACAACATTGTCATATGTCTTTTCTTGGGTCTAAATAATACGAATCCTCGCTCTATGATTTGAAGTTAAAATTCTCAAATATGGTAAAATAGTGACTTTTTTCACGTTTTCATGTAGTGTTATTTAACCTAAATATATTTGTTTATACCAATATTTCGATACTACTTCATGTTTTCTCACGATATGTGATTTGACCTTCAAATCTCAGAATATCGCAAATTTTGCATTTTTAAACAAGTTTCTCGCATTTTGTTTTGTACTAAAAATCATCGAATTTAGCCATGTTTTGAAGTTTATTATTCCCCATTTCCTTTATGTGATTTAAACAAAATATCATCGAATTAGGCAATATTTTGCTGTTTTTCCACGTTTTTGTGAATTTCCGTTTTATTGTTATTAATTTATTTATATGATAAAAATGATGCAAACACATAATTGATCAGAAAATAACCTTAAATACTTCATTTTCAATCATCTATTTGTTTCTCGGTAAAATACTGAGTAAGATATTGAAAAGAGGAGAAGTACTGTTTTTATTGCATATATCGACGTTTCAGCTGGATTAGAACAGTTTTACGTGTACATCTTCCATCGTTATTATAAACGGAAAATCAGGAACATTTTAGTTAATTCTAATGAAAACACATTGATTTTATCGTTTGTATTGGAAACAACATTGTCATATGTCTTTTCTTGGGTCTAAATAATACGAATCCTCGCTCTATGATTTGAAGTTAAAATCCTCAAATATGGTAAAATAGTGACTTTTTTCACGTTTTCATGTAGTGTGATTTAACGTAAATATATTCGTTTATACCAATATTCCGATACTACTTCATGTTTTCTCACGATATGTGATTTGGCCTTCAAATCTCAGAATATCGCAAATTTTGCATTTTTAAACAAGTTTCTCGCATTTTGTTTTGTACTAAAAATAATCGAATTTAGCAATATTTTGACGTTTATCATCCGCTTTTCCTTTATGTGATTTAAACAAAATATCATCGAATTAGGCAATATTTTTCCTTTTTTCCACGTTTTTGTGAATTTTCGTTTTATTGTTATTAATTTATTTATATGATAAAAATGATGCAAACACATAATTGATCAGAAAATAACCTTAAGTACTTCATTTTCAATCATCTATTAGTTTCACGTTAAAATACTGAGTAAGATATTGAAAAAGGGAGAAGTTCTATTTTTATTGCATATGTCGACGTTTCAGCCGGATTAGAACGGTTTTACGTGTACATCTTCAATCGGTAATATAAACCGAAAATCAGGAACATTTTAGTTAATTTTAATGAAAACACATTGATTTTTATCATTTGTATTAGAAGCCACATCTTTATACATCTTTCCTAGGTTCTAAAATATACAAAACGTCGCTCTATGATTCGAAATTAAAATCCTCACATTTGGTATAATAATGACATTTTTCACGTTTTTCTTGTTGTTTGATATTATGTAAATATATTCATTTTTACCAATATTTCGATACTATTTCATGTAGTACCCCGATATGTGATTTGGCCTTCATATCTCAGATTTTCGCATAATATTGCATTTTTAGCAAGTTTTCTTGCATTTTGTTCTGTACTTAAAATCATCGAATTCAGCAATATTTTGACGTTTATCATTCCCTTTTCCTTTATGTGATATCAACAAAATATCATCGAATTAGGCAATATTTTGCTGTTTTTCCACGTTTTTATGAATTTTCAGTTTATTGGTTTTAATTCATTAAATATACGATAAAAATGATGCAAACACATAATTGATTAGAAATTAACCTTAAACACTTCATTTTCAATCAACTATTTGTTTCTCGTTAAAATACTGAGTAAGATATTGAAAAAGGGAAAAGTTGTGTTTTATTGCATATATCGACGTTTCAGCCGGATTAGAGTGGTTTTACGTGTACATCTTCCATCGGTAATATAAACGGAAAATCAGGAACGTTTTAGTTAATTCTATTGAAAACACATTGATTTTTATCATTTTTATTGGAAACAACATTGTCATATTTCTTTTCTTGGATCTAAATAATACGAAACCTCGCTCTATGATTTGAAGTTAAAATCCTCAAATATGGTAATATAGTGGCTTTTTTCACGTTATTCATGTAGTGTGATTTTACGTATATATATTCATTTTTACCAATATTTCGATACTGCTTCATGTTTTCTCACGATATGTGATTTGGCCTTCAAATCTCAGAATTTCGCAATTTTTGCATTTTTAAGGAAGTTTTCTTGCATTTTGTTTTGTACTAAAAATAATCGAATTTAGCAATATTTTGACGTTTATCATCCGCTTTTCCTTTATGTGATTTAAACAAAATATCATCGAATTAGGCAATATTTTTCCTTTTTTCCACGTTTTTGTGAATTTTCGTTTTATTGTTATTAATTTATTTATATGATAAAAATGATGCAAACACATAATTGATCAGAAAATAACCTTAAGTACTTCATTTTCAATCATCTATTAGTTTCACGTTAAAATACTGAGTAAGATATTGAAAAAGGGAGAAGTTCTATTTTTATTGCATATGTCGACGTTTCAGCCGGATTAGAACGGTTTTACGTGTACATCTTCCATCGGTAATATAAACGGAAAATCAGGAACGTTTTAGTTAATTCTAATGAAAACACATTGATTTTTATCATTTTGTATTGGAAACAACATTGTCATATGTCTTTTCTTGGGTCTAAATAATACGAATCCTCGCTCTATGATTTGAAGTTAAAATCCTCAAATATGGTAAAATAGTGACTTTTTTCACGTTTTTCATGTAGTGTGATTTAACGTAAATATATTCGTTTATACCAATATTCCGATACTACTTCATGTTTTCTCACGATATGTGATTTGGCCTTCAAATCTCAGAATATCGCAAATTTTGCATTTTTAAACAAGTTTCTCGCATTTTGTTTTGTACTAAAAAAGTTCGAATTTAGCAATATTTTGACGTTAATCATCCGCTTTTCCTTTATGTGATTTAAACAAAATATCGAATTAGGCAATATTTTCCCGTTTTTCCACGTTTATGTGATTTTTCGTTTTATTGTTATTAATTTATTAAATATATGATAAAAATGATGCAAACACATAATTGATCAGAAAATAACGTTAAATACTTCATTTTTAATCATCTATTTGTTTCACGTTAAAATACTGAGTAAGATATTGAAAAAGGGAGACGTTCTGTTTTTATTGCATATATCGACGTTTCAGCCGGATTAGAACGGTTTTGCGTGTACATCTTCCATCGGTAATATAAACCGAAAATCAGGAACATTTTAGTTAATTTTAATGAAAACACATTGATTTTTATCATTTGTATTAGAAGCAACATCTTTATACATCTTTCCTAGGTTCTAAAAAATACAAATCGTCGCTCTATGATTCGAAGTTAAAATCCTCAAATTTGGTATAATAATGATTTTTTTCACGTTTTTCATGTAGTTTGATATTACGTAAATATATTAATTTTACCAATATTTCGATACTATTTCATGTAGTATCACGATATGTGATTTGGCCTTCAAATCTCAGATTTTCGCATAATATTGCATTTTAAGCAAGTTTTCTTGCATTTTGTTCTGTACTAAAAATCATCGAATTCAGGAATATTTTGACGTTTATCATTCCCTTTTCCTTTATGTGATATAAACAAAATATTATCGAATTAGACAATATTTTGCTGTTTTTCCACGTTTTTATGAATTTTCAGTTTATTGTTATTAATTCATTAAATATACGATAAAAATGATGCAAACACATAATTGATTAGAAATTAACCTTAAACACTTCATTTTCAATCAACTATTTGTTTCTCGTTAAAATACTGAGTAAGATATTGAAAAAGGGAAAAGTTCTGTTTTATTGCATATATCGACGTTTAAGCCGGATTAGAGTGGATTTACGTGTACATCTTCCATCGGTAATATAAACGGAAAATCAGGAACATTTTAGTTAATTCTAACGAAAACACATTGATTTTTATCATTTGTATTGGAAACAACATTGTCATATGTCTTTTCTTGGGTCTAAATAATACGAATCCTCGCTCTATGATTTGAAGTTAAAATCCTCAAATATGGTAAAATAGTGACTTTTTTCACGTTTTTCATGTAGTGTGATTTAACGTAAATATATTCGTTTATACCAATATTTCGATACTACTTCATGTTTTCTCACGATATGTGATTTGGCCTTCAAATCTCAGAATATGGCAAATTTTGATTTTTTAAACAAGTTTCTCGCATTTTGTTTTGTACTAAAAATCATCGAATTTAGCAATATTTTGACGTTTATCATCCCTTTTTCCTTTATGTGATTTAAACAAAACATAATCGAATTATGCAATATTTTGCCGTTTTTCCACGTTTTTGTGAATTTTCAGTTTATTGTTATTAATTCATTAAATATATGACAAAAATGATGCAAACACATAATTGATCAGAAAATAACCTTAAATACTTCATTTTCAATCATCTATTTGTTTCACGTTAAAATTCTGAGTAAGATATTGAAAAAGGGAAAAGTTCTGTTTTATTGCATATATCGACGTTTCAGCCGGATTAGAACGGTTTTACGTGTACATCTTCCATCGGTAATATAAACCGAAAATCAGGAACATTTTAGTTAATTTTAATGAAAACACATTGATTTTTATCATTTGTATTAGAAGCAACATCTTTATACATCTTTCCTAGGTTCTAAAAAATACAAAACGTCGCTCTATGATTCGAAGTTAAAATCCTTAAATTTGGTAAAATAATGACTTTTTTCACGTTTTTCATGTTGTTTGATATTACGCAAATATATTCATTTTTACCAATATTTCGATACTATTTCAGGTAGTATCACGATATGTGATTTGGCCTTCAAATCTCAGATTTTCGCATAATATTGCATTTTAAGCAAGTTTTCTTGCATTTTGTTCTGTACTAAAAATCATCGAATTCAGCAATATTTTGACGTTTATCATTCCCTTTTCCTTTATGTGATATAAACAAAATATCATCGAATTAGGCAATATTTTGCTGTTTTTCCACGTTTTTATGAGTTTTCAGTTTATTGTTATTAATTCATTATATATACGATAAAAATGATGCAAACACATAATTGATCAGAAAATAACCTTAAACACTTCATTTTCAATCAACTATTTGTTTCTCGTTAAAATACTGAGTAAGATATTGAAAAAGGGAAAAGTTCGGTTTTATTGCATATATCGACGTTTCAGCCGGATTAGAACGGTTTTACGTGTACATCTTCCATCGGTAATATAAACGGAAAATCAGGAACGTTTTAGTTAATTCTAATGAAAACACATTGATTTTTATCATTTGTATTGGAAACAACATTGTCATATTTCTTTTCTTGGATCTAAATAATACGAAACCTCGCTCTATGATTTGAAGTTAAAATCCTCAAATATGGTAATATAGTGACTTTTTACACGTTATTCATGTAGTGTGATTTTACGTATATATATTCGTTTTTACCAATATTTCGATAGTGCTTCATGTTTTCTCACAATATGTGATTTGGCCTTCATATCTCAGAATTTCGCAAATTTTGCATTTGTAAGCAAGTTTTCTTGCATTTTGTTTTGTACTAAAAATCATCGAATTTAGCAATATTTTGACCTTTATCATCCCCTTTTCCTTTATGTGATTTAAACAAAAAATCATCGAATTAGGCAATATTTTGCCGTTTTTCCACGTTTTTGTGAATTTTCAGTTTATTGCTATTAATTCATTATATATACGATAAAAATTATGCAAACACATAATTGATCAGAAAATAACCTTTAATACTTCATTTTCAATCATCTATTTGTTTCACGTTAAAATTCTGAGTAAGATATTGAAAAAGGGAGAAGTTCTGTTTTTATTGCATATATCGAAGTTTCAGCCGGATTAGAATGGTTTTACGTGTACATCTTCCATCGGTAAACCGAAAATCAGGAACATTTTAGTTAATTTTAATGAAAACACATTGATTTTTATCATTTGTATTAGAAGCAACATCTTTATACATCTTTCCTAGGTTCTAAAAAATACAAAACGTCGCTCTATGATTCAAAGTTAAAATCCTCAAATTTGGTATAATAATGACTTTTTTCATGTTTTTCATGTAGTTTGATATTACGCAAATATATTCATTTTTACCAATATTTCGATACTATTTCATGTAGTATCACGATATGTGATTTGGCCTTCAAATCTCAGATTTTCGCATTAAATTGCATTTTAAGCAAGTTTTCTTGCATTTTGTTCTGTACTAAAAATCATCGAATTCAGCAATATTTTGACGTTTATCATTTCCTTTTCCTTTATGTGATATAAACAAAATATCATCGAATTAGGCAATATTTTGCTGTTTTTCCACGTTTTTATGAATTTTCAGTTTATTGTTATTAATTCATTATATATACGATAAAAATGATGCAAACACATAATTGATCAGAAAATAACCTTAAACACTTCATTTTTAATCAACTATTTGTTTCTCGATAAAATACTGAGTAAGATATTGAAAAAGGGAAAAGTTCTGTTTTATTGCATATATCGACGTTTCAGCCGGATTAGAGTGGTTTTACGTGTACATCTTCCATCGGTAATATAAACGGAAAATCAGGAACGTTTTAGTTAATTCTAATGAAAACACATTCATTTTTATCATTTGTATTGGAAACAACATTGACATATGTCTTTTCTTGGATCTAAATAATACGAAACCTCGCTCTATGATTTAAAGCTAAAATCCTCAAATATAGTATTATAGTGACTTTTTTCACGTTATTCATGAAGTGTGATTTTACGTATATATATTCGTTTTTACCAATTTTTCGATACTATTTCATGTTTTCTCACGATATGTGATTTGGCCTTCATATCTCAGAATTTCGTAAATTTTGCATTTGTAAGCAAGTTTTCTTGCATTTTGTTTTGTACTAAAAATCATCGAATTTAGCAATATTTTGACCTTTATCATCCCCTTTTCCTTTATGTGATTTAAATAAAATATCATCGAATTAGGCAATATTTTGCCGTTTTTCCACGTTTTTGTGAATTTTCAGTTTATTGCTATTAATTCATTATATATACGATAAAAATTATGCAAACACATAATTGATCAGAAAATAACCTTTAATACTTCATTTTCAATCATCTATTTGTTTCTCGTTAAAATTCCGAGTAAGATATTGAAAAAGGGAGAAGTTCTGTTTTTATTGCATATATCGACGTTTCAGCCGGATTAGAACGGTTTTACGTGTACATCTTCCATCGGTAATATAAACGGAAAATCAGGAACATTTTAGTTAATTCTAATGAAAACACATTGATTTTTATCATTTGTGTTAGAAGCAACATCTTTATACATCTTTCCTAGGTTCTAAAAAATACAAAACGTCGCTCTATGATTCGAAGTTAAAATCCTCAAATTTGGTATAATAATGACTTTTTTCACGTTTTTCATGTAGTTTCATATTACGTAAATATATTCATTTTTACCAATATTTCGATACTATTTCATGTAGTATCACGATATGTGATTTGGCCTTCAAATCTCAGATTTTCGCATAATATTACATTTTAAGCAAGTTTTCTTGCATTTTGTTCTGTACTAAAAATCATCGAATTCAGCAATATTTTGAAGTTTATCATTCCCTTTTCCTTTATGTGATATAAACAAAATATCATCGAATTAGGCAATATTTTGCAGTTTTTCCACGTTTTTATGAATTTTCAGTTTATTGTTATTAATTCATTAAATATACGATAAAAATGATGCAAACACATAATTGATTAGAAATTCACCTTAAACACTTCATTTTCAATCAACTATTTGTTTCTCGTTAAAATACTGAGTAAGATATTGAAAAGGGAAAAGTTCTGTTTTATTGCATATATCGACGTTTCAGCCGGATTAGAGTGGATTTACGTGTACATCTTCCATCGGTAATATAAACGGAAAATCAGGAACATTTTAGTTAATTCTAATGAAAACACATTGATTTTTATCATTTGCATTGAAAACAACAATGTCATATTTCTTTTCTTGGATTTAAATACGAAACCTCGCTCTATGATTTGAAGTTAAAATCCTCTAATATGGTAATATAGTGACTTTTTTCACGTTATTCATGTAGTGTGATTTTACTTATATATATTCGTTTTTACCAATATTTCGATACTACTTTATGTTTTCTCACGATATGTGATTTGGCCTTCAAATCTCAGAATTTCGCAATTTTCGCATTTTTAAGGAAGTTTTCTCGCATTTTGTTTTGTACTAAAAATCATCGAATTTAGCAATATTTTGACCTTTATCATCCCCCTTATCCTTTATGTGATTTAAACAAAATATCATCGAATTAGACAATATTTTGCCGTTTTTCCACGTTTTTGTGAATTTTCAGTTTATTGCTATTAATTCATTATATATACGATAAAAATAATGCAAACACATAATTGATCAGAAAATAACCTTAAATACTTCATTTTCAATCATCTATTTGTTTCACGTTAAAATACTGAGTAAGATGATGAAAAGGGAAAAGTTCTGTTTTTATTGCATATATTGACGTTTCAGCCGGATTAGAGCGGTTTTACGTGTACATCTTCCATCGGTAATATAAACGGAAAATCAGGAACATTTTAGTTAATTCTAATGAAAACACATTGATTTTTATCATTTGAATGGGAAGCAACATTTTTATGTCTTTTCTAGAATCTAAAAAATACAAAACCTAGCTTTATGATATGAAGTAAAAATCCTCAAATTTGGTATATAGAGACTTTTTTCACATTTTTCATGTAACGTCACTTTACGTAAATGTATTCGTTTATACCAATATTTCGATACTACTTCATGTTTTCTCACGATATGTGATTTGGCCTTCAAATATCAGAATTTGCAAAATTTTCATTTTTAAGCAAGTTTTCTTGCATTTTGTTCTGTACTAAAAATCATCGAATTTAGCAATATTTTGACGTTTGTCATCCCCCCTTTTCCTTTATGTGATTTTATCAAAATATCATCGAATTAGGCAATATTTTGCAGTTTTCCACGTTTTTGTGAATTTTCAGTTTATTGTTAATAATTCATTAAATATACGATAAAAATGATGCAAACACATAATTGATTATAAAATAACCTTAAATACTTCATTTTCAATCAAATATTTGTTTCTCGTTAAAATACTGAGTAAGTGATGAATAGGAAAGAAGTTCTGTTTTTATTGCATATATTGACGTTTCGGCCGGATTAGAGCGGTTTTACGTGTACATCTTCCATCGGTAATATTAACGGAACATCAGGAAAATTTTAGTTAATTCTAATGAAAACACATTGATTTTTATCATTTGTATTGGCAACAACATCTTTATATGTCTTTTCTGGGATCTAAACAATACGAATCCTAGCTTTATAATTTGAAGTTAAAATCCTCAAATTTGGGAATATAGCGATTTTTTTTCACGTTTTTCATGTAGTGTGATTGTACGTAAATATATTCGTTTACCAATATTTCGATAATTCTTCATGTTTTCTCACGATATGTGATTTGGCTTTCATATCTCAGAATTTTGCAAATTTTGCATTTTAAGCAAGTTTTCTTGCATTTTGTATTGTACAAAAAATCATCGAATTTAGCAATATTTTGACGTTTATCATCCCCTTTTACATTTAGTGATTTTAACAAAATATCATCGAATTAGGCCGAATATTTTGCCGTTTTTCCACGTTTTTGTGAATTTTCAGTTTATTGGTATTATTTCATTAAATATACGATAAAATTATGCAAACACATAATTAATTATAAATTAACCTTAAATACTTAATTTTCAATCAAGTATTTGTTTCTCGGTAAAATTCTGAGTAAGATATTGAAAAGGGGAGAAGTTCTGTTTTTCTTGCATATATCGACGTTTCAGCCGGATTAGAGCGGTTTTACGTGTACATGTTCCATCGGTAATATAAACGGAAAATCAGGAACATTTTAGAGTATTTTTATGAAACCACATTGATTTTTATCATTTGTATTGGAAATAACATCTTTATATGTCTTTTCTAGGATCTAAATAATATGGAACCTCGCTTTATGATTTGAAGTTTAAATCCTCAAATTTGGTATTATAGCGATTTTTTTCACGTTTTTCATGTAGTGTGATTGTACGTAAATATATTCATTTATACCAATATTTTGATAATACTTCATGTTTTCTCACGATATGTGATTTTGCTTTATATCTGAGAATTTCGCATAATATTGCATTTATAAGCAAGTTTTCTTACGTTTTGTTTTGTACTAAAAATCATTGAATTTAGAAAACATTTTGACGTTTATCATCCTCTGTTCCTTTAAGTGATTTTAACAAAAGAAGAGAGGAGTGCAGAGGCTGAAGAGAATGATGCAGAGGCTTAAGAGAGGGATGCAGAGGCTTAAGAGAGTGATGCAGACGCTCAAGAGAGTGATGCAGAGGCTCAAGAGAGTGATAGAGAGGCTCAAGAGAGTGATGCAGAGGCTCAAGAGAGTGATGCAGAGGCTCAAGAGAGGGATGCAGTGACTTAAGCGAGTGATGCAAAGGCTCAAGAGAGGGATGCAGAGGCTCATGAGAGGGATGCAGGAGTTCAAGAGAGGGATGCAGAGGCTCAAGCGAGTGATTCAGAGGCTTTCGAGAGTGATGCAGAGGCTTAAGAGAGTGGTGCAGAGGCTTAAGAGAGGGATGCAGAGGCTCAGGCGAGGGATGCAGAGGCTCAAGAGAGGGATTCAGGGGCACAAGAGAGGGATGCAGAGGCTCAAGTGAGGGATGCAGAGGCACAAGAGAGGGATGCAAAGGCTCTTGAGAGTGACGCAGAGGCTCAAGAGAGGGATGCAGAGGCTTAAGAGAGTGATGCAAAGTCTCAGGAGAGGGATGCAGAGGCTCATGAGAGGGATGCAGGAGTTCAAGAGAATGATGCAGAGGCTCAAGAAAGGGATGCAGAGGCTTAATAAACTGATGCAGAGGCTCAAAAAAGGGATGCAGAGGCTTTGTAGAGTGATGCAAAGGCTCAAGAGAGTGATACAGAGCCTGAAGAGAGTGTTGCAGAGGCTTAAGAGAGGGATGCAGAGGCTCAAGAGAGGGATGCAGAGGCTTAAGAGAGTGATGCAGATGCTGAAGAGAGTGTTGCAGAGGCTTAAGAGAGGGATGCAGAGGCTCAAGAGAGTAATGCAAAGGCTCAAGAGAGTGATGCAGAGGTTTAAGCGAGGGATGTAGAGGCTCAAGAGAGTGACGCAGAGGATGAAGAGAGAGATGCAGAGGATTAAGAGAGTGATGCAGAGGTTCAAGAGAGTGATGCAGAGGCACAAGAGAATGATGTAGAGGCTTACGAGATTGATGCAGAGGCTCAAGAAAATGATGCAGGGGCTCAAGAGAATGATGCAGAGGCTTAAGAAAGGGATGCAGAGGATCAAGAGAGTGATGCAGAGGCTTAAGAGAGGAATGCAGAGGCTGAAGAGAATGATGCAGAGGCTTAAGACAGGGATGCAGAGGCTGAAGAGAATGATGCAGAGGCATAAGAGAGTGATTCAGAGGCTTACGAGAGTGATGCAGAAGCTTAAGAGAGTGATGCAGAGGCTTAAGGGAGGGATGCAGAGGCTCAAGAGAGGGATGCAGAGGCTCTTGAGATTGACGCAGAGGCTCAAGAGAGGGATGCAGAGGCTTAAGAGAGTGATGCAAAGGCTCAAGTGAGGGATGCAGAGGCTCATGAGAGGGATGCAGAAGTTCAAGAGAGTGATGCAGAGGCTCAAGAGAGGGATGCAGAGGCTCAAGTGAGGGATGAAAGTGAGGTAATTACCTCAAGTGAGGTAATGTGATTACCTCAAGTGAGGTAATGAAAACACATTGGTTTTTATCATTTGTATTGGAAACAACATCTTTATATGTCTTTTCTAGGATCTAAATAATACGAAACCTCGGTTTATGATTTGAAGTTAAAATCCTCAAATTTGGAAAAATAGCGATTTTTTTCACGTTTTTCATGTAGTGTGATTGTACGTAAATATATTCGTTTTTACCAATATTTCGATAATTCTTCATGTTTTCTCACGATATGTGATTTGGCTTTCATATCTCAGAATTTTGCAAATTTTGCATTTTAAGCAAGTTTTCTTGCATTTTGTATTGTACAAAAAATCATCGAATTTAGCAATATTTTGACGTTTATCATCCCCTTTTACATTTAGTGATTTTAACAAAATATCATCGAATTAGGCCGAATATTTTGCCGTTTTTCCACGTTTTTGTGAATTTTCAGTTTATTGGTATTATTTCATTAAATATACGATAAAATTATGCAAACACATAATTAATTATAAATTAACCTTAAATACTTAATTTTCAATCAAGTATTTGTTTCTCGGTAAAATTCTGAGTAAGATATTGAAAAGGGGAGAAGTTCTGTTTTTCTTGCATATATCGACGTTTCAGCCGGATTAGAGCGGTTTTACGTGTACATGTTCCATCGGTAATATAAACGGAAAATCAGGAACATTTTAGAGTATTTTTATGAAACCACATTGATTTTTATCATTTGTATTGGAAATAACATCTTTATATGTCTTTTCTAGGATCTAAATAATATGGAACCTCGCTTTATGATTTGAAGTTTAAATCCTCAAATTTGGTATTATAGCGATTTTTTTCACGTTTTTCATGTAGTGTGATTGTACGTAAATATATTCATTTATACCAATATTTTGATAATACTTCATGTTTTCTCACGATATGTGATTTTGCTTTATATCTGAGAATTTCGCATAATATTGCATTTATAAGCAAGTTTTCTTACGTTTTGTTTTGTACTAAAAATCATTGAATTTAGAAAACATTTTGACGTTTATCATCCTCTGTTCCTTTAAGTGATTTTAACAAAAGAAGAGAGGAGTGCAGAGGCTGAAGAGAATGATGCAGAGGCTTAAGAGAGGGATGCAGAGGCTTAAGAGAGTGATGCAGACGCTCAAGAGAGTGATGCAGAGGCTCAAGAGAGTGATAGAGAGGCTCAAGAGAGTGATGCAGAGGCTCAAGAGAGTGATGCAGAGGCTCAAGAGAGGGATGCAGTGACTTAAGCGAGTGATGCAAAGGCTCAAGAGAGGGATGCAGAGGCTCATGAGAGGGATGCAGGAGTTCAAGAGAGGGATGCAGAGGCTCAAGCGAGTGATTCAGAGGCTTACGAGAGTGATGCAGAGGCTTAAGAGAGTGGTGCAGAGGCTTAAGAGAGGGATGCAGAGGCTCAGGCGAGGGATGCAGAGGCTCAAGAGAGGGATTCAGGGGCACAAGAGAGGGATGCAGAGGCTCAAGTGAGGGATGCAGAGGCACAAGAGAGGGATGCAAAGGCTCTTGAGAGTGACGCAGAGGCTCAAGAGAGGGATGCAGAGGCTTAAGAGAGTGATGCAAAGTCTCAGGAGAGGGATGCAGAGGCTCATGAGAGGGATGCAGGAGTTCAAGAGAATGATGCAGAGGCTCAAGAAAGGGATGCAGAGGCTTAATAAACTGATGCAGAGGCTCAAAAAAGGGATGCAGAGGCTTTGTAGAGTGATGCAAAGGCTCAAGAGAGTGATACAGAGCCTGAAGAGAGTGTTGCAGAGGCTTAAGAGAGGGATGCAGAGGCTCAAGAGAGGGATGCAGAGGCTTAAGAGAGTGATGCAGATGCTGAAGAGAGTGTTGCAGAGGCTTAAGAGAGGGATGCAGATGCTCAAGAGAGTAATGCAAAGGCTCAAGAGAGTGATGCAGAGGTTTAAGCGAGGGATGTAGAGGCTCAAGAGAGTGACGCAGAGGATGAAGAGAGAGATGCAGAGGATTAAGAGAGTGATGCAGAGGTTCAAGAGAGTGATGCAGAGGCACAAGAGAATGATGTAGAGGCTTACGAGATTGATGCAGAGGCTCAAGAGAATGATGCAGGGGCTCAAGAGAATGATGCAGAGGCTTAAGAAAGGGATGCAGAGGATCAAGAGAGTGATGCAGAGGCTTAAGAGAGGAATGCAGAGGCTGAAGAGAATGATGCAGAGGCTTAAGACAGGGATGCAGAGGCAGAAGAGAATGATGCAGAGGCATAAGAGAGTGATTCAGAGGCTTACGAGAGTGATGCAGAAGCTTAAGAGAGTGATGCAGAGGCTTAAGGGAGGGATGCAGAGGCTCAAGAGAGGGATGCAGAGGCTCTTGAGATTGACGCAGAGGCTCAAGAGAGGGATGCAGAGGCTTAAGAGAGTGATGCAAAGGCTCAAGTGAGGGATGCAGAGGCTCATGAGAGGGATGCAGAAGTTCAAGAGAGTGATGCAGAGGCTCAAGAGAGGGATGCAGAGGCTCAAGTGAGGGATGAAAGTGAGGTAATTACCTCAAGTGAGGTAATGTGATTACCTCAAGTGAGGTAATGAAAACACATTGGTTTTTATCATTTGTATTGGAAACAACATCTTTATATGTCTTTTCTAGGATCTAAATAATACGAAACCTCGGTTTATGATTTGAAGTTAAAATCCTCAAATTTGGAAAAATAGCGATTTTTTTCACGTTTTTCATGTAGTGTGATTGTACGTAAATATATTCGTTTTTACCAATATTTCGATACTACTTCATGTTTTCTCACGATATGTGATTTGGCCTTCAAATCTCAGAATATCGCAAATTTTGCATTTTTAAGCAAGTTTTCTTGCATTTTGTTTTGTACTAAAAATCATCGAATTTAGCAATATTTTGACCTTTATCATCCCCTTTTCCTTTATGTGATATTAACAAAACATCATCGAATTAGGCAATATTTTGCCGTTTTCCACGTTTTTGTGAATTTTCAGTTTATTGGTATTATTTCATTAAATATACGATAAAACTATGCAAACACATAATTAATTATAAATTAACCTTAAATACTTAATTTTCAATCAACTATTTGTTTCTCGGTAAAATTCTGAGAAAGATATTGAAAAGGGGAGAAGTTCTGTTTTTCTTGCATATATCGACGTTTCAGCCGGATTAGAGCGGTTTTACGTGTACATCTTCCATCGGTAATATAAACGGAAAATCAGGAACATTTTAGAGTATTTTAATGAAAACACATTGATTTTTATCATTTGTATTGGAAACAACATCTTTATATGTCTTTTCTAGGATCTGAAAAATATTGAACCTCGCTTTATGATTTGAAGTTAAAATCCTCAAATTTGGTAATATAGCGATTTTTTTCACGTTTTTCATGTAGTGTGATTGTACGTAAATATATTCATTTATACCAATATTTCGATAATACTTCATGTTTTCTCACGATATGTTATTTGGCTTTATATCGGAGAATTTCGCATAATATTGCATTTTTTAGCAAGTTTTCTTACGTTTTGTTTTGTACTAAAAATCATTGAATTTAGCAATATTTTGACGTTTATCATCCTCTTTTCTTTAAGTGATTTTATCAAAATAGGAGAGGAGTGCAGAGGCTGAAGAAAATGATGCAGAGGCTTAAGAGAGGGATGCAGAGGCTTAAAAGAGTGATGCAGAGGCTCAAGAGAGTGATGCAGAGGCTCAAGAGAGTGATAGAGAGGCTCAAGAGAGTGATGCAGAGGCTCAAGAGAGTGATGCAGAGGCTCAAGAGAGGGATGCAGTGGCTTAAGAGAGTGATGCCAAGGCTCAAGAGAGGGATGCAGAGGCTCATGAGAGGGATGCAGGATTTCAAGAGAGGGATGCAGAGGCTCAAGCGAGTGATTCAGAGGCTTACGAGAGTGATGCAGAGGCTTAAGAGAGTGATGCAGAGGCTTAAGAGAGGGATGCAGAGGCTCAGGCGAAGGATGCAGAGGCTCAAGAAAGGGATGCAGAGGCTCAAGAGAGGGATGCAGAGGCTCAAGTGAGGGATGCAGAGGCTTAAGAGAGTGATGCAAAGTCTCAGGAGAGGGATGCAGAGGCTCATGAAAGGGATGCGGGAGTTCAAGAGAATGATGCAGAGGCTCAAGAAAAGGATGCAGAGGCTTAATAAAGTGATGCAGAGGCTCAAAAAAGGGATGCAGAGGCTTAGGAGAGTGATGCAAAGGCTCAAGAGAGTGAAACAGAGGCTGAAGAGAGTGTTGCAGAGGCTGAAGAGAGTGTTGCAGAGGCTTAAGAGAGGGATGCAGAGGCTCAAGAGAAAGATGCAGAGGCTTAAGAGAGTGATGCAGATGCTGAAGAGAGTGTTGCAGAGGCTTAAGAGAGGGATGCAGAGGCTCAAGAGAGTAATGCAAAGGCTCAAGAAAGTGATGCAGAGGCTTAAGTGAGGGATGCAGAGGCTCAAGATTGGGATGTAGAGGCTCAAGAGAGTGACGCAAAGGCTGAAGAGAGAGATGCAGAGGATTAAGAGAGTGATGCAGAGGTTCAAGAGAGTGATGCAGAGGCACAAGAGAATGATGTAGAGCCTTACGAGAGGGATGCAGAATCTCAAGAGAATGATGCAGGGGCTCAAGAGAATGATGCAGAGGCTTAAGAGAGGGATGCAGAGGCCCAAGAGAGTGATAGAGAGGCTCAAGAGAGTGATGCAGAGGCTCAAGAGAGTGATGCAGAGGCTTACGAGAGTGATGCAGAGGCTTAAGAGAGTGATGCAGAGGCTTAAGAGATGGATGCAGAGGCTCAAGAGAGGGATGCAGAGGCTCTTGAGAGTGACGCAGAGGCTCAAGAGAGGGATGCAGAGGCTTAAGAGAGTGATGCAAAGGCTCAAGTGAGGGATGCAGAGGGTCATGAGAGGGATGCAGGAGTTCAAGAGAGTGATGCAGAGGCTCAAGAGAGGGATGCAGAGGCTCAAGTGAGGGATGAAAGTGAGGTAATTACCTCAAGTGAGGTAATGTGATTACCTCAAGTGAGGTAATGAAAACACATTGGTTTTTATCATTTGTATTGGAAACAACATCTTAATATGTCTTTTCTAGGATCTAAATAATACGAAACCTCGGTTTATGATTTGAAGTTAAAATCCTCAAATTTGGAAAAATAGCGATTTTTTTCACCTTTTTCATGTAGTGTGATTGTACGTAAATATATTCGCTTTACCAATATTTCGATACTACTTCTTCTTTTCTCACGATATATGATTTGGCCTTCAAATCTCAGAATTTCGCAAATTTTTCATTTTAAGCAAGTTTTCTTGCATTTTGTTTTGTACTAAAAATCATCGATTTTAGCAATATTTTAACGTTTATCATCCCCTTTTACTTTATGTGATTTAAACAAAACATCATCGAATTAGGCAACATTTTGCCGTTTTCCACGTTTTTGTGAATTTTCAGTTTATTGGTATTAATTCATTATATATACGATACAAATTATGCAAATACATAATTGATTTGAAAAAACATTAAATACTTCATTTTCAATCAACTATTTGTTTCTCGTTAAAATACTGAGTAAGATATTGAAAGGGGGAGAAGTTCTGTTTTTATTGCATATATCGACGTTTCAGCCGGATTAGAGCGGTTTTACGTGTACATCTTCCATCGGTAATATAAACGGAAAATCAGGAACATTTTAGAGTATTTTAATGAAAACACATTGATTTTTATCATTTGTATTGGAAACAACATCTTTATATGTCTTTTCTAGGATCTAAATAATATTGAACCTCGCTTTATGATTTGAAGTTAAAATCCTCAAATTTGGTAATATAGCGATTTTTTTCACGTTTTTCATGTCGTGTGATTGTACGTAAATATATTCATTTATACCAATATTTCGATAATACTTAATGTTTTCTCACGATATGTTATTTGGCTTTATATCAGAGAATTTCGCATAATATTGCATTTTTAAGCAAGTTTTCTTACGTTTTGTTTTGTACTAAAAATCATTGAATTTAGCAATATTTTGACGTTTATCATCCTCTTTTCCTTTAAGTGATTTTATCAAAATAGGAGAGGAGTGCAGAGGCTGAAGAGAATGATGCAGAGGCTTGAGAGAGGGATGCAGAGGCTTAAGAGAGTGATGCAGAGGCTCAAGAGAGTGATGCAGAGGCTCAAGAGAGTGATAGAGAGGCTCAAGAGAGTGATGCAGAGGCACAAGAGAGTGATGCAGAGGCTCAAGAGAGGGATGCAGTGGCTTAATAGAGTGATGCAAAGGCTCAAGAGAGGGATGCAGAGGCTCATGAGAGGGATGCAGGAGTTCAAGAGAGGGATGCAGAGGCTCAAGCGAGTGATTCAGAGGCTTACGAGAGTGATGCAGAGGCTTAAGAGAGGGATGCAGAGGCTCAGGCGAGGGATGTAGAGGCTTAAGAGAGTGATGCAAAGGCTCAGGAGAGGGATGCAGAGTCTCATGAGAGGGATGCAGGAGTTCAAGAAAGTGATGCAAAGGCTCAAGAAAGGGATGCAGAATCTTAAGAAAGTGATGCAGAGGCTCAAAAAAGGGATGCAGAGGCTCAAGAGAGTGATGCAGAGGCTGAAGAGAGTGTTGGAGAGGCTTAAGAGAGGGATGCAGAGGCTCAAGAGAGGGATGCAGAGGCTTAGGAGTGTGATGCCGAAGCTGAAAAAAGTGTTGCAGAGGCTTTAGAGGGGGATGCAGAGGCTCAGGAGAGTGATGCAAAGGCTCAAGAGAGTGATGCAGATTCAGAAGAGAGTGTTGCAGAGGCTTAAGAGAGGGATGCAGAGGCTCAAGAGATAGATGCAGAGGCATAAGAGAGTGATGCCGAGGCTGAAGAGAGTGTTGCAGAGGCATAAGAGAGGGATGCAGAGGCTGAAGAGAGTGATGCAAAGGCTCAAGAGAGTGATGCAGAGGCTTAAGAGAAGGATGCAGAGGCTCAAGAGAGGGATGTAGAGGCTCAAGAGAGTGATGCAGAGGCTCAAGAAAGGGATGAAGAGGCTGAAGAGAGAGATGCTGAGGCTTAAGAGAGTGATGCAGAGGTTCAAGAGAGTGATGCAGAGGCACAAGAGAATGATGTAGAGGCTTAAGAGAGGTATGCAGAGGCTCAAGAGAATGATGAAGAGGCTTAAGAGAGGGATGCAGAGGATCAAGAGAGTGATGCAGAGGCTTAAGAGAGGAATGCAGAGGCTGAAGAGAATGATGCAGAGGCTAATGATAGGGATGCAGAGGCTGAAGAGAATGATGCAGAGGCTTAAGAGAAGATGCAGAGGCTCAAGAGAGTGATGGAGAGGCTCAACAGAGGGATTCAGAGGCTTACGAGAGTGATGCAGAGGATCAACAGAGAGAAGCAGAGGCTTAAGAGAGTGATGCAGAGGCTGAAGAGAGTGATGCAGAGGCTCTAGAGAGTGATGCAGAGGCACCAGAGAGTGATGGAGAGGCTCAAGAGAGTGATGCAGAGGATCAAGAGAGTGATACAGAGGCTCGAGAGAGTGATTCAGAGGCTTACGAGAGTGATGCAGAGGCTGAAGAGAGTGTTGCAGAGGTTCAAGAGAGGGATGAAGAGGATGAAGAGTGTGATGCAGAGGCTCAAGAGAGGGATGCAGAGGCTGAAGAGAATGATGCAGAGGCTCAAGAAAGTGATTGAGAGGCTCAAGAGAGTGATGCAGAGGCTCAACAGAGTGATTCAAAGGCTTACTAGAGTGATACAGAGGCTTTAGAGAGTGATGTAGAGGCTTAAGAGAGGGATGCAGAGGCTCAACAGAGGGATGCAGAGGCTCAAGAGAGCGATGCAGGGGCTCAACATAGGGATGCAGAGGCTCAAGTGATTGAAGCAGAGGCACAAGAGAGGGATGCAGAGGCTCTTGAGAGTGATGCAGAGGGTCAAGAGAGGGATGCAGAGGCTTAAAAGAGTGATGCAAATGCTCAAGTGAGGGATGCAGAGGCTTATGGGAGGGATGCAGGAGTTCAAGAGAAGGATGCAGTGGCTCAAGAGAGGGATGCAGAGGCAAAAGTGAGTAATAAAGAGGCACAAAAGAGGGATGCAGAGGCTCTTGGGAGTGATGCAGAGGCTCAAGAGAGGGATGTAGAGGCTCAAGAGAGCGATTCAGAGGCTTACGAGAGTGATGCAGAGGATTAAGAGAGTGATGCTAAGGCTTAAGAGAGTGATGCAGAGGCTCAAAAGAGGGATGCAGAGGCTTAAAAGGGTGATGCAGAGGCTGAAGAGAGTGATGCAGAGTCTCAAGAGAGGGATGCAGGGGCTCAAGGGAGTAATGCAGAGGCTTACGAGAGTGATGCAGAGGATTAAGAGAGTGATGCTAAGGCTTAAGAGAGTGATGCAGAGGCTCAAAAGAAGGATGCAGAGGCTTAAAAGGGTGATGCAGAGGCTGAAGAGAGTGATGCAGAGTCTCAAGAGAGGGATGCAGGGGCTCAAGAGAGTAATGCAGAGGCTCAAGAGAGTGATTCAGAGGCTTACAAGAGTAATGCAGAGGCTTAAGAGAGTGATGCAGAGGCTCAAGAGAGTGATGCAGAGGATCAAGAGAGGGAAGCAGAGGCTTAAGAGAGTGATGCAGAGGCTGAAGAGAGTGATGCAGAGGCTATAGAGAGTGATGCTAAGGCTTAAGAGAGTGATGCAGAGGCTCAAAAGAAGGATGCAGAGGCTTAAAAGGGTGATGCAGAGGCTGAAGAGAGTGATGCAGAGTCTCAAGAGAGGGATGCAGGGGCTCAAGAGAGTAATGCAGAGGCTCAAGAGAGTGATTCAGAGGCTTACAAGAGTAATGCAGAGGCTTAAGAGAGTGATGCAGAGGCTCAAGAGAGTGATGCAGAGGATCAAGAGAGGGAAGCAGAGGCTTAAGAGAGTGATGCAGAGGCTGAAGAGAGTGATGCAGAGGCTATAGAGAGTGATGTAGAGTCTTTAGAGAGTGATGCAGAGGATCAAGAGAGTGATACAGTGGCTCGAGAGAGTGATTCAGAAGCTTACGAGAGTGATACAGAGGCAGAAGAAAGTGTTGCAGAGGTTCAAGAGAGGGATGAAGAGGATGAAGAGAGTGATGCAGAGGCTCAAAAGAGGGATGCAGAGCTCAAGAGAGGGATGCAGAGGCTCAAGAGAGGGATGCAGAGGCTAAAGTGAGGGATGCAGAGGCAGAAGAGAGGGATGCAGAGGCTCTTGAAAGTGATGCAGCGGTTCAAGAGAGGGATGATGAGGCTTAATTAGGAGAGTGATGCAAAGGCTGAAGAGAGGGATGCAGAGGCTCATGAGAGAGATGCAGGAGTTAATGAGAGGGATGCAGAGGCTCAAGAGAGTGATGTAGAGGATCAAGAGAGTGATGCAGAGGCTCAAGAGAGTGATGCAGAGTATCAAGAGAGGGAAGCATAGGCTTAAGAGAGTGATGCAGAGGCTGAAGAGAGTAATGCAGAGGCTCTAGAGAGTGATACAGAGGCTCAAGAGAGTGATGCAGAGGATCAAGAGAGTGATGCAGATGCTTAAGAGAGGAATGCAGAGGCCGAAGAGAATGATGCAGAGGCTCAAGAGAGAGATGCAGAGGCTCAAGAGAGAGATGCAGAGGCTCAAGAGAGTGATGCAGAGGATTAAGAGAGTGAGGCAGAGGCTTAGGAGAGGGATGCAGAGACTCAAGAGAGTAATGCAGAGGCTTAAGAGGGTGATGCAGAGGCTCAAGAGAGTGATGCAGAGGCTTGAGAGAGGGATGCTGGGGCTCAAGAGAGTGATGCAGAGGCTCAAGAGAGTGATTCAGAGGCTTAAGAGAGTGATTCAGAGGCTTAAGAGAGTGATGCAGAGGCTTAAGAGAGTGATGCAGAGGCTTAAGAGAGGGATGCAGAGGCTCAAGAGAGTGATGCAGAGGCTCAAGTGAGTGATGCAGAGGCACAAGAGCGGGATGCAGAGGCTCTTGAGAGTGATGCAGAGGCTCAAGAGAGGGATGCAGAGGCTCAAGAGAGTGATTCACAGGCTTACGAGAGTGATGAAGAGGCTTAAGAGAGTGATGCAGAGGCTTAAGAGAGGGATGCAGAGGCTCAAGCGAGGGATGCAGAGGCGCAAGAGAGGGATGCAGAGGCTCAAGAGAGGGATGCAGAGGCTCAAGTGAGGGATGCAGAGGCACAAGAGAGGGAAGCAGAGGCTCTTGAGAGTGACGCAGAGGCTCAAGACAGGGATGCAGAGGCTTAAGAGAGTGATGCAAAGGCTCAGGAGAGGGGATGCAGAGGCTCATGAGAGGGATGCAGGAGTTCAAGAGAGTGATGCAAAGGCTCAAGAAAGGGATGCAGGAGTTCAAGAGAGTGATGCAAAGGCTCAAGAAAGGGATGCAGAGGCTTAAGAGAGGGATGCAGAGGCTAGAGAGAGGGATGCAGAGGATTAAGAGAGTGATGCAGAGACTGAAAAGAGTGTTGCAGAGGCTTAAGAGAGGGATGCAGAGGCTCAAGAGAGTGATGCAAAGGCTCAAGAGAGTGATGCAGAGGCTGAAGAGAGTGTTGCAGAGGCTTAAGAGAGGGATGCTATAAGGCAAGATTTACTCTCCCTGAACCCATGTTGATGGGTTGTCACGAAGTCTCTTCTCTCCAGATGTGCTACTAGGTTTTTTTCCACAATCTTCTCCATCACCTTGCATGGTATACAAGTTATGGACACTGGCCTGTAGTTCAGTGCCTCTTGTATGTCACCCTTTTTAAATATTGGTACTACATTAGCAGTCTTCCATACTTCTGGTAGGTCTCCCGTTTCCAGTGACCTACTATACACTATGGAGAGTGGCAAGCAAAGTGCTCCTGCACACTCTTTCAATACCCAAGGTGAGATTCCATCCGGCCCAACAGCTTTTCTCACATCCAGCTCCAATAGGTTCTTCTTGACCTCATCTCTTGTAATTTCGAACCTTTCCAAGGTCACCTGGTTTGCTGCCACCTCTCCTAGCGCCGTGACTTCTCCCTATTCTGTTGTAAAGACCTCCTGGAACCTTTTGTTGAGTTCTTCACACACCTCTTTGTCATTCTCTGTGTACCTGTCCTCGCCCACCCTAAGTTTCATCACCTGTTCCTTCACTGTTGTCTTCCTCCTGATGTGACTGTGTAGTAGCTTTGGTTCGGTCTTGGCTTTATTAGCTATTTCATTTTCATACCTTTTCTCAGCTGTTCTTCTCACACTAACATATTCGTTCCTGGTTCTCTGGTATCTCTCTCTACTTTCTGGTGTTCTGTTATTACGGAAGTTCCTCCATGCCCTTTTGTTCAGCTCCTTTGCTTTCATACATTCCCTATTAAACCACGGATTCTTCTTTTGCTTCTCTGTTTTGTCCTTTTGGGCTGGGACAAACCTGCTTACAGCCTCCTGACATTTTTGGGTGACATAGTCCATCATGTCTTGTACAGACTTGGTTCCTAGTTCTGTGTCCCAATGTATATCCCATAGGAATGTATTCATCTCCTCATAGTTTCCCTTTCGGTACGCCAGCCCTTTGTTTCCCAGTTCTTTTTGGGGGGTGATAATTCCTAGCTCAACCAGGTACTCAAAGCTCAATACACTATGATCACACATTCCCAAGGGTGCTTCCAACTTAACTTCCCTTATATCCGACTCATTTAGGGTAAATATCAGATCAAGCAAGGCTGGTTCATCCCCTCCTCTCGTTCTTGTCGGTCCCTTGACGTAATGACTTAGAAAGTTTCTTGTTGCCACATCCAGCAGCTTAGCTCTCCATGTGTATGGGCCTACATGTGGGTCTCTGTTCCCCCAATCTATCTTTCCATGATTGAAGTCTCCCATGATTAGTAGCCTGGATTCGTTCCTGCTAGCCACAGAAGCTGCTCTCTCTATTATATTGATGGTGGCCAAGTTGTTTCTATCATATTCCTGTCTGGGTCTTCTGTCATTCAGTGGGGGGTTATATATGACTACTATTATAATTTTCTGTCCCCCAGTTGCTATGGTGCCTGATAAGTAGTCACTGAAACCTTCACAGTTCTGAATTACCATCTCTTCGAAACTCCAACCTTCTCTTAGTAGCAAAGCTACACCACCTCCTCCTTTCCCTTCTCTCTATTTCCTCACTACATAGTAGCCCTGTGGAAACACTGCGTTTGTTATGGTGTTTGTCAGCTTTGTTTCTGTGAGTGCTATTATGTCTGGGTTTTCTTCTAGTGCCCATTCTCCGAGTTCATTTGTTTTATTTGTAATTCCATCTATGTTAGTGTACATTGCCTTGAAGCTCACTTTCTTCAGTTCATTTTCTTGTCCCTTTCTTGGCGAGCATTCTGCTGGTGTGGGAAGCTTTTCAGTGGGTGAGATGATCTGTGAGGTGGTTTGCAGGGTCTCAGAGGAGTTTGGGGTGAGATGTGGGGGTGTCATGGAAGGGGGGACAGGTAGGGTGTGTGTTAAGGAGATAGGGGAGACATGGAGGATACGGGGTGAGGGGGGAGGAGGGATAGGGAGGGTATGGGATGAAGGGGGAGGGGGGAATGGTGGGAGGGGGGACATGATGGGAATGGAGAAGGGATGACAGGGTAAGAATGGGGTGGGGGTGGGAGGGAGGGTTGGGTGGGGGCAGGTAGGGTGAGGGGAAGGGAGGGTTTCTATGCAGAGGGGGGTGGTGGTGTTGCCCTCCCCTCTAGTGTTGCTGGGATGCTGGTTTTGGGTTCGCCTCTTGTCTCTGGGACTGTTGTGTTGGGGGCTGTGTGACAGCCCCCAACACAACAGTTTGTGGTTTGCTCCTCCCTCCCTGCGCTTCCTCCTTGCCTCTGCTGCCCTGGTTCTCTCCTCCTTCCTCCTGTCCCTCTGCAAGAATACTTTCTTGTCTCCCTCCACATGCTGCAGTCGACTCTTCCTTTCGAGAATATCCTCCTTCGTGGTTTCGTTTGTAAACACCACCTTTACAAGTCGGTTTCTGTCCTTGTTGCACCAGCCCAACCTGAAAACCTTCTCAATGTTTCGTTCAGCCCCTTCCATCTGTAACCCCTTCAGTAGCCCCTGTACTGCCTCTCTATCCTTGCTATTCCATTCTTGCCTGTTGGATCCTTCCTTTTCTTTGATGCCTACAACTACCACAGATCTTTTTCTCTCCAGCAGCTGAGTGGAGCACCTTGCTGCTTCCTGTGAGGTGGCTGCTTGCATGGCTACCTCCCTCACTGTTTCCATTGCTTCTGAGCTCTTTTTCAGTATGTCTGCAAATGTTTCAGGTACAGAGGCATTTCCTTCCAATGTAACATTCCCACCCTCCCCTTGGATGATAATCTGATGCTCGGTCTCTTTATTTTTTTCTGTGAGGCATTTGATCTCCCTTGCTGATGTCAGCTCACTTTGCAGGTTGTTAATTGTAATCCTCATTTCCTGCATCTCCTTCCTGAATTCCTCCAGAACTTGGGTTAACATGTCCCTCGTTTGGACCTTTTGGCTGTTCCCTGTGTCCCTGTTGCGTCCACCAGCTATTTTGCCCTTGTCAAGAGAGAGAGAGCAAGAGAGAGAGAGAGAGAGCAAGAATAGTCCTAGAGTAAGTGGGTGTGGTGGGGGGGGGGGGGTGAGTGTTTTGGGAGAGTGGGAGTGGGGGGGGCGAGGGGGGAGTGTGTTGGGAGAGTGAGATGGGGGGTTAAGAGGTGGGTGAGGTGTAGTCTTCAGATTACGGAGGGTGGGGGGACTAGCGGCTTATCTGGGTTCCCAGTGAGCTCACAGTTGCTGTCCCTGTTACCTGTCTACCACGATTGTATTATTACGATTGTATTATTGAATGGAATGCAATAGTGTCAATGATATGATATTATATAAACCTTGCACACTGTTGGAGACTTATGAGAGACACTTAGCAGCCAACCCCCCACAAGCACTCTAGGGGAATACACGGCGTGTCGTCGGTAATCCTGTGAGGTCTTCAGGTCTCCACGTGGGTCCTGGCTGATGCGCCTGATGCTGCCTCAAGAAGTCGATCTTCACTAGCTATCTTCTCTAAATTCACTATGTGTGTGTGTGTGTGTGTGTGTGTGTGTGTGTGTGTGTGTGTGTGTGTGTGTGTGTGTGTGTGTGTGTGTGTGTGTGTGTGTGTGTGTGTGTGTGTGTGTGTACTCACCTAGTTGTACTCACCTAGTTGTGTCTGCAGGATCGAGCATTGACTCTTGGATCCCGCCTTTCGAGCATCGGTTGTTTACAGCAATGACTCCTGTCCCATTTCCCTATCATACCTGGTTTTAAAATTGTGAATAGTATTTGCTTCCACAACCGGTTCCTGAAGTGTATTCCATTTTCCCACTACTCTCACGCTAAAAGAAAACTTCCTAACATCTCTGTGACTCATCTGAGTTTCAAGCTTCCATCCATGTCCCCTCGTTCTGTTACTATTCCGTGTGAACATTTCGTCTATGTCCACTCTGTCAGTCCCTCTGAGTATCTTATACGTTCCTATCATGTCCCCTCTCTTCCTTCTTCTTTCTAGTGTCGTAAGGCACAGTTCCCTCAGGCGCTCCTCATACCCCATCCCTCGTAGCTCTGGGACGAGTCTTGTTGCAACCCTCTGAACCTTTTCCAGTTTCATTATATGATTCTTCAGATGGGGACTCCATGATGAGGCGGCATACTCTAAGACTGGCCTCACGTAGGCAGTGTAAAGCGCCCTAAATGCCTCCTTACTTAGGTTTCTGAATGATGTTCTAACTTTTGCCAGTGTAGAGTACGCTGCTGTCGTTATCCTATTTATATGTGCCTCAGGAGATAGATTAGGTGTTACGTCCACCCCCAGGTCTCTTTCGCGCGTCGTCACAGGTAGGCTGTTCCCCTTCATTGTGTACTGTCCCTCTGGTCTCCTATCTCCTAGTCCCATTTCCATAACTTTACATTTGCTCGTGTTGAATTCCAGTAGCCATTTCTCTGACCATCTCTGCAACCTGTTCAGGTCCTCTTGGAGGATCCTGCAATCCTCATCTGTCACAACTCTTCTCATCAACTTTGTGTCATCCGCAAACATCGACATGTAGGACTCTATGCCTGTAAACATGTCATTAACATATACAAGAAATAGAATTGGACCCAGCACCGATCCTTGTGGTACTCCACTTGTTACTGTTCGCCTGTCCGACTTCTCGCCCCTTACCGTAACTCTTTGGCTCCTTCCTGTTAGGTAGTTCCTTATCCATGCTAGGACCTTTCCCCTCACCCCCGCCTGCCTCTCGAGCTTGAACAGCAGTCTCATGTGCGGTACTGTATCAAAGGCTTTTTGGCAGTCCAGAAATATGCAGTCTGCCCAACCATCTCTGTCCTGTCTTATCCTCGTTATTTTATCATAGAATTCCAGAAGGTTTGTTAGGCGTGTGTGTACGTATGTGTGTGTGTGTGTGTACTCACCTATTTGTGCCTTACAGGGGTTGAGCTTTGGCTCTTTGGTCCCGCCTTGTGTGTGTGTCTGTGTGTGTGTGTGTGTGTGTGTTCTCACCTAATTGTGCTTGCGGGGGTTGAGCTTTGGCTCTTTGGTCCCGCCTCTCAACCATCAATCAACTGGTGTACAGATTCCTGAGCCTACTGGGCTCTATCATATCTACATTTGAAACTGTGTATGGAGTCAGCCTCCACCACATCACTTCCTAGTGCATTCCATTTACTAACTACTCTGACACTGAAAAAGTTCTTTCTAATGTCTCTGTGGCTCATTTGGGTATTCAGCTTCCACCTGTGTCCCCTTGTTCGCGTCCCTCCAGTGTTGAATAGTTCATCCTTGTTTACCCGGTCGATTCCCCTGAGGATTTTGTAGGTTGTGATCATGTCCCCCCTTACTCTTCTGTCTTCCAGTGTTCCAGGTGCATTTCCTGCAGCCTTTCCTCATAACTCATGCCTCCTAGTTCTGGGACTAGTCTAGTAGCATACCTTTGGACTTTTTCTTGGACTTGGACTGCATGGACTTGGCTTTGTGATGGGGCCGCATACTCCAGGATTGGTCTTACATATGTGGTGAACAAGATTCTGAATGATTCCTTACACAGGTTCCTGAACGCCGTTCTGATGTTAGCCAGCGTCGCATATGCCGCAGACGTTATTCTCTTTATGTGGGCTTCAGGAGACAGGTTTGGTGTGATATCAACTCCTAGATCTTTCTCTCTGTCTGTTTCATTAAGTACTTCATCTCCTATTCTGTATCCTGTGTCTGGCCTCCTGTTTCCACTGCCTAGTTTCATTACTTTGCATTTACTCGCGTTGAACTTCAACAGCCATTTGTTGGACCATTCACTCAGTCTATCTAGGTCATCTTGTAGCTTCCTACTATCATCCTCTGTTTCAGTCCTCCTCATAATTTTTGCATCGTCGTCAAAGATAGAGAGGAACGAATCTATACCCTCTGGGAGATCATTTACATATACCAGAAACAGTATAGGTCCAAGGACTGACCCCTGCGGGACTCCACTCGTAACGTCTCGCCAATCTGAGACCTCACCCCTCACACAGACTCGTTGTCTCCTGTTGCTTAGGTACTCCTCTATCCACCGGAGTACCTTCCCTTTCACTCCAGCCTGCATCTCCAACTTTTGCACTAGCTTCTTGTGTGGCACTGTATCAAAGGCTTTCTGACAATCCAAAAATATGCAGTCTGCCCACCCTTCTCTTTCTTGCCTTATTTTTGTTGCCTGGTCGTAGAATTCAAGTAACCCTGTGAGGCAGGACCTGCCATCCCTGAACCCATGTTGATGCTGTGTTACAAAGTTCCTTCGCTCCAGATGCTCCACTAGTTTTTTTCGCGCAATCTTCTCCATCAGCTTGCATGGTATGCAGGTTAGGGACACTGGCCTGTAGTTCAGTGCCTCCTGTCTATCCCCTTTCTTGTATATCGGGACTACGTTAGCTGCTTTCAAAATATCTGGTAGTTCCCCTGTTGCCAGTGATTTGTTATACACTATGGAGAGTGGTAGGCACAGTTCTCTTGTTCCTTCCTTTAGAACCCAAAGGGAGATTCCATCTGGGCCTATAGCCTTTGTCACATCCAACTCTAGTAAACATTTCCTTACTTCCCCGCTGGTAATCTCAAAGTCTTCCAGTGGTTCCTTGTTAGCTATTCCCTCTCTTACCTCTGGAATTTCTCCTTGCTCTAAGGTGAAGACCTCCTGGAATTTCTTATTCAATTCCTCACACACTTCCTTGTCATTTGTAGTGAATGCTTCCGCCCCTATCCTTAATACCATAACCTGTTCCTTTACTGTTGTTTTTCTCCTGATGTGGCTATGCAACAATTTAGGCTGAGTCTTTGCCTTGCTTGCGATGTCATTTTCGTATTGTCTTTCTGCCTCTCTTCTTATCCTGACATATTCATTCCTGGCATTCTGGTATCTTTCTCTGCTCTCCAGTGTCCTGTTATTCCTATAGTTTCTCCATGCCCATTTACTTTGCTGCTTAGCTAGCCTACATCTCTGATTAAACCATGGGTTTCTCATTTTCATTTCTCAGTTTTCCTTTTGGACTGGGACAAACTTGTTTGCTGCGTCCTTGCACTGCTGCGTGATGTAATCCATCATATCTTGGGCCGTCTTTCCCCTGAGCTCTGTTTCCCATGCTATATCTGTTAGGAATTTTCTTATCCCCTCATAGTTTCCCTTTCGGTATGCTAACCTTTTGGTTTCGGTATCCCTCCTCGAGTTCAATAACACTTCTTCAATCAAGTACTCAAACACCAGTACACTGTGGTCGCTCATTCCTACTGGGTCCTCAAAACCGATTTCTCTTATGTCGGAGTCGTTCAGAGTGAAGACTAGGTCGAGTCTCGCTTGTTCGTCATTGCCTCTCATCCTTGTGGGTTCTCCGACATGCTGGGTTAAAAAGTTTCTTGTCACCACCTCCAATAGTTTGGCTCTCCACGTATCCTCGCCTCCATGCGGTTCCTTGTTCTCCCAGTCAACTTTCTGTGATTGAAGTCGCCCATGATGAGCAGGTGGGATCTATTTCTACAGGCAGCAGAGGCTGCCCTCTCAATTATAGTGTTAACTGCCATGTTGTTGTTTTCATACTCTTGACTGGGTCTTCTGTCATTTGGTGGAGGGTTGTATATTACTGCTACTACTATTCTTGGTCCTCCCATTGTCATGGTGCCTGGTATGTAGTCTCTGAACTCCTCACAGCCCGGGATGGCCAACTCCTTAAAACTCCATTCCTTTCTCATGAGTAGGGCCACTCCGCCTCCTCCCCTATCTTCCCTCTCTTTCCTTATTACTGTGTACACTTGGGGAAACACGGCATTCGTTATGATTCCAGAGAGTTTTGTTTCAGTGAGTCCGATTACATCTGGGTTCACTTCTTGCGCTCTTTCCCTTAGTTCACTTGTCTTGCTTGTGATCCCATCAATGTTCGAGTACATCACCTTAAAACTGACTCTCTTCTGCTTCTCCTCTGGGGGGGAACCTTTGGGATCTGGGGTGAGTGGGAGCTGGGGGATCTGGCACGGGGAGACTGGTGGAGGAAGGAGGGCTTGGGGGGGTGGGGGAGAGGGGGGGTGGGGGAGAGGGGGATGGTATGGGGGGTGGGTAAGAGGGGGAGGGTAGGGGGGAGAGTATGAGGGTGAGGGATGGGGGGGAGAGTGAGAGGGGGGAGGGTGAGAGAGGGAGGGTTGGGGAAGCATGGGGGGAGGAGAGGCTTTGGGGGATAGGGAAGATGGGGGGGCTTGGGGGGGGAGAAGAGGGTGGAGGGCTTGGGGGGCGTGGGGGAAAAAGGAGGGCTGAGGTGGGTGAGGAAGAGGGGAGGGTTTAGGGGAGAGGGGGAGAGGAGAAGACTTAGGTGGGGTGGGGGAGAGTGGGGGGCTTAGGGGGGTGGGGGAGAAAGGAGGGCTTGGTGGTGGGAGAGGGAGGGTTTGTGCTTGCGGGGGTTGAGCTTCGGCTCTTTTGTCACGCCTCTCAAATGTCAATCAACTGGTGTACAAATTCCTGAGCCTACTGGGCTCTGTCATATCTACATTTAAAACTGTGTATGGAGTCAGCCTCCACCACATCACGGCCTAATACATTCCATCTGTTAACAACACTGATACTGAAAAAGTTCCTTCTTAAGTCCCTGTGGCTCATGTGCGTACTCAGTTTCAACCTGTGTCCACTTGTTCGCGTACCACCAGTGTTGAATAGTGTATCCTTGTCTACCCAGTCGATTCCAAGGTGTATGTGTGTGTGTGTGTTTGTGTGTGTGTGTGTGTGTGTGTGTGTGTGTGTGTGTGTGTGTGTGTGTGTGTGTGTGTGTGTGTGTGTGTGTGTGTGTGTGTGTGTGTGTGCGCGTGTGTGTGTGTGTGTGTGTACTCGCCTAATTGTACTCACCTAATTGTGTACAATTAGGTGAGTACACACACACAACTGGTGTGTGTGTGCTGATACAACAAGGACAGAAACCGACTTGTAAAGGTGGTGTTTACAAACGAAACCACAAAGGAGGACATTCTCGAAAGGAAGAGTCGTCTGCAGCATATGGAGGGATACAAAAAAGTATTCCTGCAGAGGGACAGGGCGAAGGAGGAGAGAGCCAGGGCAGCAGAGGCAAGGAGAAAGCACAGGGAGAGAGGAGCAAACAAGGAAATCACAGCCCTCAACACAACAGTCCTAGAGACAAGAGGAGAACCTAAAACCAGCATCTCAGCAACACCAGAGGGGGGGGGGGCCACACCACCACTCCCCTCTGCATAGAAACCCTCCCTTCCCCCTCACCCTACCAGCCCCCACCCAACCCTCCCTCCCACCCCACCCCATTCTGACCCTGACACCCCTTCCCCATTCCCATCATGTCCCCCCTTACACCTTTTTCCCCCTGTCCCCCCTCCCCCTTCATCCCAGACCCTCCCTATCCCTCCTTCCCCCTCACTGCATATCCTCCATGTACCCCCTACCTCCTTAACCCACACCCTACCTGTCCCCCCTTCCCTTTGTAACACGGGTTTGGGTTCCTCTCTCTACTTCTCTACCTTCTACTCCCTCTACCCGTATTCTTACTTTTTATTCTCTACCAAGGGACTCCAAAACTTTTACCAAAGCCAACTCCACGCCACGTGGTCCTAAGACGATTGACCGACTTAGGATTCTACACCCAGTATGACGTGACCTAAGCTCTGAGCAAAACCCTAGAGTCGCCTCTACGCTGCCACCACCAGACCAGTAACACAGAGCAATGATCGAGGTCTGGATCGATCACGCTAATTAATCAACCTTGGGGCTTGATCCCCACTAGTAGTTTATAACCTCGGAAACTTGAGTGTGAATACGGGAGCAGCTGGGAGAGGTCAAACATCTTACCTCTCCCCAAGACCAGCACAACACCCAGAGCTGGTCGCCCAAGGTATAGTTGCTATTGTAAATTATAGGGATAGTCTTCTCATTTGCCATTCAGGTCAAGTAGGGAGTGTTAAAGTGATAGGGAGTGAACATATTTAGATTTTGTTTTAGTTTTCTTTTAATAAATTAAATTTGTTATTAATTTGCATTTTATTGTTTCCATTTGGTTATGTGTATACTTGTCCTGGTCACGTGGTCCACACGAGGCAGAGTTGGATTGGGCGCCGATTCTAACATCGAATCATTCCCGTGTAATTAATTCCACACTCAAGTTTCCGAGGTTATAAACTACTAGTGGGGATCAAGCCCCAAGGTTGATTAATTAGCGTGATCGATCCAGACCTCGATCATTGCTCTGTGTTACTGGTCTGGTGGTGGCAGCGTAGAGGCGACTCTAGGGTTTTGCTCAGAGCTTAGGTCACGTCATACTGGGTGTAGAATCCTAAGTCGGTCAATCGTCTTAGGACCACGTGGCGTGGAGTTGGCTTTGGTAAAAGTTTTGGAGTCCCTTGGTAGAGAATAAAAAGTAAGAATACGGGTAGAGGGAGTAGAAGGTAGAGAAGTAGAGAGAGGAACCCAAACCCGTGTTACACCTTAAACCCCCACCCCCCACCCCAAAATCCTCTGAGACCCTGCAAACCACCTCACAGATTCTCTCACCCACGGAACAGCTTCCCACACCAGCAGAATGCTTGCCAAGAAAAGGACATGAAAATGAACAGAAGAAAGTGAGCTTCAAGGCGATGTACACTAACATAGATGGGATTTCAAATAAAACAAGTGAACTTGGAGAATGGGCACTAGAAGAAAACCCAGACATAATAGCACTCACAGAAACAAAGTTAACAAAAATCATAACAAACGCAGTGTTTCCACAGGGCTACTATGTAGTGAGGAAAGAGAGAGAAGGGAGAGGAGGAGGTGGTGTAGCTTTGCTACTAAGGGAAGGTTGGAGTTTCGAAGAGATGGTAATTCAGAACTGTGAAGGTTTCAGTGACTACATATCAGGCACCATAGCAACTGGAGGACAGAAAATTATAATAGTAGTCATATATAACTCCCCACCGAATGACAGAAGACCCAGACAGGAATATGATAGAAACAACTTGGCCACCATCAATATAATAGAGAGAGCAGCTTCTGTGGCTAGCAGGATCGGATCCAGACTTCTAATCATGGGAGACTTCAACCATGGGAAGTTAGATTGGGGGAACAGAGACCCACATGGAGGCCCAGACACATGGAGAGCTAAGCTGCTGGATGTGGCAACAAGAAACTTTCTAAGTCAACACGTCAAGGGACCGACAAGAATGAGAGGAGGGGATGAACCAGCCTTGCTTGATCTGATATTTACCCTAAATGAGTCGGATATAAGGGAAGTTAAGTTGGAAGCCTCCTTGGGATTGAGTGATCATAGTGTATTGAGCTTTGAGTACCTGGTTGAGCTGGGAATTATCACCCCCAAAAAAGAACTGGGAACCAAAGGGCTGGCGTACCGAAAGGGAAACTATGAAGAAATGAATAAATTCCTATGGGATATACATTGGGACACAGAACTCGGAACCAAGTCCGTACAAGACATGATGGACTGTCACCCAAAAATGTCAGGAGGCTGTAAGCAGGTTTGTCCCAGCCCGACAGGAAAAAACAGAAGCAAAGGAAGAATCCGTGGTTTAATAAGGAATGTATGAAAGCAAAGGAGCAGAACAAAAGGTCATGGAGGAACTTCCGTAATAACAGAACACCAGAAAGTAGAGAGAGATACCAGAGAACCAGGAATGAGTATGTCAGTGTGAGAAGAGCAGCTGAGAAAAGGAATGAAAATGATATAGCTAATAAAGCCAAGACTGAACCAAAGCTACTACACAGTCACATCAGGAGGAAGACAACAGTGAAGGAACAGGTGATGAAACTTAGGGTGGGCGAGGACAGGTACACAGAGAATGACAAAGAGGTGTGTGAAGAACTCAACAAAAGGTTCCAGGAGGTCTTTACAATAGAACAGGGAGATGTCGTGGCGCTAGAAGAGGTGGCAGCAAAGCAGGTGACCTTGGATAGGTTCGAAATTACAAGAGATGAGGTCAAGAAGCACCTATTGGAGCTGGATGTGAGAAAAGCTGTTCGGCCGGATGGAATCTCGCCATGGGCATTGAAAGAGTGTGCAGGAGCACTTTGCCTACCACTCTCCATAGTGTATAATAGGTCACTGGAAACGGGGGACCTACCAGAAATATGGAAGACTGCTAATGTAGTACCAATATACAAAAAGGGTGACAGACAAAACGCACTGAACTACAGGCCAGTGTCCTTAACTTGTATACCATGCAAGGTGATGGAGAAGATGGTGGTGGATGGATGAATGGTGGTGGTGGATGGTGGTCGGTGGTGGTGGTGGCGGTGGTGGGTGGTGGTGGCGGCGGTGGTGGCGGCGGTGGTGGGTGGTGGTGGCGGCTGTGGTGGGTGGTGGCGGTGGCGGCGGTGATGGGTGGTGGCGGCTGTGGTGGGTGGTGGCGGTGGCGGCGGTGATGGGTGGTGGCGGCGGTGATGGGTGGTGGCGGCGGTGATGGGTGGTGGTGGTGGTGGTGGGTGGTGGTGGCGGCGGCTGTGGTTGTAGCGGGTGGCGGCTGGTGGTGGTGGGTGGTGGCGGCTGGTGGTGGCAGGCGGCGGTGGCTGTGGTGGTGTGTGGTGGTGGCGGCGGGTGGCGGCTGGTGGCGGCCACCTGGGACACACCCTCCACCACTGAAGGTCTGAGCACAACTAACCATATGTCTCTCTCACCACCAGCCCAGTGGTGCCCTCTCAAAATGTTTCCTTCAAAGATTGTATATTATCTTTGAACAACAAGTTTGATTATCAAGGAAATAATGCACATATTATTGTCACATTAATACTGTGCAATATCTTATTACATTCCTGCTAAATAATTATAATTTGAAACAGGACAAAAAATCCAACATATATATAAAAACCAACATTAGAGATCACGAGGCCTAGGCCTAGGCCCATCTGTGACCACACATCCTGCTTCCCTGGCCAGTTACCCTCTTACACCTCACACTCTTAACTCACTCATAATCACTCTCACTCTTACTCTCAATCACTCTTACGCACTATTACTCACTCTTACTCTCAGTCATCCTTACTCACTCTTACCCACTCTCATACTCACTCTTACTCTCATACTCACTCTTACTCTCTGCCACTCTTACTCTCTGTCACTCTTACTCTCTGTCACTCTTACTCTCTGTCACTCTTACTCTCTGTCACTCTTACTCTGTCACTCTTACTCTGTCACTCTTACTCTCTGCCACTCTTACTCTCTGTCACTCTTACTCTCATACTCTCTGCCACTCTTACTCTCTGTCACTCTTACTCTCTGTCACTCCTACTCTCATACTCACTCTTACTCTCTGCCACTCTTACTCTCTGTCACTCTTACTCTCATACTCACTCTTACTCTCTGCCACTCTTACTCTCTGTCACTCTTACTCTCTGTCACTCTTACTCTCATACTCACTCTTACTCTCTGCCACTCTTACTCTCTGTCACTCTTACTCACTCTCAGTCACCCTTACCCATTCATACTCACTCTCTCACTCTTACTCTCATACTCTTACTCTCAATCACTCTTACTCCCAATCACTCTTACTCTCAATCACTCTTGCTCCCAATCACTCCTACTCCCAATCACTCCTACTCTCAATCACTCTTACTCTCATTTTTACTCTTACTCACTCTTACTCTCACTCTTACTCCCAATCACTCTTACTCTCAATCACTCTTATTCTCATTCTTACTCTTACTCTCACTCTTACTCCCAATCACTCTTACTCCCAATCACTCTTACTCTCAATCACTCTTACTCTCAATCACTCTTACTCTCATTCTTACTCTTACTCACTCTTACTCTCAATCACTCTTATTCTCATTCTTACTCCTACTCTCACTCTTACTCCTACTCTCACTCTTACTCCTACTCCCAATCACTCTTACTCCCAATCACTCTTACTCCCAATCACTCTTACTCCCAATCACTCTTACTCTCAATCACTCTTACTCTCAATCACTCTTACTCTCAATCACTCTTACTCTCATTCTCAATCACTCTTACTCTCAATCACTCTTACTCTCATACTCACCCTTACTCTCAATCACTTTTACTCACTCTGTCACGCTTACTCTCAATCACTCTTACTTTTACTCACTCTCACTCACTCTTACTCACACTTACACACTCTGGCACTCTCACTCACCTTCAGTCACTCTTACTCACTCTTACCCACTCTCGCTCACTCTTACTCACTCTAGTTAATAAGAACACGCCAATATAAGACAACAAAATGTTTTCAGATTCTTTCACACCACTTTCCAGCAACTTTTATAATTTATATAAATTATCTTAGGGAATAATACATAAATTATATATTTAAACATGATATTAGTGTTTAATGGAATGCATAAGGAGTCAAATTGTGTTAAAAAGATGGATTTTTAGAAAATTTGGAAAACTACTTTTTTCTGATCATATTATAACTAAATAGATTTTGAACGTTTCACTGAGCCAATAAATATCATTCACAATTTATTAATGAATTTTACAAAAAAAAAACACCATAAATTTTATATTTAAACATGTAAAAACTATTTGTAATACATTAGGAACAAAATAGTTGTAGAAAAACAATTTATTATAAAACCTTTGTGTTTGGATTTTTTGATTAAAAGTTTCTCAAAGGCTCTCCTGCACCATTCTCAATGCAAATCATTCCCACGCCTATGGGAAGAGATAGACGAACGTTTTCTAGATGATTTGTGTTTGCTGGGAGGGAGGGTATGGGGTGAAAGGGGAGGGAGGACGGGAAGGAAAGGGGGGGGGGGAGGACTCGGGAGGAGGGGAGGGGTAGAAGGGTGGGGATTGGGTGTGGGGGGAGGGAGATTTGGCTGAACATTTGAGTGGGGGCAGGGTGGGTTTGGGGTAGGGGGGTTTTCTATGCAGAGGAGGGAGGCGGGGTTGTCCTCCCTTCTGGTGTTACTGGGTAGCTGGTTGTGGGGGTCCCCCTCGCCTCTGGGGGTGTTGTGTTGGGAGCTGTGACTTCCTGGTTTTCCCCTCTCGCCCTGCGCCTCTTCCTTGCTTCTGCCGCCACGGCTCTCTCCTCCCTTGTCATGTCTCTCTGGAGGAATACATTTTTGAATTTCCCCACGCTTTTCAGGGAGCTCTGCCTTGATAGGATCTTCTCCTTTGTGCTCGCGTTTGCAAACACTATCTTTATCATTCGGTCTCGGTCTTTGTTGTACCAGCCTAGCCTGAAAACCTTCTCAATGCTATGCTCAGCCCCTTCCATGTCTAGTGCCTTTAGTATTTCATTCACTGCTGCTTTGTCCTTGTCATTCCACTCTGTCCTATTAGAGCCTTCCTGCTCTTTAATACCCACAGCAACCACTGATCTGTTCCTTTCCAGCAGTTGGCTAGTGGAGCGTGCTGCCTCCTGTGAGGTGGCTGCTTTCATGGCCACCTCCATCACTGCAGTCATTACTTAAAAGTTATTCTTTTTTAGTATTTCCGCAAATGTTGCTTTTATTGTGGCATTCTCGTCCAAAAGACTATTACCACCTTCTGCCTGGATGGTTTTCTGATTCTCAGCCTCGATACCATTCTCTTTGAGGGCTCTAATCTCCTCCTTTGCTGCTGTCAGCTCTCTTTTCAGGTTGCTTATTTCGTTCTTCATTTCCTGCATCATTTCTTGCATCTTACTCTTGATGTCCTCCAGAAACTGGGTGAACATTTCCTTCATTTCGTCACCTTGGCTCTTCTCTGTTCCCCTGGTACCTCTGGCTGCCATGCTTGACCCTGTTCCTATAGTTGTGCTGTGATAGGATTTGTCAGGAGGGCAGAGCGGGATGGGGGAGGGAGAGAGAGAGAGGAAGAGAGAGAGAAAGAGAGAGAGAGAAAGGGAGAGAGAAAGGGAGTGATAAAGGGAGAGATAAATGGGTGGGTAGGAGGAGATGGAGAGAGAGGCGGGAGGGAGAGAGGGAGAGAGAGGAGAGGGAGAGAGATGGAGAGGGAGAGAGTGGGTGAGGGAGAGAGGGGGGGAGGTGTGTGTGTGTGTGTGTGTGTGTGTGTGTGTGTGTGTGTGGGCAGAGAGGGAGGGGGAAGGAAAGAGAGAGAGAGAGAGAGAGAGAGAGAGAGAGAGAGAGAGAGAGAGAGAGAGAGAGAGAGAGAGAGAGAGAGAGAGAGAGAGAGAGAGAGAGAGAGAGAGAGAGAGAGAGAGCAGGTGAGAGAGAGAGAGAGAGAGAGAGAGAGAGAGAGAGAGAGAGAGAGAGAGAGAGAGAGAGAGAGAGAGAGAGAGAGAGAGAGAGAGAGAGAGAGAGAGAGAGAGAGAGCAGGAGAGAGAGAGAGCAGGAGAGAGAGAGAGAGAGAGAGAGAGAGAGAGAGAGAGAGAGAGAGAGAGATAGTGGGAGAGATAGAGAGTGGGAGAGATAGAGAGTGGGAGAGATAGAGAGTGGGAGAGAAAGAGAGTGGGAGAGAGGGAGTGGGAGAGGGAGAGAGTGGGGAGGGGAAGAGTGTGTGTATGGGCGATGCGGGGGACTGGGGGTGGGGGGCGGAGATGGCGACCAGGTCAGGTCAGGTCAGATGGGGGGTCAAGAGGGGGGGGGGATAGTAAGGTCCTGATCCCCGTTGTTAATGCTTTTTCCCCTGACTGAACGATTATGTGTGTGTGTGTGTGTGTGTGTGTGTGTGTGTGTGTGTGTGCATGTGTACGGGTTGTGTGTGTGTGTGTGTGTGTGTCTGTTTTAGCGCGTGCACGCTTGTGTGCATGTATACGTACGTGGGCGGGCGTGCTTGTATGTGTCAAGATATCCCTTATGCGTTACCTCTGCCTAAATGAGCCACCCTGAGATTTTTAAATATATATGATATCCTGAACAAGAATTTGATAATATCCTCAATAATACCTCAATCTGTACACTTGATTAATTGACCAGAGAGGGGGTACATACCAGTCTCCTCCCGCTCACACAACCAGATGAGTAAGGACGATGTATGATGACGATGGTTATCCGTCGTTGTCTCCCACTAGGTGATTCACTAAGTGCTGGTAGATTGATGAGGTCGGTTCTTCTCTGTCTACACAAAGCTCTGGAGTCAGTCACTGTATCGTTGTTCACTAATCTCTAGTTACTGTAAGTTCACTAATTCTCTGCACCACTGATCACAGTCACCACTCAACAGCACAATCAGGTAGTTCCACGGCGGGGCGTCCCACCCGGTCAGGTCGCACACTTACATGCACCGGTGATGCCACTAGCTCCACTTTGGATTCTTCGCCAAATCTTCGCACTATCGCTAACGATATGACTATGCTATGTCGCACCCTGCTAGCTACACACTGCGAGAGGCCAAATACTATGATCTAGCCTCTATACTCCTTCAATGTCCCGAGAAATTGACGAATTTCCGCGGACCCCACTAATCGTGTGTGTCTTGTACCGACTCCCGCAAGGTATGTGTGTGTGTGTGTGTGTGTGCTTACCTATTTGTGCTTGCGGGAGTTGAGCTTTGGCTCTTTGGTCCTGCCATATGTATGTGTGCGTGCGTGCATGTGTGTGTGTGTGTGTGTGTGTGTGTGTGTGTGTGTGTGTGTGTGTGTGTGTGTGTGTGTGTACTCACCTATTTGTACTTACGGGGGTTGAGCTTTGTCTCTTTGATCACGCCTCTCAACTGTCAATCAACTGGTGTACAGATTCCTGAGCCTACTGGGCTCTTTCATATCTACATTTAAAACTGTGTATGGAGTCAGCCTCCATCACATCACAGCCTAATGCATTCCATCTGTTAACTACTCTGACACTGAAAAAGTTCCTTCTAACGTCCCTGTGGCTCATGTGTGTACTCAGTTTCCACCTGTGTCCCTTTGTTCGCGCACAACCAGTGTTGAATAGTGTATCCTTGTCTACCCAGTCGATTCCAAGGTTTATGTGTGTGTAATTACCTAAGTGTAATTACCTAAGTGTAGTTACAGGATGAGAGCTACGCTCATGGTGTCCCGTCTTCCCAGCACTCTTTGTCATATAACGCTTTGAAACTACTGACGGTCTTGGCCTCCACCACCTTCTCCCCTAACTTGTTCCAACCGTCTACCTCTCTGTTTGCGAAAGTGAATTTTCTTATATTTCTTCGGCATCTGTGTTTAGCTAGTTTATATCTATGACCTCTTGTTCTTAATGTTCCAGGTCTCAAGAAATCTTCCCTATCGATTTTATCAATTCCTGTTACTATTTTGTATGTAGTGATCATATCACCTCTTTTTCTTGTCTTCTAGTTTTGGCATATTTAATGCCTCTAACCTCTCCTCGTAGCTCTTGCCCTTCAGTTCTGGGAGCCACTTAGTAGCATGTCTTTGCACCTTTTCCAGTTTGTTGATGTGCTTCTTAAGATATGGGCACCACACAACTGCTGCATATTCTAGCTTTGGCCTAACAAAAGTCGTGAACAATTTCTTTAGTATATCGCCATCCATGTATTTAAAAGCAATTCTGAAGTTAGAAAGCGTGGCATAGGCTCCTCGCACAATATTCTTTATGTGGTCCTGAGGTGATAGTTTTCTATCTAGAACCACCCCTAGATCTCTTTCTTTATCAGAATTCTTTAAAGATTTCTCACATAATATATAGGTTGTGTGGGGTCTATGTTCTCCTATTCCACATTCCATAACATGGCATTTATTAACATTAAATTCCATTTGCCAAGTGGCGCTCTATGTACTTATTTTGTCCAGGTCTTCTTGAAGGGCATGACAATCATCTAAGTTTCTTTTCCTTCCTATTATCTTAGCATCATCAGCAAACATGTTCATATAATTCTGTATACCAACTGGTAGATCATTTATGTAGACAATAAACATCACTGGTGCAAGAACTGAACCCTGTGGTACTCCACTTGTGACATTTCTCCAGTCCGATACATTGCCTCTGATCACAGCCCTCATTTTTCTATCAGTCAGAAAATTTTTCAATCATGTTAGAAGCGTACTTGTCACTCCTCCAATATTTTCCAGTTTCCAGAACAACTTCTTATGTGGAACTCTGTCGAAAGCCTTTTTCAGGGCCAGATAGATGCAGTCAACCCAACCATCTCTTTCCTGTAATATCTCTGTTGCTCGATCATAGAAACTGAGTAAATTCGATACGCAGGATCTTCCAGATCGAAAACCATACTGTCTGTCTGATATTATATCATTTCTCTCCAGGTGTTCTACCCATTTAGTTTTAATTATTTTTTCCAATATTTTGACTATTACACTTGTCAATGATACCAGTCTATAATTAAGGGGGTCTTCCCTGCTTCCACTTTTGTAGATTGGAACTATGTTAGCCTTTTTCCACACATCAGCTACAACTCCTGTAAACAGGGATGCCTGAAAAATCAGTTGAAGAGGAATGCTGAGCTCAGGTGCACATTCTCTCAGAACCCATGGTGAAACTCCATCTGGACCAACTGCTTATTTCTTATTTAGCTCCTTGAGCATTTTTTCCACTTCGTCTCTAGACACCTCTATGTGCTCTATGTTGTTCTCTGGAATTCTTATTGTATCTGGTTCCCTGAAGATTTCATTTTGTACAAACACACTTTGGAACTTTTCGTTTAATGTTTCACACATTTCCTTTTCATTTTCCGTGAATCTATTTCCCATTTTCAACCTCTGAATATTATCCTTTACCTGCAATTTGTTGTTTATGAATTTATAGAACAGACCTGGTTCTGTTTTACATTTGTCTGCAATCCCTTTTTCAAAATTTCTTTCTGCCTCTCTCCTCAATGCCATGTAGTTGTTTCTCGCATCTTTGTATCGCTGGTATGTTTGGGGGTTCGGCCTCTTCCTGTATTGATTCCATTTTTGTGTCTTTTGGTCCCTGGCCCTCTCGCACTTTCTGTTGAACCAATCCTGTTTCTTAGTTCTGCTTCTCTGTTTTGGTATAAATTTTTTTGTGTCTTTATCATATATTTCACAAAAACCTGACATACATCTCATTCACTTCCTTGCCTAGCAACAAGTCTGTCCAATTATACTCACTAAAAAAATTTCTAAGGTTGCCATAATGTCCTCTCCTAAAGTCAGGTTTTTCAATTGCATCGACCGTCATATTTTCTTCCAGATTATAACGCATTGCATACTTTATTCCCAAAAAGACATGGTTACTTTTACCCAAGGGAGGAAGGTACTGAATGTCAAATATTTCTTCCTTCTTCCTGGTAAATATCAAATCTAGCATGGAGGGGACGTCCCCTTCCCTCATCCTCGTAGCTTGTTTAACATGTTGATACAAGAATGTTTCCAGGATGAGGTCTACAAATTTACAGGTCCAGAAATCTTCTGTTTTAGCTTCACATGCTTCCCAGTCTATGGATTTCAAGTTGAAGTCGCCGACTATCAACAGTCGTGAACTATCGTTATCCGCTCTCGCTATGATCTCTCTCATTATTGTTATAAGACCTTCTCGTTTACTCTCTAGCTCCTCCTTTGACCATGTGCTGCTTAACGGTGGACTATATGCATTTATGATCATTAGTTTATCATCCTCATGGCAGATCTCTAGTGCTATTATGTCAACTTCTTGTGGATTGGCAGTCACTATTTCGTTCACCTTTAGATGTTCTTTCACCAGCACAGCAACGCCACCGCCTTTCCTGATTTTTCTGTCCCGTCTCCAAATTGAGTAGCCCCTTGGGAATATGACCTCTGTTACGACCCGGATCCAGCGTCCGAGCCTGGAGCAGTGACAAACACGCCATCTGTGGGTCAGCTCCCGAAACCCCCGCCAAACGGACGACGACACCTAGTGAGGACAGCGTGTACTGGCCTCGAGGACCAGTTTCCAGTCTGGTTCAGCGCTCAACACCGCCGCTCCTGACCTCTGGTGAGGTGGTGCTCCGACGACAGCGCCATCTAGGGAGTGGATATGTCGGGCGTTTGTATCTGAGCCTGTGAGTGTGGTGTATTAGTGTCCCGGTTATTAATGACGTGTCTGCTTACAGAGCCGACCTGGGACCACTGTGTTGAAGGTGGAGTCAGTCTACCCGAGGCAGCCAGTCTCCATACGGTGAAGTTTGCTGCAGCTGTCGTGACGTCGTCCCCCCGGAAGAACACTGTGGTGTGTTAGCCTGCCAGTGGAGTGGCAGTGATAGGATTTACCCGGGACCGACTGTTGGAGACGATAATCCACTGGGGTATTGAGGACAGGAGGGTGATTGGTGATATCACACGAGACTCCTGTCTAGGGCGTACCCCTTTTATCGTTCGTGGAGTGGCCGTACCAGCCTTGGTGGCTCAGTACCTGCCAGCAGACCTGCTGGACGTGTGGTTGACGGCCTCCACGACGGTGCCCCCAGTGGACCTGTGTTGTGGCTGACCTGTGGCCAGGGTAGACTCGGCGTTCTCAGAGGACACGTCTTGAGGCCACGAAGAAAGCACCGCGGACTCGGCACCTAGCTTCGTGATCAAGAGTCTTCAGCAGAAGACTAGATTGTGCGTGATCCCCTTTGTAAAGTGTTAATACCCCTCCCCCTTGTGTACGTTTTACTTTTATATATATTTATGGTGATGGTGTTAATTATAATATTAAGTTTCTTAACTTTCTTTCCATACTCCCTTTAAGTTACTTGCGTCACGGATCGCATCCCTTGAAAGCCTCTACTGGCTTGGGGTCGGATATATATATCTTCCTCTAACAACATCAGAGTAAGAACCCCGTTGCGTCCCGAGAGGGCCGTAACATAATTGGCATCCCCAGCGGGATCCGTCCCCTTGTTAAGTATGTTTGACAGGGGTGGTGAAGTGGCGTAATCCCTGTATATAATTCCCCCTGTGTGTGACGATTGTGACGTTATACGTCCTGTGCGGTGCTCAGAGTGACTAAGTGCGATATTGTGCAGTGCGGTGCTCGCTGTGATTAAGCGATTAAGTGCAATATTGACTAGTGCGGTGCTCAGTGATTCAGTGCAATATTGTAGAGCGAAGTGTTCGCTTGGACTCAGTGCAATATTGGGTAGTGCGGTGCCCGGAGTGATTACGTGCAATATTGGCAAGTGCAGTGTTTGGTGCGATAAAGTGCAATATTGGCGTAGAACAGTGCTCGGTGTGTTAAGTGCTCGTTAAGTGTTCCATCTGTGACAATGGCAGACAAGGCTACCATCGATGATCTGGACGATGTCCAGGCTTTCCTGAACAGAGAGGACTGTCTTGCCAGATTAAAATATCTGAGCAAACCGGAACTTGTACTAGTGAGCGCCTACCTGGAGATCAAGATCCGTGCCAGTGATTCCCGTGTGGAGATTTTGTCCAAGGTTCACCGGCACCTGAAGGCAGAAGAGAAACAGGAAGGCGAGACTCCTAGTACAAGGGAAGGTGAGGAGATAGCTTCCACGGAAAAGGAAGATAAGGGCAGCGACGTTGACAGTGATGCAGGTGAGCTTAATATCAGCTTCCTAACTGTCAAGATGCGTGCCTTAGAAATAAATCGTGAAATAGAATGGAAGAAATTAGAGATGGAACGAGACTTAAAAGAAAAGGAATTGGCGATGAGGCGTTTATAATTAGAAAGAGAAGAGAAACGAGAGAGAGAAGAGAGAGAAAGAGAAGAAAGAAGAGAAGAACGAGAAAGAGAACGAGAAGAACGAGAAAGAGAACGAGAAAGAGAACGAGAAGAACGAGAACGAGAAAGAGAAGAGAGACGAGAGAGAGAAGAACGAGAAAGAGAAGAAAAAGAAAGACAGAGACAACATGAACTAGAAGTATTACGACTAGGCGCTGGACAGAGACAAACTGGAGTAAGCGGTTTCGATCCGGTAAGGAATATCAAAATGGTCCCCAAATTCAACGAGAGAGAAGTTTCGAAGTTCTTCGCAGCCTTCGAGAAAGTCGCTGCCTCTTTGGAGTGGCCAAGGGAGAATTGGGCCATCATGATACAGTCAGTCCTGACTGGGAAGGCCCAAATCGCCTACTCTACGTTATCCCTTGACGACTCCGGCGATTACGATATGGTGAAGAAAGTGGTGCTCATGGCGTACCAATTGGTACCTGAGGCATATAGGCAAAAGTTCAGAAACCTGAAGAAGACCTCAGAGCACACTTTCACCGAATTCGCCACCATCAAGGAGCGACTTTTTCAAGAATGGTGTGCCTCCCGGAAGGTGGAGACTAGGGAAGACCTCGAGCAGCTGATTCTGCTCGAGGACTTCAAGGATTGTTTGTCTGGAGACCTCAAGACGTACTTAGAGGAACAGCAGGCGGAGACCTTGAGTGCAGCAGCCACCATGGCTGAAGAGTATATCCTGACTCATAGGCCGTCTGCTAAGTACGTCCCGAGGAATTACCAGCGCCGGTTTGACAGACCTCACGACGAAGAAGAAAGACCCGTCCCACAAAGTGCTAAGAAGACGCCCCCAGGTAGCCCTCGAAGAACAAGTCCTAGTAGTCCGAAACACCGTAGTCCGAGGAGGAACATGGTGTGCTGGACTTGTGGGCAGAAGGGACATATAGCTGCTAGGTGCCGAGGCAGAAGAGGTGGCAGCGCACGTAGGGAGGTGATGATGATGAGCTGTGTTACACCACCAGTAGGAAACCAGTCTACGACGACGCAGGAAGGACCAAGTTTGTTGGCCCCTCACACTTCAACCGGGTATGTAACGAGTGATCATACTGGTAGATCTGTAGAAGTGCTCAGAGATAGTGGAGCAGCCCAGTCCCTGATCGTGAAGAGCTCGTTACCCGAGGGAGTAAGTGTGGATGGGCGACAAAAGGTTGTCCTGGTTGGGTTTCCTAGGACGCAGTACATCGCCCCCTTAGTGCCAGTACATCTTGACTCGCCTTATTTCAGCGGCACATGTGAGTTGGCAGTAGTCGACACCCTCCCTGTGGCTGGGATTGACGTGGTACTAGCCAACGACTTGGTGACAGATTGGAGCATCAATCTTCCCAAGGTTGTGGACGAGTCTACCAGAACAGCAAGGTCGGAGGTGACAACAGGCAATGATAATGTCCAGGTAAAGACAGACCCGGATTTAAACATATTTAATTTGTCCTCTCACCCGCAGATCGATGATATTCTAACAGAGACTTCTAATTCTTCTCTCGACAAGGAACATGAGGTTAAGAAGGCAGAGGTACCTGAGCTAGAAGAGGGGCCTCGTGTGCAGGCACCCACGGATACCAACGAGTCTGGAGCGAAGGCTGAGGTGTGCTTGCGGTATGGCAAGTTACAGCGTGTAGTGGACCAGCCAGAGATTCCCCAGACGTCAGAGGTAGGTGCGGTGTGTTCAAAAGGTCTAGAGCCCTCTTCGGTCCAAGCCAGGCGTGTGGATGTGGCCGGCTATGGACATGACTGGCTCGGGAAGCTTATCCCTCAATTGGCCTCATGTTTCTTAGCGATACTTTGTTTGATTCTCGTATGTGTTCTCGTTTGTGCTCTCAGTGAGGACCGGTGGACGACCCGACGAATGATGGCTCCCATGAACATCGCGAAGAGGTCCCAGGGATTGGAGAGTAGTACTGCAAGTGTTGCAGTTGAAGGAGGGACCTGGAAGGTGATGGTTGATACAGGAGGTACGACAAATGATAATATGAGTGACTGTTTCCGACAGGTTGACACCCCCCGCGTGATTGCTGAGCCTCAATACAGCGTTATACGGAACGTTGGTCGACCTGACGGAGGCAGAGCGAATGCCATCTTCGGTGTGCAAGCAGCCCTGTTGGAACTAGGTGTGGGCCTAGTAGAAGAGTGTATAGTAAGTACTGACTTGCCCATTGTCGCTATCACTCTGAATTATCAGACCTCTGTATTCCAGGTTCCTGTCTCCCTGACGGACCATCGGACTGGCACCAGAAATGCCGTCTGTGGTCAGCCATCATCGGTGCCACGACATAGGAAAGTGTCGAGTCACCCCAGATCGCGTCGAAACCAATCCGTACTCGAGAGATGTGAGATGACGCCCCTGCTTGACATCGCAGTGGAGACGTGGAAGATTACGTCAGGCAGATCATTGCCTTCTATCTGCAAGTTCCCGTTGTGCCGGAAATGGCTAGTAGAAAAGTTCTGTGGACAAGACAGCCTCATCACTCCAGTTCATAGTATAAGTCCATTTGGAGTTGTGTCGCCCTGCTAATTTGGTTTGTGTTTCTTATAGAACCCCAAACCAAATTCTTTTTGGTGGGGAGGTGTTACGACCCGGATCCAGCGTCCGAGCCTGGAGCAGTGACAAACACGCCATCTGTGGGTCAGCTCCCGAAACCCCCGCCAAACGGACGACGACACCTAGTGAGGACAGCGTGTACTGGCCTCGAGGACCAGTTTCCAGTCTGGTTCAGCGCTCAACACCGCCGCTCCTGACCTCTGGTGAGGTGGTGCTCCGACGACAGCGCCATCTAGGGAGTGGATATGTCGGGCGTTTGTATCTGAGCCTGTGAGTGTGGTGTATTAGTGTCCCGGTTATTAATGACGTGTCTGCTTACAGAGCCGACCTGGGACCACTGTGTTGAAGGTGGAGACAGTCTACCCGAGGCAGCCAGTCTCCATACGGTGAAGTTTGCTGCAGCTGTCGTGACGTCGTCCCCCCGGAAGAACACTGTGGTGTGTTAGCCTGCCAGTGGAGTGGCAGTGATAGGATTTACCCGGGACCGACTGTTGGAGACGATAATCCACTGGGGTATTGAGGACAGGAGGGTGATTGGTGATATCACACGAGACTCCTGTCTAGGGCGTACCCCTTTTATCGTTCGTGGAGTGGCCGTACCAGCCTTGGTGGCTCAGTACCTGCCAGCAGACCTGCTGGACGTGTGGTTGACGGCCTCCACGACGGTGCCCCCAGTGGACCTGTGTTGTGGCTGACCTGTGGCCAGGGTAGACTCGGCGTTCTCAGAGGACACGTCTTGAGGCCACGAAGAAAGCACCGCGGACTCGGCACCTAGCTTCGTGATCAAGAGTCTTCAGCAGAAGACTAGATTGTGCGTGATCCCCTTTGTAAAGTGTTAATACCCCTCCCCCTTGTGTACGTTTTACTTTTATATATATTTATGGTGATGGTGTTAATTATAATATTAAGTTTCTTAACTTTCTTTCCATACTCCCTTTAAGTTACTTGCGTCACGGATCGCATCCCTTGAAAGCCTCTACTGGCTTGGGGTCGGATATATATATCTTCCTCTAACAACATCAGAGTAAGAACCCCGTTGCGTCCCGAGAGGGCCGTAACAACCTCATTTAAAATAGCATCTTCAAGTTTTGTCTCCGTGAGTGCAACAATGTCTGGTGTCTACAGCTGTATTATATCACTTAACTCCAGTATCTTTGATCTTACTCTATCTATGTTGGTGTTTGCAATCTTGAGGAACTTGTTCCCCCTCTCTTTATTCTTCACTCCCCCTTTCTCTAATGATTTTGTTGGTTTGCCTTTATGTACCACTTTACTGGCCTGCCTACCCCTATCACTTTGTAGAAAAAAGAATTGATTTCTTCTTCATTCTTGCTCTCATTTAAACGTTTTGCCTCGGCGAGGTTCAGTTTCAGCTTCTCCCTATCTTCTTTTGAAAGATCTCGTCTTAACGACCAAACTTTCCCATCCTCATCACTTTGTAATTTTCCAGCATTCCTTAATACTTCTTCCATTTGTTTGGTACCATTTAGGGTGATCCTCAAAGGTCGATCTTTCCCTTTTACATATCTGCCTGTAAAAGTGTTTGTGTGTGTTTGTGTGTGTGTGTATGTGTGTGAGTGTGTGTGTGTGTGTGTGTGTGTGTGTGTGTGTGTGTGTGTGTGTGTGTGTGTGTGTGTGTGTGTGTGTGTGTGTGTGTGTGTGTACTCACCTAGTTGTGTCTGCAGGATCGAGCATTGACTCTTGGATCCCGCCTTTCGAGCATCGGTTGTTTACAGCAATGACTCCTGTCCCATTTCCCTATCGTACCTGGTTTTAAAATTGTGAATAGTATTTGCTTCCACAACCTGTTCCTGAAGTGCATTCCATTTTCCCACTACTCTCACGCTAAAAGAAAACTTCCTAACATCTCTGTGACCCATCTGAGTTTCAAGTTTATATCTATGTCCTCTCGTTCTGTTACTATTTTGTGTGAACATTTCGTCTATGTCCACTCTGTCAATCCCTCTGAGTATTTTATACGTTCCTATCATGTGTCCCCTCTTCCTTCTTCTTTCTAGTGTCGTAAGGCACAGTTCCCTCAGGCGCTCCTCATACCCTATCCCTCGTAGCTCTGGGACGAGTCTCGTTGCAAACCTCTGAACCTTTTCCAGTTTCATTATATGCTTCTTCAGATGGGACTCCATGATGAGACGGCATACTCTAAGACTGGCCTCACGTATGCAGTGTAAAGCGCTCTAAATGCCTCCTTACTTAGGTTTCTGAATGATGTTCTAACTTTTGCCAGTGTAGAGTACGCTGCTGTCGTTATTCTATTTTTATGTGCCTCAAGAGATAGATTAAGTGTTATGTCCACACCCAGGTCTCCTTCGCGCGTCGTCTCAGGTAGGCTGTTCCCCTTAATTGTGTACTGTCCCTTTGGTCTCCTATCTCCTAGTCCCATATCCATAACTTTACATTTGCTCGTGTGTGTGTGTGTGTGTGTGTGTGTGTGTGTGTGTGTGTGTGTGTGTGTGTGTGTGTGTGTGTGTGTGTGTGTGTGTTTGTTTGTGTGTACTCACCTATTTGTGCTTGCGGGGGTTGAGCTCTGGCTCTTTGGTCCCGCTTCTCAACCGTCAATCAACAGGTGTACAGGTTCCTCAGCCTATTGGGCTCTATCATATCTACACTTGAAATTGTGTATGGAGTCAACCTCCACTACATCGCTTCCTAATGCATTCCATTTGTCAACCACTCTGACACTAAAAAAATTCTTTCTAATATCTCTGTGGCTCATTTGGGCACTCAGTTTCCACCTGTGTCCCCTAGTGCTTGTGCCCCTTGTGTTAAACAGCCTGTCTTTATCAACCCTGTCGATTCCCTTGAGGATCTTGAATGTGGTGATCATGTCCCCCTTAACTCTTCTGTCTTCCAACGAAGTGAGGTTTAATTCCCGTAGTCTCTCCTCGTAGCTCATACCTCTCAGCTCGGGTACTAGTCTGGTGGCAAACCTTTGAACCTTTTCCAGTTTAGTCTTATGCTTGACTAGATATGGACGCCATGCTGGAGCCGCATACTTCAGGATTGGTCTGACATATGTGGTATATAATGTTCTGAAAAATTCTTTACACAAGTTTCTAAAGGCCGTTCTTATGTTAGCCAACCTGGCATATGCTGCTGATGTTATCCTCTTGATATGAGTTTCAGGGGACAGGTCTGGCGTGATATCAACCTCCAGGTCTTTCTCTCTCTCTGACTCTTGAAGTATTTCGTCTCCCAAATGGTACCTTGTATCTGGTCTCCTGCTTACTACCCCTATCTTCATTACATTACATTTGCTTGGGTTAAACTCTAACAGCCATTTGTTCGACCATTCCTGCAGCTTGTCCAGTTCTTCTTGAAGCCTCAAGCTGTCCTCCTCTGTCTTTATCCTTCTCATAATTTTGGCGTCGTCAGCAAACATTGAGAGGAATGAGTCTATACCCTCTGGGAGATTATTTTCGTATATCAGAAACATGATAGGTCCAAGTACAGAGCCCTGTGGGACTCCACTGGTGACTTCACGCCAGTCTGAGGTCTCACCCCTCACTGTAAGTCTCTGCTTCCTATTGCTTAGGTACTCCCTAGTCCACTGGAGCGCCCTACCAGTTACTCCTGCCTGTTTCTCCAGCTTATGCATCAACCTTTTATGGGATACTGTGTCAAAGGCTTTCCGACAGTCCAAAAAAATGCAGTCCGCCCACCCTTCTCTTTCTTGCTTAATCTTTGTCACCTGATCGTAAAATTCTATCAAGCCTGTAAGGCAAGGTTTACCCTCCCTGAACGCATATTGATGGGTTGTCACGAAGTCTCTTCTCTCCAGATGCGTTACTAAGTTTTTTCTCACAATCTTCTCCATCACCTTGCATGGTATAGGTGTAATTACCTAAGTGTAATTACCTAAGTGTAGTTACAGGATGAGAGCTACGCTCGTGGTGTCCCGTCTTCCCAGCACCCTTTGTAATATAACGCTTTGAAACTACTGACGGTCTTGGCCTCCACCACCTTCTTCCCTAACTTGTTCCAACCGTCTACCACTGTTTGCGAAAGTGAATTTTCTTATATTTCTTCGGCATCTGTGTTTAGCTAGTTTATATCTATGACCTCTTGTTCTTAAAGTTCCAGGTCTCAGGAAATCTTCCCTATCGATTTTATCAATTCCTGTTACTATTTTGTATGTAGTGATCATATCACCTCTTTTTCCCTTCTGTCTTCTAGTTTTGGCATATTTAATGCCTCTAACCTCTCCTCGTAGCTCTTGCCCTTCAGTTCTGGGAGCCACTTAGTAGCATGTCTTTGCACCTTTTCCAGTTTCTTGATGTGCTTCTTAAGATATGGGCACCACACAACTGCTGCATATTCTAGCTTTGGCCTAACAAAAGTCGTGAACAATTTCTTTAGTATATCGCCATCCATGTATTTAAAAGCAATTCTGAAGTTAGAAAGCGTGGCATAGGCTCCTCGCACAATATTCTTTATGTGGTCGTCAGGTGATAGTTTTCTATCTAGAACCACCCCTAGATCTCTTTCTTTATCAGAATTCTTTAAAGATTTCTCACATAATATATAGGTTGTGTGGGGTCTATGTTCTCCTATTCCACATTCCATAACATGGCATTTATTAACATTAAATTCCATTTGCCAAGTAGCTCTCCATGTACTTATTTTGTCCAGATCTTCTTGAAGGGCATGACAATCATCTAAGTTTCTTATCCTTCTTATTATCTTAGCATCATCAGCAAACATGTTCATATAATTCTGTATACCAACTGGTAGATCATTTATGTAGACAATAAACATCACTGGTGCAAGAACTGAACCCTGTGGTACTCCACTTGTGACATTTCTCCAGTCCAATACATTGCCTCTGATCACAGCCCTCATTTTTCTATCAGTCAGAAAATTTTTCAATCATGTTAGAAGCTTATCTGTCACTCCTCCAATATTTTCCAGTTTCCAGAACAACCTCTTATGTGGAACTCTGTCGAAAGCCTTTTTTAGGTCCAGATAGATGCAGTCAACCCAACCATCTCTTTCCTGTAATATCTCTGTTGCTCGGTCATAGAAACTGGGTAAATTCGATACACAGGATCTTCCAGATCGAAAACCATGCTGTCTGCCTGATATTATATCATTTCTCTCCAGGTGTTCTACCCATTTAGTTTTAATTATTTTTTCCAATATTTTGACTATTACAGTTGTCAATGATACCGGTCTATAATTAAGGGGGTCTTCCCTGCTTCCACTTTTGTAGATTGGAATTATGTTAGCCTTTTTCCACACATCAGATACAACTCCTGTATACAGGGATGCCTGAAAAATCAGTTGAAGAGGAATGCTGAGCTCAGGTGCACATTCTCTCAGAACCCATGGTGAAACTCCATCTGGACCAACTGCTTTGTTCTTATTTAGCTCCTTGAGCATTTTTTCCACTTCGTCTCTAGACACCTCTATGTGCTCTATGTTGTTCTCTGGAATTCTTATTGTATCTGGTTCCCTGAAGATTTCATTTTGTACAAACACACTTTGGAACTTTTCGTTTAATGTTTCACACATTTCCTTTTCATTTTCCGTGAATCTATTTCCCATTTTCAACCTCTGAATATTATCCTTTACCTGCAATTTGTTGTTTATGAATTTATAGAACAGACCTGGTTCTGTTTTACATTTGTCTGCAATCCCTTTTTCAAAATTTCTTTCTGCCTCTCTCCTCAATGCCATGTAGTTGTTTCTCGCATCTTTGTATCGCTGGTATGTTTGGGGGTTCGGCCTCTTCCTGTATTGATTCCATTTTTGTGTCTTTTGGTCTCTGGCCCTCTCGGACTTTCTGTTGAACCAATCCTGTTTCTTAGTTCTGCTTCTCTGTTTTGGTATAAATTTTTTTGTGCCTTTATCATATATTTCACAAAATCTGACATACATCTCATTCACTTCCTTGCCTAGCAACAAGTCTGTCCAATTATACTCACTAAAAAAATTTCTAAGGTTGCCATAATGTCCTCTCCTAAAGTCAGGTTTTTCAATTGCATCGACCGTCATATTTTCTTCCAGATTATAACGCATTGCATACTTTATTCCCAAAAAGACATGGTCACTTTTACCCAAGGGAGGAAGGTACTGAATGTCAAATATTTCTTCCTCCTTCCTGGTAAATATCAAATCTAGCATGGAGGGAACGTCCCCTTCCCTCATCCTCGTAGCTTGTTTAACATGTTGATACAAGAATGTTTCCAGGATGAGGTCTACAAATTTACAGGTCCAGAAATCTTCTGTTTTAGCTTCACATGCTTCCCAGTCTATGGATTTCAAGTTGAAGTCGCCGACTATCAACAGTCGTGAACTATCGTTATCCGCTCTCGCTATGATCTCTCTCATTATTGTTATAAGACCTTCTCGTTTACTATCTAGCTCCTCCTTTGACCATGTGCTGCTTAGCGGTGGACTATATGCATTTATGATCATTAGTTTATCATCCTCATGGCAGATCTCTAGTGCTATTATGTCAACTTCTTGTGGATTGGCAGTCACTATTTCGTTCACCTTTAGGTGTTCTTTCACCAGCACAACAACGCCACCGCCTTTCCTGATTTTTCTGTCCCGTCTCCAAATTGAGTAGCCCCTTGGGAATATGACCTCATTTAAAATAGCATCATCAAGTTTTGTCTCCGTGAGTGCAACAATGTCTGGTGTCTACAGCTGTATTATATCACTTAACTCCAGTATCTTTGATCTTACTCCATCTATGTTGGTGTTTGCAATCTTGAGGAACTTGTTCCCCCTCTCTTTATTCTTCACTCCCCCTTTCTCTAATGATTTTGTTGGTTTGCCTTTATGTACCACTTTACTGGCCTGCCTACCCCTATCACTTTGTAGAAAAAAGAATTGATTTCTTCTTCATTCCTGCTCTCATTTAAACGTTTTGCCTCGGCGAGGTTCAGTTTCAGCTTCTCTCTATCTTCTTTTGAAAGATCTCGTCTTAACGACCACACTTTCCCATCCTCATCACTTTGTAATTTTCTAGCATTCCTTAGTACTTCTTCCATCTGTTTGGCACCATTTAGGGTGATCCTCAAAGGTCGATCTTTCCCTTCTACATATCTGCCTATTCTCCTGTAGTCGCACACATTCTCTATGGTTGTAAGACCTTCCACGAGGCCAACAATTTTATCTACTACTTTTGCTTCTTCTACAGCTCTTTCTGACCTAGATGTTATCTCCTTTTCTTTGCAGCCAAAATTATCAGGGACTTACTCCGATCAACTGTGTTTTGCACCAACTTCAGGTTAGATGCCAATTCTTTTCTCACTTCTAGCCTAATGTTTGTTTTTTCTTGGTTGCTGCAGTGTTTGACTTCCTTTACTACTTCTTCTATTTTTTCCTTCTCCTTGGCCACTTGTGCATAAGTGAGTTGCATATCTTTCTTGCACTGTTCTATTCCCTGTGTAACTTCCTCCATCTTTGCTGACAAAAGCTGTTTCTCCTGTTGAAATTCCTTACCTAACCTATTGTAGTCATTTATATTTAAATTTACTTTAACTTCTTCCAAAGCTATTTTTAAGAGTCTATTTTCTTTTTCCATGGCTTTGCAATTTGTTTCCAATTGAATCTTATCCGTGCACAAGTCTTTCACTACACCCTCAAGACATACAACTTTGCTATTTAAATGGTCATTACTTTCTTTCAATTTACTAATTATTTCTACATGAGAGGTCACAATAGTATCTAATTTTACCACCTTGTTGTATAGACTGGTTATCTCAATGCTTTCTTCACTGAATCCAGCAAAATCAAGCTTTGTTTTGTATTTCCTCTTGCAGGCGGCCTCTCTCTTGCAGGTGTGTGTGTGTGTTTACTAGTTGTGTTTACTAGTTGTGTTTTTACGGGGGTTGAGCTTTGCTCTTTCGGCCCGCCTCTCAACTGTCAATCAACTGTTTACTAACTACTTTTTTTTTTTTTTTTTTTTTTTTTTCCACACCACACACACACACACACCCCAGGAAGCAGCCCGTGACAGCTGACTAACTCCCAGGTATCTATTTACTGCTAGGTAACAGGGGCATTCAGGGTGAATGAAACTTTGCCCATTTGTTTCTGCCTCGTGCGGGAATCGAACCCGCGCCACAGAATTACGAAGTCTGCGCGCTATCCACCAGGCTACGAGGCCCCCCTCGTAGAAGCCCCCTGTGTGTGTGTGTGTGTGTGTGTGTGTGTGTGTGTGTGTGTGTGTGTGTGTGTGTGTGTGTACTCCCCTATTTGTGCTTTGCGGGGGTTGAGCTTTGGCTCTTTGGTCCCGCCATTTGTGTGTGTGTGTGTGTGTGTGTGTGTGTACTCACCTAGTTGTACTCACCTAGTTGTGTTTGCGGGGGTTGAGCTCTGGCTCTTTGGTCCCGCCTCTCAACCGTCAATCAACAGGTGTACAGATTCCTGAGCCTATTGGGCTCTATCATATCTACACTTGCAACTGTGTATGGATTCAGTCTCCACCACATCACCTCCTAATGCATTCCATTTGTCAACCACTCTGACACTAAAAAAGTTCTTTCTAATATCTCTGTGGCTCATTTGGGCACTCAGTTTCCACCTGTGTCCCCTTGTGCGTGTTCCTCTTGTGTTAAATAGACTGTCTTTATCTACCCTATCAATTCCCTTCAGAATCTTGAATGTGGTGATCATGTCCCCCCTAACTCTTCTGTCTTCCAGCGAAGTGAGGTTTAATTCCCGTAGTCTCTCCTCGTAGCTCATACCTCTCAGCTCGGGTACTAGTCTAGTGGCAAACGTTTGAACCTTTTCCAGTTTAGTCTTATGCTTGACTAGATATGGACTCCATGCTGGGGCTGCATACTCCAGGATTGGCCTGACATATGTGGTATACAAAGTTCTGAATGATTCTTTACACAAGTTTCTGAATGCCGTTCGTATGTTGGCCAGCCTTGCATATGCCGCTGATGTTATCCCCTTGATATGTGCTGCTAGAGACAGGTCTGGCGTGATATCAACCCCCAAGTCTTTTTCCTTCTCTGACTCCTGAAGAATTTCTCCTGACTCCTGAAGACTCTGAAGAAGAAGAAGAATTTGAAGAAGAGACTCCTTAGTGTGTGTGTGTGTGTGTACTCACCTAGTTGTGTTTGCGGGGGTTGAGCTCTGGCTCTTTGGTCCCGCCTCTCAACAGTCAATCAACAGGTGTACAGATTCCTGAGCCTATTGGGCTCTATCATATCTACACTTGAAACTGTGTATGGAGTCAGCCTCCACCACATAACTTCCTAATGCATTCCATTTGTCAACCACTCTGACACTGAAAAAGTTCTGTCTAATATCTGTGTGTGTATGTGTGTGTGTGTGTGTGTGTGTGTGTGTGTGTGTGTGTGTGTGTGTGTGTGTGTGTGTGTGTGTGTACTCACCTATTTGTGTTAGCGGGGGTTGAGCTCTGGCTCTTTGGTCACGCCCCTCAACTGTCAATCAATTGGTGTACAGATTCCTGAGCCTTCTGGGCTCTGTCATATCTACATTTAAAACTGTGTATGGAGTCAGCCTCCACCATATCACGGCCTAATGCATTCCATCTGTTAACTACTCTGACACTGAAAAAGTTCCTTCTAACGTCCCTGTGGCTCATGTGGGTACTCAGTTTCCACCTGTATCCCCTTGTTCGTGTACCACCAGTGTTGAATAGTGTATCCTTGTCTACCCAGTCGATTCCCAGGTGTGTGTGTGTGTGTGTGTGTGTGTGTGTGTGTGTGTGTGTGTGTGTGTGTGTGTGTGTGTGTGTGTGTGTGTGTGTGTTTCACCTAGTTGTTTTCACCTAGTTGTGTTTGCGGGGGTTGACCTTTGCTCTTTCGGCCCGCCTCTCAACTGTCAATCAACTGTTTACTAACTACACTAACTATTATTATTTTTTTTCACACCACACACACACACACCAGGAAACCCGTGACAGCTGACTAACTCCCAGGTACCTATTTACTGCTAGGTAACAGGGGCATTCAGGGTGAAAGAAACTTTGCCCATTTGTTTCTGCCTCGTGCGGGAATCGAACCCGCTCCACAGAATTACGAGTCCTGTGCACTATCCACCAGGCTACGAGGCCCCATTCACCTAGCTGATTTCACACCCACACACACGTGTGTGTGTGTGTGTGTGTGTGTGTGTGTGTGTGTGTGTGTGTGTGTGTGTGTGTGTGTGTGTGTGTGTGTGTGTGTGTGTGTGTGTGTGTGTGTGTGTGTTTGTGTACTCACCGAATTGTGCTTGCGGGGGTTGAGCTTTGGCTCTTTGGTCCCGCCTTGTGTGTGTGTACTCACCTATTTGTACTCACCTATTTGTGCTTGCGGGGGTTGAGCTTTGGCTCTTTGGTCCCGCCTCTCAACTGTCAATCAACTGGTGTACAGATTCCTGAGCCTACTGGGCTGTGTGTGTGTGTGTGTGTGTGTGTGTGTGTGTGTGTGCGTGCGTGCGTGTGTGTGTGTGTGTGTGTGTGTGTGTGTGTGTGTGTGTGTGTGTGTGTGTGTGTGTGTGTGTGTGTGTGTGTGTGTGTGTGTGTGTGTGTGTGTGTGTGTGTCAAGAGCAGAAGAGCTGTGAGACGGTCATAAAGAAATTTTGGTGGAGGTCTTATAGAGGCTGACCTTAGGGAACCCAGCAGCTGAGCGCCCTCCAGATACAAATACTGAGGTAAGCTCATATAACAATTCTTGCAGTGGTTGCCTGTGCTTGATCGTGTGCCCAGCGATCATGGCAGATGTTTATATATGTAGGATAGATAATTTATTAAGGCAGGTAAGCTGAAATAAGAAAGTAGAGATAGGGGAATATGCTGGAGAGAGCGGCGAAGCGTCCACCTCCACCGAATGTCAGTGGGTGACTGAAGGGGGGAAAGCCCCCAGCGGCGGAGGCGGCCAGCAGCGTGTCGACGGGACATATCGAGAATGGACCCGCCCAAAATGGGGGAGGACTGTCGAGGCGACACGTTTATGTTTAAAGAGATGTCAGATGGAGGGGTTTTATTTTCTGCAAATACATTTAATTATATTTTAGTAGGAAAACATTTTTATTGGCATGACAGTGGAATTGCAGGTTTGTCTGGGGAGGAGTTGATGGAAGAACTTCTGGGGCAGGTAATGAGTTAATGGGGGGAAACTTCAAGACTGGAGAAGTGTATACTGAAATCTGTGGAAGAGCAGAACTCCATAGTGAGGAGTTGACTTCAAGCAGTGAAGAGGAGTTTCACTTGTCATTGCGGAATCAGTGATGAAGCATCACTGGTGTTGGATGAGGACTTCGTTGTGCAGCAGTTTGGGAGAACTGCAGAAGTGCATTTTTTTAATATTTTGGAGGACCTAGAGATGAACATGGTAGTGAGCCTCTAGGAGCAGAACAGAGGTTTATGGTGGATACACAAGAGTGTATAAGGGGGAGTGCTTGAATGCTTATTGGCGCGAAAGACGCAGTGTGAGGTGAGAGATTGATTTCTTCTTGTGTTGGGGAATATTTATGTAGATGTTTCTGGTGTTTCAGCCACAGGCTGAGTTTTATATACTTTTAGGGCTGAGTGTACAATATGTTTCAACCCCATTTAGTGAGGGAGTAGTAAGTGGTAAGCCAAAAGTTGAGCAGCCACTTGATATGGTCGGTTGGTGAAGCCAGGATATGATATTGGATTGCTACCGGGTTATAGCAGCTTAGGGTGTCGTATGATAATATTTCATTTTTTTTATATCAGGTATTCTACATGTTTTTTCGTTTATTAAATGTGAGGCTTCCCTGGTGAGGCTTCCCAAAAAGCAGGAGAGAGAGAGAGAGAGAAAGGATTACAGCTGCGGACAGGCTGGCAGAAAATACTAATTCACAAAAGGGGGATTTAGGAAATCATTCCAAACAAGGAGAGAGTGGGGAGTCATGGCGTCTCAAGTAGGGGGTGTACACGAGACAACGAGGCCAGTGTTGGAGCCGCACCCATAAATATGTGATGCTGAACCCCTCTCCGATATCAAGAGGCGTACAGGGTGATCTCCTGAGTAAATTTCAAGCACCTCAGTGTCCATTTGTTGGTCGACCGACGGTAGTGGGAGTGTCGCTGCCGAGGTCGGTTGTTTGTTCCGGCAGAGAGTGGTAGGGGTTGCCTGTACGCAAGTAACAGTCTGGTGCAACAACCAGAGCTCTCTTTTGGAGGTTTAAGGTCCATAAGCCCCAACCCCCTCAGGCCAGAACAGGAATCACTAAACACCTTCATCAGAAGGTGTGACATCTATTGTGTAGCAAATATTGCCGCAGCCAGGAAAATGATAGGATGGATTACGAGAACTATCAAATCCAGGATCCCATCACAATGGTTGTACTTTTCAAGTCACTTGTGCGGTCCCGTCTTGAGTACTGCTCAGTACTCATTTCCCCATTCAGAGCAGGAGAGATTGCTGAAATAGAAGGAGTACAGAGAACATATACGGGATACATAAACGAGATAAAGCATCTAAATTATTGGGAACGTCTCAAAGCTCTCCGAATGTACTCGCCAGAAAGACGATGGGAGAAATATAAAATAATATACATGTGGAAAATACTGAAGGGCCAGGTCCCAAATCTGCACAGTAAAATAACAACATACTGGAGTGAACGATATGGAAGATAATGCAGAATAGAACCGGTGAAGAGCAGGGGTGCCATAGACACACTTAGAGAGAACTGTATAAACATCAGAGGTCCGCGGTTATTCAACATACTCCCAGCGAGCATAAGAAATATTGCCAGAACAACAGTGGACATCTTCAAGAGGAAATTAGATTGTTTCCTCCAAGGATTGTCGGACCAGCCGGGCTGTGGTGGGTATGTGGGCCTGAGGGCCGCTCCAAGCAACAGCCTGGTGGACCAAACTCTTACAAGTCAAGCCTGGCCTCGGGCAGGGCTCGAGGAGTAGAAGAACTCCCAGAACCCCATCAAACAGGTATCACTAAACACCTGCTTCAGCAGGTGTGGCATCACGAAACACCTGCATCATTAGTTATGACATCACTAAATGCCTACATCATCGGGTGTGGATTTACTTAACACCTGCACCAGCAGGAGTGACATCATTTAACACCTGTATCAGCAGGTGTGACATCACTAAACATGTCCATCAGCAGGTGTGACATCACTAAACATGTCCATCAGCAGGTGTGACATCACTGAACACCTGCATCAGCAAGTGTGGCGTCACTAAACACCTGACACTTAACAGCTGTCTTTTCTTTTGGATACCTTCGGCTCAGAATTCATTAGATTTATCAAAATCATATATACATTACCTGTTATAACTGAAAGTAAATATGAATAGCGCCAGCCACTATAGTTCTGTAAGTCATGAGGAGCAGGAGACAGGACGCACCAGCGACAACAGAGAGGCAATGTTGTCCATCCTGAGGACGACCTTCACGGAGGAGGAGCTACAGGAGGCCCAGACGGCCGTGGAGAACCTACTGACGCAGCTGCTGAAGGGCGCAGGGCCCCTGAAGATAACCGGCATCACCCTGCGAGTGTACTATGCCCTGGTGGAGGCCGGGGTCCTGGTGGCCCAGACCCCTGCCGTGCACGACACGGAGCTCCGCCACATGGAGAGGCCGTGGCAGGTCTGGGGCTCCCTGGCCCAGCCCCTCCTGAAGGTGCTGGTTGAAGGAGTGGTGCAGCAGGAGGCCGCGGCCTTCGGGCAGCTGCACGTCACCCTGGGTCACGTGACGTGCCTGGTCGTGCCCCAGGGCTACTACCTCCAGTCTCTCCCCGACAACGTCACGCACGTCGTCATGGTCTGCCCAAATTGGCGGGAAAATCCCCCCACCGAAGGTGAGAAGGTGTTCAGTGAGTGGGTTGAGAGGGAGCAGGCGGCGTGGGCGTGGGCGGGGAGGGAGGAGGGGGCCCTGGAGGGAGTGGCCCAGCCGGCCTTGAGGGTGCTGGCCACGGGGGTCCAGGTCGGGGCCGTGGCCCCCGGGAAGCTCCAGGCTGACCTGGGTCACGTGGCCTGCCTCGTCCTCTCCCGCGGCTTCTTCCTCCAGTGTCTCCCTGACACGGTCACCTACGTCATCAAGGCCTCCCCCTCTCTCAGGGGTAGAGCAGGTCCTCCCCGCCCTCAGGGGAGAGTACACTTCCCTCTCTCCAGGAGTACACCAGTCTCACCCCTCTCTGAAATGACTGCAGCCGAAAAGGCCGCTGCCGAGATGGCCGCTGCCGAAAAGGCCGCTGCCGAAAATGCGGCAGCTGCTGCTGAAAAGGCCGCTGCCGAAAAGGCCGCTGCCGAAAATGCGGCAGCTGCTGCTGAAAAGGCCGCTGCCGAGATGGCCGCTGCCGAAAAGGCCGCTGCCGAAAATGCGGCAGCTGCTGCTGAAAAGGCCGCTGCCGAGATGGCCGCTGCCGAAAACGCTGCAGCCGAAAAGGCCGAAGCCGAAAAGACCACAGCCGAAAAAGCCGCTGCTGAAAAGGCGGAAGCCGAGAAAGTAGCAGCCGAAAAGGCCACCGTTGCTGCTGAAATGGCCGCAGCCGAAAAGGCCGCAGTTGCTGCAGAGAAGGCCGCAGCCGAAAAGGCCACAGGTGAAAAAGTCGCAGATGCTGAACAAAAGGCCGCAGCTGTTGCACAAAAGGCCGCAGCCTTGGCCGAAAAGGCCGCTATTGAAATGGCCGCAGCTGAAAAGACCATAGCTGCTGCAGAGAAAGCCGCTGCCGAGAGGGCCGCAGCCGAAAAAGCCGCTACTGAAAACGCTGCAGCTGCTGCTGAAAAGGCCACAGCCGCTGCTGAAAAGGCCGCAACTGCTGCTGAAAAGTCCGCTGCTAAAAAGGCTGCAGCGAAAAAAGCCTCAGCGGCTGCTGTAACAGCCGCTGCCGAAAAGGCCGCTGCCGAAAAGGCCGCAGCTACTGCTGAAAAGGCAGCTGTTGAAAAGATTGCAGCTGAAAAGGCCGCAGCTTTTGCAGAAAAGGCCGCAGCTATTGCAGAAAAGGCCGCTGCCGAAAAGGCCGCAGCGGAAAAAGTCGCTGCTGAAAACGCTATAGCTGCTGCTGAAAAGGCTGCAGACGCTGCTGAAAAGGCCGCAGCCGCTGTTGAAAAGGCTTTTGCCGAAAAGGCCGCAGCGGAAAAAGTCTCTGCTGAAAACGCTATAGCTGCTGCTGAAAAGGCTGCAGACGCTGCTGAAAAGGCCGCAGCCGCTGTTGAAAAGGCTTTTGCCGAAAAGGCCGCAGCTCCTGTCGAAAAATCCACCGGCGAAAAGGCCGCTGGGAAAAAAATTACAGACGAAAAGACCGCTGCTAAGATATCCAATATAGTCTGTTCTCCTGACGTGAATTCCTCGTATGTCGTAAGAGTAGAATGGGTAGACATCCGTGTGAGGGTCACCATGAAGAAGACGCCACACCCAGGTAGTCCACCCAGTGGTCCACCCAGTGGTCCACCCAGTGGTCCACCCAGTGGTCCACCCAGTGGACCACCCAGTGGACCACCCAGTGGACCACCTGGTGAATGAGTAGGGGAAATCCACGACAGAGAACGTCTGCAACCACCTGGACAGGTGTGCCACAGGTGTGCCACAGGTGGCACACCTGTCCAGGTGGATTACGGCGAGCCATCTCAGCGACGTGAGAGGTGCCCTGCGCAGACGTCCCACATCGTAGTGTGTTTCATGGGGCGTGTGGTTAGGATATGGGGTACATAGAGCGTCTGTAAGTAAGTGTACAGGAGTTGTTGGGTGCGGATGGTTCACCTCAGAGAGTGGCGGATGACATTCAAGACCCCACATCCAGCTAGTCCACCCAGTGATCCACCCAGTGGTTCACCCAGTGGTCCACCAACACCACCACCAACCACCAACACCTCCAGGAGAGAGATGGATACCAGTTGAGGCCCTGTTTCCTAAAGTGCTTAAGACCTGTTCTCTGCAATGACTCTAGTAATATTTCATATACATTATGTAGACCACAGAGAGAGGGAAAGGCTTAAGGCGGAGGTGTTGAGTTCCGCACACCAATTAATTACACACACACCAAACCAGATCATCAGCCATTTAAAAGCCACACAGCCAATATCTCAAGGTTGTGTCAGCCCCGCCACAGGTCAAACTCGGAGCTGTGTTCGGCTTGCGTCTGCTCTCGGTGGTGGGAGGGCGAGTAATGCGATGTATGGAGCTATCCCTCACATCCGGTCACACCTGCCCTGTCATCCATCACATGTCCAATTCCCTAAGTCATCTTCTCGCCATCACTTCATTGAACTGTTTGCATTTCTCCTCAAACACATTAGTAGATCAGGGTTGCCAAATTGGGCTATTTGTAGCCCAAATGAAAAGCGAGCTATGAATGTTTTGCTACTTACTACTCTTTTCGACTACTGTTAAGATAAGCTGACTGTGTACTCTGAAAATAAATCAATCGTTAACAACAATATTTTGTCCAGTTTTAAAGTCAAATTCGTGATTTTATTTCTTCAGCTCGCGACTTCCAGCAACCCAAATCTGGCATCCCTGCAGTAGATAAAGTAAACACATCTGCTAATATACTTAGTCAATATGTTCCCCACATAAAAAAACTCACTCAGTCTGTCAGCGTGAGTGTTGAACATAATGGACATATTACATCTCGCTCTCATGGATAGGGCATAATAATAATTTTTCCTGATGAATTGAGAACCATCACTAAAGTCTCCGAGAGAGAGAGTTAAAAAAAAAAATTATCTGGGAGGAGGAGGGGTCTGTCCTAGTGTGTGTGTGTGTGTGTGTGTCCCAACTACACAGCAGCGGTGGCAGGTTAATGCCTCCTAACACCCTCCAGAGGTGTGGTCAACGTTACGACTTCTGCGATCAGAGATCAGTTTGGAGCTAGTCCCCTTCTGACGGTTTGCCGTCAGTCGAGGGGGTGTAAGTGTTTATGAAAATATCCTTGAAAAAAAGATACCTCGGCTCTCAGGACACAGGTATCATGTTTTAAATGCATCGAGTACACAGTGAACCAGTTTACGTGTGCTGTGTTATACCACGAAATTATGCATGTGTCAGCGTCACTCCTTTGCCCCTTCCCCCATACCCTCAAGTGTGTACCATCACCCAACCCACGAGTCGAGAGGTGCCGGTCTCCCCCACCCTGTCACACCCAACCACGACCGTCACCCCCTATGCTACGTCCGCCCAGCGCCCACCCAGAGACCGCCCAGCACTCACCCAGCGCACATCCAGCGCCCGCCGATGACACATGTCACAACTGACAGCCAGGCTCATCTCAGCCAAGAGGAGCCATCAATCAGCGACAGGTACAGCACATGCCCAATGTGTGGTCTCAAGAATAACGGGGATGTGCACAAACATTCTCACAATGGAACCCAATGCCACTCCCAAAGAGAATATCAATCAACACCCCCACACCAGCAGTCAGGGAAACACTTCCAACAGTTTCATTTCGACTGAGAACCTACTACTAGCGATCAAAGCGATATCGGTTGGAACCTTTCAGCACATCCCCAAAGCTGCTCGCCCCCAAGCGGCAGCCAAACTATCCAGGCTCTTGAAAAAGGTTAATGACTCTCCCGGAACCATGCAAGCATGGTGCAACCTTCTCCTATTTTAAACATATGCCTAGATGTCCTTGCAAGAGAGACAAATCACTAGCTTCCTCAGTCATTATGGTTATAAATAGTTTTCCTTGAGAAGACAACCAGGCACCCCTCCCCACCCATGCCAAAAACACCCACCGCAGGAAAGGTATCAACAGCAGAACCGAGGCATCCAAAATCAGAGCAACAGTCAGCAAGAAAATAGAAGAAGGCAACACAATAGGGGCGATCAGAGTCATCATCAGCAAGGACACAGTGTCCACCAGTGACGCTGATACAGCATAAGCCCTGAGAGAAAAACACCCACTCAGAGCTCCACGTGACGACAGTGTTCCTCTAGTTGGTGTCACCAGAGCAGAACCCCGTGTGTGCTCGAATCCGTGGTGCATAAAGCAGCTTTATCCTTTCCACCAGGATCAGCAGGCGGGTTCTCAGGAATAAGACCCAACCACATCAAACAAATGCTCAACCTTGTACTGAGAGGCATTGCACAGGGCCTCCTGGTGGAACTAACTAGATTCTCCAACACATGTCCAGCTGGCAACATACCAGAGACCATACGGCCTCTCTCTTTTTTGGCGCTTCACTCTGTGCCTTGAGGGAAAACAGATGGAGGAATCAGACTGATAGCTGTGCATGGGCAATTCACTCCGGCGCCTCGTCGCTAAAGCTGCCGCCAGAACATTTAGCCAGGCAGCAATCAACATGCTGAAGCTAAAACAGCTTGGGTTTGGCATTCCGCAAGGGTGTTAGGCAGCGGCTCATGCAGCTAGAGCCTACATTGCCAACATTATGGATGAAAAAGCCCTGATAAAACTGGACTTCAAAAATTATTTCAATCTGGTTAGAAGGGATGCAGTACTCAGTGTGGTTCATCGCTTTTTTCATTCCCTCTACCCGTTTGTAAACTCATGTTACAGTAAGAATCTAACTCTGCTATTTGGGGAACATGAAATTGAAACACAACAAGGTGTCCCTCTTGCTCCTTTTCTTCTCTGCCTAGTCATCAAGGAAGTCACCAATAACCTGTCCATTGAGCTCAACATTTGGTTTTTGGACGATGGTACTCTAGCTGGCTCCCCAGACTCCCTCCAGGATGACATAAGAATCATTCAGGAGCAAGGAGCAAGTCTAGGCCTCACTCTGAACTCTTCCAAGTGCGAAATAACCTCCACCAACCAGTATATAATAGAGAGAATAATGGTTGTTTTGCTTGATATTCATATAACCAACCCTGAGGACAGCACACCCCTAGGTGCTCCTCTTGGAGGGAATGCCATCGACGAGGCCCTTGGTAAGAAGATCACTGACCTGAAGAAAATGAAGGAGAGGATTGAAGACATCGATGCTTATGATGCACTTTACCTCATCACCAGATGCTTGTCCCTCCCCCAGGCTGACCTACTTTCTAAGATGTTCGCCATCTTTCAATAATATTAAATTAGAAGAGTACGACAGCTTGCTGTCTTCAATACTAGAAAAAGCCCTTAATCTTTCTCTCAGCGACTCAGAGTGGAAACAGACCTCCCTTCCTGTTTCCTGTCAGACTCGGGGCTCCCGCACAGCAACACAAATTGCTGTACCAGCATTCCTAACCTCTTCAGTGGTATCTGACAATTTGGTAAAGGAAATCCTACCTGAGCACCTAGTTCAATGGGCAGGGGTACATGATCCCAGCTTTACAGACTGCACCACCAAATGGGTCTCTCTCGCAAGACCAGCACCCCAACCACTGCCTTCTGAAGCCCATAAGCAATCCAGATGGGATCGCCCCATTGCTGACCAAGAAGCTGCGACTTTACTAGAAGCTGCAACAACACCACATGACACTGTCCAACATAGAGCTATAGCAGCTCCCCATGCAAGTGACATTCTATTAACAACCCCAATGTCAGCAACCGGCACTCGTCTCACACCACAGGCCCTCTGAATTGCTGTGGCTCTCTGCCTCGCTGCCCCAATCCACACTGAATACAGGTGTATTTGCGGCGAGGCAGTGGCCGACAGGAACGGACGGCATAGCCTTCTCTGCCAAAGGACAGGAGGATGGCATGCAAGACACGGCGAGGTTAACAACATTATTAAGAGAAGCCTTACTACAGCTGGTTGTCCAGCAGAGAGAGAGCCCCGTTACCTAATGAACTGCAACTCTGATGGGCCTGTTGGTCGCCCAGACGGAATCACGGTGAACCCCTGGAAGAATGGTAGACAATTGGTGTGGGAACTACACTTGCGTTTCAACTTTAGCCAACACCTACGTTGCCTTCAGTGCTGCACAGGCAGAAGGTGCTGCCAATCATCGGGAAGCAGCCAAGTCACGTAAATACAGAGACCTTGATCCCACTACAATTTTGTTCCCATTGCCTCAGAGACAATTGGTGCCTGGGGTAAAAGTGCTGGTAGTTTTTTGAAAGAGCTTGGGTCCAAGCTAATTGAAACAACTAGAGACCCAAGAGCCGCCAGTTTTCACTTTCAGCAGCTTAGTGTGGCGATCCAGAAAGGAAATGCTCACTGCACCCATGCATGGTTCCTGCCCGCCATCTGAGGAGCTGAAGGAGCTCTACAACTTGTGACAAGTAGCCTTGTACCCTGCATAACCAATGTTGTAACCCTCTGTGTAATGAAATTTTAAAATAAAATATATATATAAGTAAAATATATTTTAAGTAAGATATATATATACACACATACTACAATAATAGGGGTGGTAGGAGAAGAAAATATCAAAGTGTTCAATGAGGATCCACAAAGTCTTCTCTGGGTATTCTTTATTTTCTTCTCCGATGCTATAGGTCCCTACACATGCACCAGAGGTCGTACGCCTATTAGGTAAAAAAAAAAAAAAAAGTTTTAACATTATATACTCTTATCATTTTAAGTAAGCTGGCCTTCATTAGTGACAGCATCTCAATATTGTTGTGAGGGTGACTATATGAGCTAGGAGAGTTGTTCACCACATACAAGTGTGTTTATTTCCTTGCAAGTAAAAAAAACATTGAAACATCGCTTCTTTGTACAATAAGTTTTTTAAAGTAAAGCATGTCTTCAATAATGAGTGTGTATAAAAGGAAATTGAGGATAATAATATCAATATACAAATAATAATGTTGATGATGTTGTGTTTATTCAATGTACAACAAAATGCACATATCTCATTCTCCTTTTATACCAGCAGAATAATAATATCATCGGGCAACTATAAGAAATTAGTGAGCCACAATTATTTCTTCAATAAATATATAAATATGACGGCAAGGAAACTGGATATGTTCTACACATACAAATTCTCAGTCAGCTGGCCAACCACCCAGCTAGACTGGGTTGAACTATAAGCCTCTTATGTGTGTGTGTGTGTGTGATAATAATAATAATAAAATCAAATAGTTTTGTTGTTGATGGTTTATTCAGTTTAAAGCTTCATAAAGGAAATTTTTGGTGACAATAATATCAAATAAATGATGTTGTTGATGTGTTTATTCGATGTAAGGCAAAATTCAGCATTACTATATTAACATGCCAAAACAAATCATAACATAACATAACATGGTCACATCTCGTTTTCCTTTCACACCAAAACAGTAAATACACATCCGTATAAAAAAAATTAAAGTACCACCTCTGGCTGGAAGAAGGGAACCCTTAGCCTCGGAGGAAACCACACATAATGCATTAGAGGGAATGTTTATGTCCCCTCCTATACAGTTTCTGTGTGCTTTTTTCCTACCACCCCACTTCCTTTCGTGTATTTTTGTGCTTTATTATGTATTTAATGGTTACAAGATATACACTGGTTGTTACAAAAAGTGCTTATAGGTTATGGATCTCTTGAAAACCCCGACAATGGGAAAAATTGATAAATGTCTCAGACAGGTTTGATCATTGTTGCAAGCCAAACACTTCTTCCAATTCTTCTGAAGTTGGACTTGTGCCCAAGATGCAACAGGCATTCCCCCTCTGAATCGCAACACTGAGGCGCTGGAACATGAAACATTTTGCTCCCTGGTCTTTTGTGGCACCGATCAATTTGTTCCCCAATTCCTTCAGGAACTTCAATGCATATTTTCCCCACGAACCGAGGGTCCTCGAGCCGATCGGAACAAATCTGTAGCAGTGTGCCAGACCTCTGCATTTGATAATTTTCTGTGATTCCCTGAAAGAAGCAGCACGAACCATTCACGTGTGCTGTAGTGGAGGTAGGTTCTGTCCAGTGTGGCAGTGCACGTGTAGTCCCACACCACTTGCTTCCCATCCTTCTACGGCAGTGGGCTCTGATGACATTCATTATGAGATGCCTTGGCATCTCCCTCCCTCTCTGTATTTACTGAATCTGTGTAACCATATCTGTGAATCGTCGTCATTCCCTGAGGACTGGCTCGAGGCGGTAGTTCTTCCTATTCAAAAGCCAGGGTTTTTAGGGATATCCCTATGGACTTCTACCCCATTGCCTCACAAGTTGCGTTTGATAACTACTTGAACGTATGGTTAATGTCTGTCTGATGTGGTTCTTGGAACACTATCACCACCTCTCCCCTTTCTCAATTAGGCTTTCGCAAGTATCGCAACACGACTGATGTCGTGGTGAACTTTGTAGGTTTATCTTTGTACTGCTTTTGCTGCAAAGACCTCCATTGTTACTGTTCTTTTTGACTTAGAATAAGCATACGACACCACCTGGAGATACCATATTATGTCCCAACTTTCGTTATTTTGGCCTTCATGATAATCTCCCTCTCTTCCTCCAAAGCTTTCTCTCTAGTCGTTCCCTAAGTGAAGCTCGGTACTGCTCTATCTGCCTCTTTTCGGGAATACAAAGGTAGGAATACAATATCCAGGGTAGTGTTCAGAGCACTACTCTTTTCCTGGTTGCCCTCAATGGTCTTCTTTCTTCCCTTCCTCCTGGTATCTTTTCAGCGCTCTATGTCGACGATCTCTCCTCTGCTATCGAGGAGATGACGCGCCTTTCCTTCAACGGCGGCTTCAACTTGCGATTGATGCCGTGTCTTCTTGGGCCACCAATCATGGATTCAAGTTCTCTACAACTAAATCTTGTGCTATGACCTTTACTCAGAAACATGTTCCTCATCCCCCTTTTTCGCTCAATGGTGTACAAAGAATCTACTAAGCTTTTGGGGTTAATCTTTGACACTTGTTTGTCTTGGTCACCCTATATCTCTTACTTCTGAGTTGAATGCTCTAAGGTCCTTAACTTTCTTAAGATCTTGTCCCATACTTCTTGGGGAGAAGATAGGCGCATGCTCCTCTCTTTATATTTCTCTCTCGTACTGTTTAAAGTCGATTATGGCTGCTTTGCTAACTCGTCTGCTTCTCCTTCTACCCTTCACCATCTGGATGTTCTGCACCATGCTGGTTGCCCCTCTACTTTCAACTTTCGTCCGACTCTAATTTAACCCTGTATGTTGAAACTGGCGTCCTATCTCTACAGGATCGGCGTGATCGCTACCTTGCACGGTCCATACAACTCCTTCACTCCCGCTTCTGTCATTCTTTGACCTTTTTCCCTCCTGTGATCCCTGTTCAACCTGTCCTCTTGAAAATAACTTCATTAGTCGGCCTTTGGTCCATATAGCCGGGATTGGACATATTTTTTTTAGAATTACGGATGTTCTCAATGTGTGACTTCCAGGGGGGGGGGCTTACTCTCATTATACCATATAAATACTACACTATTATTAATCTATAACTCACAAACTATGCTCTGATATATGTTCTTCAATTAAAATTACTTTTGTTTTTGGCCTAAGTAGTCCATAGTGAGTAAAAATTCCTTCTTGTCGATTTTTATTTTTAGGAAAACATCTAAGAAATTTGGAATTGAATTTTTTGTTCACCTACAGTTACCAGTTACTATTTCATAGTTATATTTTAATGTTGCTGGCCATTACGATTTTCCATGGATTTGAACAGCTAAACGAGCAAATAGCATCTTGTCAGAGTACAGGAATTTGCCTATAGAAAATCTCGATAGCTGTCGTAAATTATTAATAATTATTTATGGAATAAAAAATACTAAATAAATAAATAAATATACAATTTCTAATGTTATGTCTTCGGCTGGTAAGCAGCTCCATGGGTTTACAACCCAATGGTTAAAAATACACACTAGTTTTCATGTATAAGTCACTAAGTATGCTCTGATATATGTTCTGCAATGAAAATTATGTTTGTTTTGTTGTTAATTAGTCCATAATGAATAAGATAACTTACTGTCGATATTTATATTAAGAAAAACATCTAAGAAATTTGGTATTAGGTTTTCGTTCACATACAGTTATCAGTTACTATTTCCTACTTTTCATTTAATGTAGGTGGTCATTATTTTACTGTTATGTTTAAAGCTATTTAACGTTATTTATTTATATTTATAATTCAGAACAATTTGGTGGTTCAACTGCCTCATAATTATGTAAAATACATTGTGAAAACTTCTTGACAATTAAAATCAGAGTTTTTTGACAACTATAAAATCTTGTTGAAATCACGCTGTTTGCTGGTGTTGTCTTACACTACTTAGTAAATAATATTATGCTATGTTTGGCACAATTTATCATTGTATTTACAAACTGTTTAAGTATTAATGCATTATAAAGATTGTTTTATTAAATGTGTAACATGTTACTTCATCTTAAAACTCTTTTGCAACGTTTATGTGAGATATAAGTAATTTGCAACTGTTTAATAAAGTTTAAACATTCTTTTAGTATAAATAACGGAAGAAAATGTAAGACATAGTCTGCATATCTCTTCCCAAATTTCTTTTAGGTCTTTTCCAAATGAAAATAAGATTTTGCGAATTTTGAGTAACAATTACATTAATTATTATTAATTTTATTGTTATTATTATATTAAAAGAATTACACCTTGTGTTTGTTTATGTACAAAACACGGTGTAATAACTGGTGTACTGTTATAAATATTCACAGCTTAGGATTTCTTAGGTCAGGTTAGTCATTCTTAGACTCGGTTGTGTTAGGGTTAGGTTAAATTATGTTATGTTGAGTAAGGTACCCAGATTTAACTTAACTTCGTATCTGTATACGACCAACCTGGCAAACAACAACGATGTAGCAGCCATCTCATGTTCTTCATTATTCAAGTAATATTTAACTACTACTAATTGTTATTAGGTTGACAATATTGCAGAAAGTTAGGGAGTGTCAGCAGAGTACCCAGCAAACACAAAACGTTTGTGGACGCTTTTAAAATGGTGCCACGAAGGTAACACTCTAACTATTGACATAAATACGTATTTCTGACATTATTAAAACCATTAGAGATAACTAAAAACATATATTCTAGAGACAGTTTTTTAAGATTTATATAAAAATTTAAAAAGAATAGTGAATACCATGGAATTTTAATGTTTCATGCTTTATCTATATAAATAAAAATGGAAATGTTCGTTTGTTCAAAATCGCTAATCTCCGAAAATTCTTCACCAATTGCATTGAAATTTTCACAAAATGTTCCATTCGCATCCGAGCAGGCTTTTATATACATATTATATTAATGTCTTGTCTGTGACGGAAAAAAACATGCTCTTTTGAAAAACTGTGTTTTTCATGTGAGAGAAATCTTCTAAACTTCTTTACCGATTGCTTTGAAATTTTGACACGACGTTGCTTTCGAATAGGCGCGTGTTTCTATATGCCTACTATATACATGCCTTACCTGTGACCGGAGAAAATATGTTTTTTTTTTAAACAACACCATATGTTGGATGTAAGAGCAACACATGCTGTAATCTCCCAAAGTTCTTCACGGATTGCTTTGAAATTCTGACACAACATTCCACTCAAATATGCGCATCTTTTTATATACCTACTATATAAATGCCACCTCTGTGACAGGTAAAAAATGCGTTTTTGAAAAACAGCGCCATCTGTTGCACATAATAGCTACTACACCACACCACTACACCAGACTACTACACCAGGCTACTACACCACGCCACTACACCACGCAACTACACCATGCCACTACACCATGCCACTACACCAAGCTACTACACCACCCTAGTACACAAGGCTACTACACCACACCACTACACCAGGCTACTACACCACACCACTACACCAGGCTACTACACCACACCACTACACCATGCCACTACACCACGCCACTACACCAGGATACTACACCACAACACTACACCATGCCACTACTTCATGCCACTGCACCAGGCTACTACACCACACCACTACACCAGGCCACTACACCATGCCACTACACCAAGCTACTACACCACCCTAGTACACAAGGCTACTACACCACACCACTACACCAGGCTACTACACCACACCACTACACCAGACTACTACACCACACCACTACACCATGCCACTACACCACGCCACTACACCAGGCTACTACACCACAACACTACACCATGCCACTACACCATGCCACTGCACCAGGCTACTACACCACACCACTACACCAGGCCACTTCACCACACCACTACACCAGACTACTACACCATGCCATTGCACCAGGCTACTACACCACACCACTACACCAGGCCACTTCACCACACCACTACACCAGACTACTACACCATGCCACTGCACCAGGCTACTACACCACACCACTACACCAAGCCACTTCACCACACCACTACACCAGACTACTACACCATGCTACTACACCACGCTACTAAACCAGGCCACTACACTACGCTACTACAAATGATAAATTAATAAAAATGATGAACCCAACTTTATTATGATGCTTTATTTTACCAAATGTAGAAATATATTTTTATATTTTTACATTTCCTATTTTATTCATATATGAGAATTTTAACTTGAAACACTTTATAAAAGGTGTCAAAAAGTTTCAAATTAGGTACAAAAGTGGTTAAAAAAGTTTCAAATTTGGGTACAAAAAGGTCACAAAGTTTCAAATTAGGTACATAAGGGATCACAAAGTTTCAAATTAGAATACAAAAGGGGTCCTAAAGTTTCAAATTAGGGTTAGGTACGTAGGTTTTGGTTAAAAGTTTTGGAAACCGATTTAATTCCACACAAAATAACGTATCTAATTCGTGAAAACAAACGTTTACAATCCTTTCAAACACTTTCCAGGAACGTTGTGGAAACTTGAAATTGTTTCCTGGGAAACATTCCCTATAATGTGTTATGTGTGGTTTCCTCCAAGGCTAAGGGTCCCCCTTCTTCCAGTCAGAGGTGGTACTCCCTTCCTTATATATATATATATATATATATATATATATATATATATATATATATATATATATATATATATATATATATATATATATATATATATATATATATATATATATATATATATATATATATGTCGTACCTAGTAGCCAGAACGCACTTCTCAGCCTACTATGCAAGGCCCAATTTGACTAATAAGCCAAGTTTTCAGGAATTAATTGTTTTTCGACTACCTAACCTACCTAACCTAACCTAACCTAACTTTTTCGGCTACCTAACCTAACCTAACCTATAAAGATAGGTTAGGTTAGGTTAGATAGGGTTGGTTAGGTTTGGTCATATATCTACGTTAATTTAAACTCCAATAAAAAAAATTGACCTCATACATGATGAAATGGGTAGATTTATCATTTCATAAGAAAAAAATTAGAGAAAATATATTAATTCAGGAAAACTTGGCTTATTAGGCAAATCGGGCCTTGCATAGTAGGCTGACAAGTGCGTTCTGGCTATTAGGTACGACATATATATATATATATATATATATATATATATATATATATATATATATATATATATATATATATATATATATATATATATATATGTCGTACCTAGTAGCCAGAACGCACTTCTCAGCCTACTATGCAAGGTCAGATTTGCCTAATAAGCCAAGTTTTCCTGAATTAATATATTTTCTCTATTTTTTTTCTTATGCAATGATAAAGCTACCCATTTCATTACGTATGAGGTAAAAAAAAAAATATTGGAGTTAAAATTAACGTAGATATATGACCGAACCTAACCAACCCTACCTAAACTAACCTAACCTATCTTTAAAGGTTAGGTTAGGTTAGGTAGCCGAAAAAGTTAGGTTAGGTTAGGTTAGGTAGGTTAGGTGGTTGAAAAATCATTAATTCATGAAAACTTGGCTTATTAGGCAAATCTGGCCTTGCATAGTAGGCTGAGAAGTGCGTTCTGGCTACTAGGTACGACATATATATATATATATATATATATATATATATATATATATATATATATATATATATATATATATATATATATATATGTCGTACCTAGTAGCCAGAACGCACTTCTCAGCCTACTATGCAAAGCCCAATTTGCCTAATCAGCCAAGTTTTCATGAATTATTTGTTTTTCGACTACCTAACCTACCTAACCTAACCTAACCTAACTTTTTCGGCTACCTAACCTAACCTAACCTATAAAGATAGGTTAGGTTAGGTTAGGTAGGGTTGGTTAGGTTCGGTCATATATCTACGTTAATTTTAACTCCAATAAAAAAAAATTGACCTCATACGTAATGAAATGGGTAGCTTCATCATTTCATAAGAAAAAAATTAGAGAAAATATATTAATCCAGGAAAACTTGGCTTATTAGGCAAATCGGGCCTTGCATAGTAGGCTGAGAAGTGCGTTCTGGCTACTAGGTACGACATATATATATATATATATATATATATATATATATATATATATATATATATATATATATATATATATATATATATATATATATATATGTATATATATATATATATATATATATATATATATATATATATATATATATATATATATATATATATATATATATACATAGGGGGTACCACCTCTGGTGCAAGTGTAGGGACCCATAGTCTCGGAGAAGAAAATAAAGAGTACTCAGAGAAGACCTTGTGGATCCTCACTGAACACTTTGATATTTTCTTCTCCTACCACCCCTATTCTTTTGTTAAGTGTGTATATTTATCTAACTTTATTTGAAAATGTCATTACACAAAAAAAGTTACAATATTGATTACATGCAGGGTACAAGGCTGCTTGTCACAAGTTGAAAAGCTCCTCCAGCTCCTCAGATGGCGGGCAGGAACCGTGGATGCAGTGAGCATTTCCTCTCTGGATTGCCACACTAAGGCGCTGAAAAAGAAAACTGGCAGCTCTAGGGTCTCTAGTTGTTTCGATTAGCTTAGACCCCAACTCTTTCAAAAAGCTAGCAGCACTTTTACCCCAGGCACCAAGTGTCTCTGAGGCAATGGGGACAAAATTGTAGTGGTGCTCAAGGTCTCTGTATTTACGTGACTTGGCCGCTTCCCGGTGATTGGCAGCTCCTCCTGCTTGTGTAGCACTGAAGTCAACATAGGTATTGGCTAAAGTTGAAACGCAAGTGTAGTCCCACACCAACTGTCTACCATTCTTCCAGGGGTTCACCGTAATTCCGTCTGGGCGACCGACAGGCTCATCAGAGTTGCGGGACATTAGGTAACGGGGCTCTCTCTCTGCTGGACAACCGGCTGTGGTAAGGCTTCTCTTAATAATGTCATTAACCTCACCGTGTCTTGCATGCCATCCTCACGTCCTTTGGCAAAGAAGGCCATGCCGTCCATATCTGTCGGCCTCTGCCTCGCCGCAAATACACCTGTATTCGGTGTGGATTGGGGCAGCGAGGCGGAGAGCCACGGCAATTCGGAGGGCCTGCTGTGTGAGACGGGTGCCGGTTGCTGACATTGGGGTTGCTAATATGAAATCACCTGCATGGGGAGCTGCTACAGCTCTAAGTCGGGCAGTGTCATGTGGTGTTGTCGCAGCTTCTAGCAAAGTTGCAGCTTCTTGGTCGGTAATGGGGCGATCCCAGCTGGATTGCTTATGGGCTTCAGAAGGCGGTGGTTGGGGTGCTGGTCCTGCGAGAGAGACCCATTTGGTTGTGCAGTCTGTGAAGCTGGGATCATGCACCCCTGCCTGTTGAACTAGGTGCTCAGGTAGGATTTCCTTCACCAAGTTGTCAGACCCCACTGAAGAGGACAGGAACGCTGGTACAGCAATTTGTGTTGCTGTGCGCACTCCAAGGCCCCCGAGTCTGACAGGAAGGGAGGCCTGTTTCCACTGTGAGTCGCTGAGGGAAAGATTGAGGGCTTTTTCTAGTGTTGATTTCAGCAAGCTGTCATACTCTTCTAATTTAATATTGTTGAAAGATGGCGAACATCTTAGAAAGTAGGTCAGCCTGGGGAGGGACAAGCATCTGGTGATGAGGTAAAGTGCATCATGAGCATCGATGTCTTCAATCCTCTCGTTCATCCTCTTCAGGTCAGCGATCTTCTTATCGAGGACCCCGTCGATGGCATTTCTTCCAAGAGGAGCACCTAGGAGTGTGCTGTCCTCAGGGTTGGTTGTATGAATGTCAGGCAAAACAACCTTTATTTGGTCTATTATGTGCTGGTTGGTGGAGGTTATTTCGCACTTGGAAGGGTTCAGGGTGAGGCCTAGGCTTGCTCCTTGCTCCTGGATTATTCTTATGTCGTCCAAGAGTGAGGCTGGGGAGCCGGCTAGAGTACCATCATCCAAAAACCAAATGTTGAGCTCACTGGACAGGTTATCGGTGACTTCCTTGATAACTAGGCAGAGAAGAAAAGGAGCAAGGGGGTCACCTTGTTGGACACCTTCTTGTGATTCAATTTCATGTTCCCCAAAAAGCAGAGTTAGATTCTTGCTGTAGCATGAGTTTACAAACGGGTAGAGGGAAGGAAAAAGGCGATGAACTGCACTGAGTACTGCATCCCTTCTAACCAGATTGAAAGCATTTTTGAAGTGCAACTTTATCAGGGCTTTTTCATTCGTAATGTTGGCAATGTAGGCTCTAGCTGCATGAGCCGCTGCCTCACACCCTTGGGGAATGCCAAACCCAAGCTGTTTTGGCTTCAGCATGTCGGCTGCTGCCTGACTAACTGCTCTAGCAGCAGCCTTAGCGACGAGACGCCGGAGTGAATTGCCCACAGCTATCGGTCTGATTCCTCCATCTTTTTTCCTCAGGGCACAGAGGGTAGCGCCAAAAAAGAGAGGCCGTATGGTCTCTGGTATGTTGCCAGCTAGACATGTGTTGGCGAATCTAGTTAGTTCCACCAGGAGGCCCTGTGCAATGTCTCCCAGTGCAGGGTTGAGCATTTGTTTGATATGGTTGGGTCGTAGTCCTGTGAACCCACCTGCTGATCCTGGTGGGAAGGATAAAGCTGCTTTATGCACCATGGATTCGAGCACACACAGGGGTTCTGCTCTGGTGACACCGACTAGGGGGACACTGTCGTCACGAGGAGCTCTGGGTGGGTGTTTTTCCCTCAGGGCTTGTGCTGTATTGGCATCCCTGGTGGCAACTGTGTCTTCACTGGTGATGACTCTGATCGCCCCTATTGTGTTGCCTTCTTCTATTTTCTTGCTGACTGTTGCTCTGATTTTGGATGCCTCGGTTCTGCTGTTGATACCTTTCCTGCGGTGGGTGTTTTTGGCACGGGTGGGGAGGGGTGCCTGGTTGTCCTCTCTAGGAAAACTATTTATAGCCTTAATGACCGACGAAGCTAGTGATTTGTCTCTCCTTGCAGGGACAGCTAGGCATATGTTTCCAAACAGGAGAAGGTTGTGCCATGCTTGGATAGTTCCGGGGGAGTCATTGACCTTTTTCTAGAGGCTGGATAGTTTGGCTGCTGCCTGGGGCCGGGCAGCTTTGGGGATGTGCTGCAAGGTTCCAACCGATGTTGCTTTGATGGCTTCTAGTAGATTCTCAGTCGAAATGAAGCTGTTGGAGGTGCTTTCCCTGACTGCTGGAGCGGGGCCTTGATTGATACCCTCTTTGGGAGGGCGCCACATACCCGGACAATCGGTTCCGTTGTGTGCATGCTTGCGCACATCTCCGTTACGCTTGAGTCTCCACACCTTGTCACACACTTGGCATGTGGCATACCTGTCGTCGATTGATGGCTCCTCTTGGCTGAGAGAAGCCTGGCTGTCAGTCGTGACCTGCGACATCGGCGGGCGCTGGGCGGGCGCTGGGCGGGGGCTGGGTGGGCGCCGGGCGGGCGCTGGCCGGGCGCTGGGCGGGCGCTGGGCAGGCGCTGGGCGGGCGCTGGGCGGGCGCTGGGCAGGCGCTGGGCGGGCGCTGGGCAGGCGCTGGGTGGGCGCTGGGCGGGCGCTGGGTGGGCGCTGGGCGGGCGCTGGGCGGGCTCAGGGTGGGCGCTGGGCGGAAGTAGCGTGAGGGGGTGGACACAGGGAGGTAGCGGTCGCGGTTGGGGGTGGGGAAGGGGGGAGAGGGTGACTCTTGGGTTGGGTGACGGTACACACTAGCGGGTATGGGGAGTGGGGGGTCAGAGGGGTGACACTAACACGTTTGTATAATCTCGTGATATATCACTGCACAATATAAACTGGTTCACTGTGGACTCGATGCAATTAAAACACGATACCAGTTTCCCGAGAGCCGAGGTATCTATTTTTCAGGGATATTTTCATAATCACTTACACACTGGTCACCCCCCCCCCTCGACTGACCGCACAACAACACCCCATCCCCCCACCCCCCACCCCCGCCACCATATATATATATATGTATATATAGATGTCGTACCTAGTAGCCAGAACGCACTTCTCAGCCTACTATGCAAAGCCAGATTTGCCTAATAAGCCAAGTTTTCATGAAATAATGTTTTTTCGACTACCTAACCTACCTAACCTAACCTAACCTAACATTTTCTGCTACCTAACCTAACCTAACCTATAAAGATAGGTTAGGTTAGGTTAGGTAGGGTTGGTTAGGTTCGGTCATATATCTACGTTAATTTTAACTCCAATAAAATAAATTGACCTCATAGATAATGAAATGGGTAGCTTTATCATTTCATAAGAAAAATATTAGAGAAAATATATTAATTCAGGAAACTTGGCTTATTAGGCAAATCGGGCCTTGCATAGTAGGCTGAGAAGTGCGTTCTGGCTACTAGGTACGACATATATATATATATATATATATATATATATATATATATATATATATATATATATATATATATATATATATATATATATATATGTCGTACCTAATAGCCAGAACGCACTTCTCAGCCTACTATTCAAGGCCCGATTTGCCTAATAAGCCAAGTTTTCATGAATTAATGTTTTTTCGTCTACCTAATCTACCTAACCTAACCTAACCTAGCTTTTTTTGGCTACCTAACCTAACCTTACCTATAAATATAGGTTAGGTTAGGTTAGGTAGGGTTGGTTAGGTTCGGTCATATATCTACGTTAATTTTAACTCCAATAAAAAAAAATTGACCTCATACATACAGAAAAGGGTTGCTTTATCATTTCATAAGAAAAAAATTATAGTAAATATATTAATTCAGGAAAACTTGGCTTATTAGGCAAATCGGGCCTTGAATAGTAGGCTGAGAAGTGAGTTCTGGCTACTAGGTACGACATATATATATATATATATATATGTCGTACCTAATAGCCAGAACGCACTTCTCTGCCTACTATGCAAGGCCTGATTTGCCTAATAAGCCAAGTTTTCATGAATTAATTGTTTTTCGACTACCTAACCTACCTAACCAAACCTAACCTAACTTTTTCGGCTACCTAACCTAACCTAACCTAAAAAGATAGGTTAGGTTAGGTTAGGTAGGGTTGGTTAGGTTTGGTCATATATCTACGTTAATTTTAACTCCAATAAAAAAATATTAACCTCATACATAATGAAATGGGTAGCTTTATCATCTCATAAGAAAAAAAATTGAGAAAATATAATAATTCAGGAAAACTTGGCTTATTAGGCAAATCGGGCCTTGCATAGTAGGCCGAGAAGTGCGTTCTGACTACTAGGTACGACATATATATATATATATATATATATATATATATATATATATATATATATATATATATATATATATATATATATATATATATATATATATATTGTGACGATAATCTCTTTCAAGAGAGATTGAGCCCGCTCTTGCCTATATTAGTCACGTCATTCTACAAGTACAAGATGCTGCATTAAAGATACGTCCACCAGTAGCACAAAACGTTTTGACCAGGAAGCAAAGCGTACCCTGCACCACCCGTCACGCCGGCTCACCGCCCGTCGTCAATGAGCATATATATATATATATATATATATATATATATATATATATATATATATATATATATATATATATATATATATATATATATATATATATATATATATATATATATATATATATATATATTGAGCCCGCTCTTGACACATTCTCCTCCTGCCTGCTCCTGATTGGCTGGTGTATCGCCGACAGCACACCTGCACCTGCACTCACGCCCTCTACCTGAGTCGACGTCTGGGCCAGCTCAAGCCGTCCTCCTCAGAATATTCCTGTGCTCTTAGAAGTTGACATCTCTCTCTGGTATACTAAGCCCTGGCTGTCGTATACTAAGGGAGGTAGCAGCTATAGCCAATATTCTCAGCACCTGATATTTATTGTCTTGCACATTATTTTATTGTAGAGTAAATTTTCATATCTAGTAATTATTCATGTTGTTTTGTTTGTTGACTTGTTTTGAATTTTACATAAGCCAAGGGATTGTTTTTGTTCTTATTTTGTTTTCTAAAGTAATTAAAATTTCATTGCTTATATTTTGTGTTTTGCGTGTCTTCCCATTACCTTCCCACAGACAAACAGGCAAGCAGTCTCTTTTTTTTGTAAGTGTGACCAGGCATTGACACCTGTCATTGGAGGACTGCCGAACATCAACACTCGAACACTTTACCGTCACATTTCATGGGGGCCTGTCCAAGGAGCTTCACTCAGGTACTTGTACCAGAACGTAAATTTGTGGTAAGCTTACTTGGCTTTGGTACAGTTGCTTTTCACTATTTTCAATATTCAATTTTATTTTCATATTGTGCTGTGTGTATTGTGCATTCCAAGAGTAGCATATGGTGAAGGTGAGACAACTTTGGATTACGTGGTGACTGTAGGCCTCAGTCATTCTCTTAATTGGTCATCTCTCCCTCCGTGTTATTACTCGTGTTTACCATCTTTTGTCCCTAGGATATTTCTCATATTTTCGGCAGATCATCATATTGGTACCCTGGTACTGTGGTCTGTCCCCGGGTCAAGAGCACCTAATCTTCTGCAATCTGACAGTAGGAGGATAAAGAGGGCCATAGTTTCTCTAGCACGAACTTTGTTGCTGAATTGGGACCTCAGCAGCAGTTCTCGTCACCAGTTGACACCTCGCACCCCTACACGTCGGTCAGAGATGATGATATTTACTTAGGTAGGGAATTAGCTTTCTTTTTTCAGAGCACAAAAGTTCGCTAATTCTGTAAGTATCATATTTAATTTCAGTGGGAAAAACTTGCTTATGCCCTATAGAGACTCGGCAAGGTATGCCTACATTCTTGGACTACCTAATTCACTTTTGAGGCAATTAAATGTTTCATTTGTTTTAGAAACTCAGTTTCGCTTACTTAGTAGGATTTTCTTGCCCTTATCCTCTTACATTGAGTACCGGGTACAAGATTTCCTGCGATCTTGATTTATTAATCATTTACCATCATGAAATTAACATTAATTGTTAACGATTCCACAGGATAGGTACCAGTTGCAACGTTGTCCTGTTTCTGACATTCACCATATCACAACAGTATATTCGTTGTACATTTATTTGCTAATTTCACCATGTTTCGTTTCCAAGCTTTCTGTGCAGATCCAGCAGGTGAAATAGGGAACTTAAGTCGTGCCAAGAGGACCGAATTACAAACTCTTGCACATGAGTATCGACTAGATGTTCCCCATGGAGCCAACAAAAATGAACTGCATAACCTGTTACTGGATTATCTCTTAGAGGAAGGTAAGATTGTCTCTGAAACTCACGAAACTTACTCTATTGCAGATAAACCTGATTTGGCAGCTATAAAAGTCAAACTAGAACTTGCCAAGATCGAGCGAGAGCAGCAAAGGGAAGCAGCTGCAATACGAAAGGAAGAAAAGGAACGAGAAGCTGCATTGAGGAAAGAGGATGCCGCCTTGAGGAAAGAAGAACAAGAACGTGAGATTGCAATACTCCGTGAGCGTGAGCGAGTACAGCTTGAAGCAAAACAACGCCACCTGAAGATACAACGCGAACATGACAAACAACAAGCAGCTCTGGCTATGAAATGTGGTCAACAAGAACTCGCGTTGGAAACTACACACCTCACTCAACGCCAGCAAGCTACCGCCAGTCTTCCAGTAAGTTTCAATATCTCCCATGCAAGTAAGTTAATGCCACCATTCGTAGAGACAGAGGTCGACGTATTTTTTACCACCTTTGAGACCCTTGCTAATCAACTTAGCTGGCCTGCCGACCAATGGGCTACCCTTCTCAGAGTACATCTCACAGGTAGAGCTGCAGTTACTCCCAGTACTTTGGCGTCTGAGAATGACTACCAGACCCTGAAACAAGCAGTGTTGGACGCCTACCTTCTCTCCACCGAAAGCTACCGACGAAAATTCCGTGACCACCTAAAGGCAAGTACCATCACCTTTCTAGAATTTGCTAATACCAAAAGGAGATATTTTATGAAATGGCTGGAAGCAGCACATGTCTCTACCTTTGCAGAACTCGTCAACCTCATGCTAGTTGAAGAATTCTTGAGGCGTGTGCCTCCTCCTGTCCGTTTATATTTAGCAGATAAAGAGGAGACCGACTACCTAAAATGTGCTAAGTCGGCTGACACTTACAGCCTCATCCACCGGCTGACACCAGAACCAACTTCCAGTAAGAAGTCGTGGTACAGTTACGAGAAAGTGAGTACCGATCAAGCTGGCTCGCAATTGTACTGTAGGTATTGTAGACTCTATGGACATACCATAGATAAATGTGGTAAGTCTCAATACAAAGGTAATACTGAATCCACTAAACCCAAACAGACTCCTCCTAAGTCCGGTAAGCCTGTGATGAATGTTGGTGTTCATGTTAATGATCTTTCTCTCTTCAGTAAACACCTGTATCCTGGAACTGTCTCTACCAACGGTTCAGATCCGGAGGGACGTTTCAAACTGAAGATCTTGAGGGACACAGCGGCTCTTCAATCAATCATTTTGAAATCAGCTGTGCCCAATATCGCCTACACCGGGGAAACCATCTTCATCACTGACCTCACTGCTACCACTCCTTATCCACTCGCCAGAGTCCACCTGGATTGTCCCTTCGTGACCGGTGAAGTCCAAGTCGCCATCAGGGAAAAGGCTTTTCCCATGCCTGGAGTGCAACTTCTCCTGGGCAACGACTTGGCAGAAGACCTGCAACCGACCAACCTGATCGTCATGGACAAACCCCAGGTGTGTACCTCTGTAATGGATAATCCCATCTTTGAGTATGTTCCAGCAAAGGTTCAAGAGAGTGATGAAGTTTCTCCTCCGGTTTTAGTGACCACCCGTGCACAAGCTGCACGACCACAGCCAGCTGACTCTACTGCTACCGCTGTCCCTCAAGACCCTCAGAAACTACCCCCGAATCTTACCACGTTTGAGTTCCGTAAGTTACAGAGGGAAGATCTTACCTTGACACCATTATTCTTCCAGGCTGAGACTCAACCTGGCAGTATTCCTGGGTTCTTCCTAGAGAACGAGTTGCTCTACCGCAGATACAGACCCAGTAAACTGAAGGAGGAGGACGATTGGGCCAACGTCGAACAACTTGTGATTCCTGCCAGCCTGCGGCCCACTATTCTACACCTGGCCCACGGAGCACTTTCGCACTACGGTTTTAACAAACCCTACCACGGAATCCGTCAAGACTACTACTGGCCAGGTATGGTAAATAGCGTCAAACAGTACGTCAAACAGTGTCATACATGTCAGATGGCAGGTAAACCGAACATCTCTATCCCCAGAGCACCACTGACACCCATCCAGGTGCCTGCGGAACCTTTCCACAGACTTATTATAGACTGTGATGGTCCTTTACCTCGGACCAGTTCTGGCAACGCCTATATACTAACCATCCTGTGTCCTACCACCAGATTCCCCATAGCAGTTCCAGTAAAGAACATTACGGTTGCTACTGTGGTGAAACACTTATTGAAGATCTTCACCCAGTATGGATTTCCAAGGGAGGTTCAGAGTGACTGTGGCACCAACTTCACCAGTGATCTCTTCAAGAGGACACTGGAAGAGTTCAACATCACATAGGTATTGTCCAGCCCCTATCATCCTGCTTCACAGGGTTCTCTTGAGCGTAGTCGTCAGACTATTAAAGTACTCCTAAAGAAGTTTTGCAATGAGACCTCTAAGGATTGGGATAAACAACTTGACCTCATTATGTGTATTTTTAGAAGTCTTCCCAATGAGTCTCTAGGAGTATCTCCTTATGAGATGCTCTACGGACGTAAGTGCCGTACTCCTCTCAAAGCTTTTAAAGACTCTCTACATGATGCCACCTTCAGTGAGCATCAGAATGTGCTCCAGTTTCTTCAAAACCTACAACACATTCTAGAGAGGGTGCATAACTTTGCTAAGGATAATCTATTGAAAACCCAGGAGAGGATGAAGACTCATTACGACCAGAACAGCAAAGTAAGGAAATTTAAACCGGGAGACTTCGTGTTGGCCTATTTCCCTATCCCAGGTTCTCCCTTGCAAAACAGGTTTTCAGGACCCTACCGCATCAAGGAGGGCAGAAATAACCACAACTACGTTCTAGAGACTCCAGATAGGCGGCGGAAGACCCAGTTGTGCCACGTCAACCTCCTGAAGCTATATAACGGTACTCCTCCCACTGTGTTATTAGCATATTCTACCTTTAAAGGTCCATACATCCACAGTGAGACCTTCCCTGCTTCTCCTCCCGAAAGCACTGACACTGAGTCAGCCCTTTCCAATTCGGAAATCCTAACTGATCTTCATAACTATTTTCAGGACAATAATAGTGCTCCTTTGCCATATTCTAATCCTATTCTCGCCTCGCCAGATATCACCAAGCCTTTCATCCTCCATGTCGACGCCAGTGGTACCGGCATCGGGGGTGACCTAATGCAACAACGAGGCGAGGAGAATCTACCTGTTAGCGACCACAGCTACAAGGAACTACAGCACAATCGACAGGGAGCTACTCATCGTCCTGAACTTGCAGCACTTCAAACAATACCTGAAAAGTGCTCGGTCTACCACCATCTACACGGACCACAACACCCTACACTTCCTGCAGCAAGCCCAATTCAACAATCGACGGCTTCTACAAAGGGCTTGATATCTGCAGAAATTCGACCTGGAGATCTCTACATCAAGGGGTCTAACAACATTATAGCCGACGCCCTCTCCAGAGTCTATGAAGTAGAGGCAGCTCCACCTATCACTCTACCACATGAAGACGTAACATCTTCCGGAACTGCAGGCTTCGGGAGAGAGTTGTGACGATAATCTCTTTCAAGAGAGATTGAGCCTGCTCTTCCCTATATCAGTCACGTCATTCTACATGTACAAGATGCTACATTAAAGATATGTCCACCAGTAGCACAAAACGTTTTGACCAGGAAGCAAAGCGTACCCTGCACCACCCGTCACGCCGGCTCACCGCCCGTCGTCAACGAGCAACCTACCCATTCTCCGCCTGCCTGCTCCTGATTGGCTGGTGTATCGCCGACAGCACACCTGCACCTGCACTCACGCCCTCTACCTGAGTCGACGTCTGGGCCAGCTCAAGCCGTCCTCCTCAGAATATTCCTGTGCTCTTAGAAGTTGACATCTCTCTCTGGTATACTAAGCCCTGGCTGTCGTATACTAAGGGAGGTAGCAGCTATAGCCAATATTCTCAGCACCTGATATTTATTGTTTTGCACATTATTTTATTGTAGAGTAAATTTTCATATCTAGTAAATATTCATGTTGTTTTGTTTGTTGACTTGTTTTGAATTTTAGGTAAGCCAAGGGATTGTCTTTGTTCATATTTTGTTTTCTAAAGTAATTAAATTTTCATTGCTTATATTTTGTGTTTTGCATGTCTTCCCATTACCTTACCACAGACAAACAGGCAAGCAGTCTCTTTTTTTTTTGTAAGTGTGACCAGGCATTGACACCTGCCATTGGAGGACTGCCGAACATCAACACTCCAACACTTTACCGTCACAATATATATATACATATATATATATATATATATATATATATATATATATATATATATATATATATATATATATATATATATATATATATATATATATATATATATATATATATATATATATATTATAGTGCGTGGGTTGGTGGCGTTGTCGTGTTGATCCTTCTCTACGGACAACCCAACCCACAACTCGGTAGAGTGCTTATACCTCTCTAGGAGATCACACTAGGCGCTTCTGGCTCTTGGAGAGGGGCTCAACGTCACACATTTAGGGGATGCGGCTCCAACACTTAGCCTCGTTGTCACGTGCACACACCCACTCGAGCCGCTGTGACTCCCCACTCTCTCCTTATGTGATATGATCTCCTCAATCCCCTTTAACTTACTAATCTTCCATCCTACCCTGTCCCATTTCATTATGTACGAGGTCAATTTTTTTTTATTGGAGTTAGAATTAACGTAGATATATGACCGAACCTAACCAACCCTACCTAACCTAACCTAACCTATCTTTATAGGTTAGGTTAGGTTAGGTAGCCAAAAAAGTTAGGTTAGGTTAGGTTACACAGTAGGACTACCTAACCACAGTAGGTTAGGTAGTCGAAAAACAAATAATTCATGAAAACTTGGCTTATTAGGCAAATCGGGCCTTGCATAGTAGGCTGAGAAGTGAGTTCTGGCTACTAGGTACGACATATATATATATACATATATATATATGTCGTACCTAGTAGCCAGAACTCACTTCTCAGCCTACTATGCGAGGCCCGATTTGCCTAATAAGCCAAGTTTTACTAAATTAATATATTTTCTCTAATTTTTTTCTCATGAAATGATAAAGCTACCCATTTCATTATGTATGAGGTCAATTTTTTTTATTGGAGTTAAAATTAACGTAGATATATGACCGAACCTAACCAACCCTACCTAACCTAACCTAACCTATCTTTCTAGGTTAGGTTAGGTTAGGTAGCCGAAAACGTTAGGTTAGGTTAGGTTAGGTAGGTTAGGTTGTCGAAAAAACATTAATTCATGAAAACTAGGCTTATTAGGCAAATCGGGCCTTGCAAAGTAGGCTGAGAAGTGCGTTTTGGCTACTAGGTACGACATATATATATATATATATATATATATATATATATATATATATATATATATATATATATATATGTCGTACCTAATAGCCAGAACGCACTTCTCAGCCTACTATTCAAGGCCCGATTTGCCTAATAAGCCAAGTTTTCCTGAATTAATATATTTTCTCTAATTTTTTTCTTATGAAATGATAAAGCTACCCATTTCATTATGTATGAGGTCAATTTTTTTTTATTGGAGTTAAAATTAACGTAGATATGTGACCAAACCTAACCAACCCTACCTAACCTAACCTAACCTATCTTTATAGGTTAGGTTAGGTTAGGTAGCCGAAAAAGTTAGGTTAGGTTAGGTTAGGTAGGTTAGGTAGTCGAAAAACAATTAATTCATGAAAACTTGGCTTATTATGCAAATCGGGCCTTGCATAGTAGGCTGAGAAGTGCGTTCTGGCTACTAGGTACGACATATATATATATATATATATATATATATATATATATATATATATATATATATATATATATATATATATATATATATATATGTATATATATATATATATATATATATATATATATATGTCGTACCTAGTAGTCAGAACGCACTTCTCAGCCTACTATGCAAGGTCCGATTTGCCTAATAAGCCAAGTTTTCACGAATTAATTGTTTTTCTACAACCTAACCTACCTAACCTAACCTAACCTAACTTTTTCGGCTACCTAACCGAACCTAACCTATAAAGATAGGTTAGGTTAGGTTAGGTAGGGTTGGTTAGGTTCGGTCATTTAACTACGTTTATTTTAACTCCAATAAAAAAAAATTGACCTCATACATAATGAAATGGGTAGCTGTATCATTTCATAAGAAAAAAATTAGAGAAAATATATTAATTCAGGAAAAATTGGCTTATTAGGCAAATCGGGCCTTGCATAGTAGGTTGAGAAGTGCGTTCTGGCTACTAGGTACGACATATATATATATATATATATATATATATATATATATATATATATATATATATATATATATATATATATATATATATATATATATATATGTATATATATATATATATATATATATGTCGTACCTAGTAGTCAGAACGCACTTCTCAGCCTACTATGCAAGGTCCGATTTGCCTAATAAGCCAAGTTTTCACGAATTAATTGTTTTTCTACAACCTAACCTACCTAACCTAACCTAACCTAACTTTTTCGCCTACCTAACCGAACCTAACCTATAAAGATAGGTTAGGTTAGGTTAGGTAGGGTTGGTTAGGTTCGGTCATTTAACTACGTTTATTTTAACTCCAATAAAAAAAAATTGACCTCATACATTATGAAATAGGTAGCTGTATCATTTCATAAGAAAAAAATTAGAGAAAATATATTAATTCAGGAAAAATTGGCTTATTAGGCAAATCGGGCCTTGCATAGTAGGTTGAGAAGTGCGTTCTGGCTACTAGGTACGACATATATATATATATATATATATATATATATATATATATATATATATATATATATATATATATATATATATATATATATATATATATATATATATGTCGTACCTAGTAGCCAGAACGCACTTCTCAGCCTACTATGCAAGGCCCGATTTGCCTAATAAGCCAAGATATCATGAATTAATTGTTTTTCGACTACCTAACCTACCTAACCTAACCTAACTTTTTTGGCTACCTAATCTAACCTAACCTATAAAGATAGGTTAGGTTAGGTTAGGTTAGGTAGGGTTGGTTAGGTTCGGTCATATTTCTACGTTAATTTTAACTCCAATAAAAAAAAATTGCCCTCATACATAATGAAATGGGTAGCTTTATCATTTCAGAAGAAAAAAATAGAGGAAATATATTAATTCAGGAAAACTTGGCTTATTAGGCAAATCGGGCCTTGCATAGTAGGCTGAGAAGTGCGTTCTGGCTACTAGGTACGACATATATATATATATATATATATATATATATATATATATATATATATATATATGTCGTACCTAATAGCCAGAACGCACTTCTCAGCCTACTATTCAAGGCCCGATTTGCCTAATAAGCCAAGTTTTCATGAATTAATGTTTTTTCGTCTACCTAACCTACCTAACCTAACCTAACCTAGCTTTTTTTGGCTACCTAACCTAACCTTACCTATAAATATAGGTTAGGTTAGGTTAGGTAGGGTTGGTTAGGTTCGGTCATATATCTACGTTAATTTTAACTCCAATAAAAAAAATTGACCTCATACATAGAGAAAAGGGTTGCTTTATCATTTCATAAGAAAAAAATTATAGTAAATATATTAATTCAGGAAAACTTGGCTTATTAGGCAAATCGGGCCTTGAATAGTAGGCTGAGAAGTGAGTTCTGGCTACTAGGTACGACATATATATATATATATATATATATATATATATATATATATATATATATATATATATGTCGTACCTAGTAGCCAGAACTCACTTCTCAGCCTACTATGCAAGGCCCGATTTGCCTAATAAGCCTAGTTTTCATGAATTAATGTTTTTTCGACAACCTAACCTACCTAACCTAACCTAACCTAACGTTTTCGGCTACCTAACCTATAAAGATAGGTTAGGTTAGGTTAGGTAAGGTTGGTTAGGTTCGGTCATATATCTACGTTAATTTTAACTCCAATAAAAAAAAATTGACCTCATACATAATGAAATGGGTAGCTTTATCATTTCATAAGAAAAAAATTAGAGAAAATATATTAATTTAGTAAAACTTGGCTTATTAGGCAAATCGGGCCTCGCATAGTAGGCTGAGAAGTGAGTTCTGGCTACTAGGTACGACATATATATATATATATATATGTATATATATATATGTCGTACCTAGTAGCCAGAACTCACTTCTCAGCCTACTATGCAAGGCCCGATTTGCCTAATAAGCCAAGTTTCCATGAATTATTTGTTTTTCGACTACCTAACCTACCTAACCTACCCTAACCTAACTTTTTTGGCTACCTAACCTAACCTAACCTATAAAGATAGGTTAGGTTAGGTTAGGTAGGGTTGGTTAGGTTCGGTCATATATCTACGTTAATTCTAACTCCAATAAAAAAAATTGACCTCGTACATAATGAAATGGGTAGCTTTATCATTTCATAAGAAAAAAATTTGAGAAAATATAATAATTCAGGAAAACTTGGCTTATTAGGCAAATCGGGCCTTGCAAAGTAGGCTGAGAAGTGCGTTTTGGCTACTAGGTACGACATATATATATATATATATATATATATATATATATATATATATATATATATATATATATATATATATATATATATATATATATATATATATATATATATATATATATATATATTTATATATATATGTTGTACCTAGTAGCCAGAATGTCGTACTCGCCCTACTATGCAAGGCTCGATTTGCCTAATAAGCCAAGTTTTCCTGAATTAATATATTTTCTCTAATTTTTTTCTTATGAAATGATAAAGCTACCCATTTCATTATGTATGAAGTCAATTTTTTTTATTGGAGTTAAAATTAACGTAGATATATGACCGAACCTAACCAACCCTACCTAATCTAACCTAACCTATCTTTATAGGTTAGGTTGGGTTAGGTAGCCGAAAAATTTAGGTTAGGTTAGGTTAGGTAGGTTAGGTAGTCGAAAAACAATTAACTCATGAAAACTTGGCTTATTAGGCAAATTTGGCCATGCATAGTAGGCTGAGAAGTGCGATCTGGCTACTAGGTACGACATATATATATTTATATATATCTGAAAACTCACACCCCAGAAGTGACTCGAACCCATACTGCCAGGAGCAACGCAACTGGTATGTACAGGGACGCCTTAATCCGCTTGACCATCACGACCGGACATAAGGAAGTGATAGCCGAAGCTATTTGAACCACTTCCCCACCGGCACTCGGATGGTAATCTTGGGCATAGCATTTTATCAAATCACCTCATTCTTTGGGGCACACGTGAGGAACACAAATGCAAACAAGCCTGAATGGTCCCCAGGACTATATACAACTGAAAACTCACACCCCAGAAGTGACTCAAACCCATACTGCCAGGAGCAACGCAACTGGTATGTACAGGGACGCTTTAATCCGCTTGACCATCACGACCGGACATAAGGAAGTGATAGCCGAAGCTATTTGACCCACTTCCCCGCCGGCACTCGGATGGTAATCTTGGGCATAGCATTTTATCAAATCACCTTATTCTTTGGGGCACACGTGAGGAACACAAATGCAAACAAGCCTGAATGGTCCCCAGGACTATATACAACTGAAAACTCACACCCCAGAAGTAACTCGAACCCATACTGCCAGGAGCAATGCAACTGGTATGTACAGGGATGCCTTAATCCGCTTGACCATCACGACCTGACATAAGGAACTGTACATACCAGTTGCGTTGCTCCTGGCAGTATGGGTTCGAGTCACTTCTGGGGTGTGAGTTTTCAGTTGTATATAGTCCTGGGGACTATTCAAGTTTGTTTGCATTTGTGTTCCTCACGTGTGCCCCAAAGAATGAGGTGATTTGATAAAATGCTATGCCCAAGATTACCATCCGAGTGCCGGCGGGGAAGTGGTTCAAATAGCTTCAGCTATCACTTTCTTATGTCCAGTCGTGATGGTCAAGCGGATTAAGGCATCCCTGTACATAACAGTTGCGTTGCTCCTGGCAGTATGGGTTCGAGTCACTTCTGGGGTGTGAGTTTTCTGTTGTATATATATATATATATATATATATATATATATATATATATATATATATACAACAGAATATATATATATGTCGTATCTAGTAGCCAGAACGCACTTCTCAGCCTACTATGCAAGGCCCGATTTGCCTAATAAGCCAAGTTTTCCTTAATTTATATATTTTCTCTATTTTTTTTCTTATTGAATAAATAAAGCTACCCATTTCATTATGTATGAGGTCAATTTTTTTTTATTGGAGTTAAAATTAACGTAGATATATGACCGAACCTAACCAACCCTACCTAACCTAACCTAACCTATCTTTATAGGTTAGGTTAGGTTAGGTAGTCGAAAAAATTAGGTTAGGTTAGGTTAGGTAGGTTAGGTAGTCGAAAAACAATTAATTCATGAAAACTTGTCTTATTAGGCAAATCGGGCCTTGCATAGTAGGCTGAGAAGTGCGTTCTGGCTACTAGGTACGATATACATATATATATATATATATATATATATATATATATATATATATATATATATATATATATATATATATATATATATATATATATATATATATATATATATATATATATATATACAACTTTAGAACACTTTCCCACCAGGAGACTCGAACCCTAGCCAGCACAGAAGCCTTCCAGCAACTGGCATAACAGGTACGCCTTAACCCGCTCCACCACCTGCTCAGACCCTTAAAAGAGATGGTAATTTCAGAGTATTTATATACCCCAAAGATCACCACCTCCCAAGAGCACTAGAGCAAGTGAGGGGTCATTTATACGTTTATTTCATCAAGTCCCTGTTAATATGGGAGAACACTGTGTTTATGCTTAAGGCACAACTCTCCTAAACTCGAGAGTGAAGTATACAACTTTAGAACACTTTCCCACCAGGAGACTCGAACCCTAGCCAGCACAGAAGCCTTCCAGCAACTGGCATAACAGGTACGCCTTAACCCGCTCCACCACCTGCTCAGACCCTTAAAAGAGATGGTAATTTCGGAATATTTATATACCCCAAAGATCACCACCTCCCAAGAGCACTAGAGCAAGTGAGGGGTCATTTATACGTTTATTTCATCAAGTCCCTCTTAATATGGGAGAACACTGTGTCTATGCTTAAGGCACAACTCTCCTAAACACGAGAGTGAAGTATACAACTTTAGAACACTTTCCCACCAGGAGACTCGAACCCTAGCCAGCACAGAAGCCTTCCAGCAACTGGCATAACAGGTATGCCTTAACCCGCTCCACCACCTGCTCAGACCCTTAAAAGAGATGGTAATTTCGGAGTATTTATATACCCCAAAGATCACCACCTCCCAAGAGCACTAGAGCAAGTGAGGGGTCATTTATACGTTTATTTCATCAAGTCCCTGTTAATATGGGAGAACACTGTGTCTATGCTTAAGGCACAACTCTCCTAAACACGAGAGTGAAGTATACAACTTTAGAACACTTTCCCACCAGGAGACTCGAACCCTAGCCAGCACAGAAGCCTTCCAGCAACTGGCATAACAGGTACGCCTTAACCCGCTCCACCACCTGCTCAGACCCTTAAAAGAGATGGTAATTTCGGAGTATTTATATACCCCAAAGATCACCACCTCCCAAGAGCACTACAGCAAGTGAGGGGTCATTTATACGTTTATTTCATCAAGTCCCTGTTAATATGGGAGAACACTGTGTCTATGCTTAAGGCACAACTCTCCTAAACACGAGAGTGAAGTATACAACTTTAGAACACTTTCCCACCAGGAGACTCGAACCCTAGTCAGCACAGAAGCCTTCCAGCAACTGGCATAACAGGTACGCCTTAACCCGCTCCACCACCTGCTCAGACCCTTAAAAGAGATGGTAATTTCGGAGTATTTATATACCCCAAAGATCACCACCTCCCAAGAGCACTAGAGCAAGTGAGGGGTCATTTATACGTTTATTTCATCAAGTCCCTGTTAATATGGGAGAACACTGTGTCTATGCTTAAGGCACAACTCTCCTAAACACGAGAAATTACCATCTCTTTTAAGGGTCTGAGCAGGTGGTGGAGCGGGTTAAGGCGTACCTGTTATGCCAGTTGCTGGAAGGCTTCTGTGCTGGCTAGGGTTCGAGTCTCCTGGTGGGAAAGTGTTCTAAAGTTGTATACTTTACTCTCGTGTTTAGGAGAGTTGTGCCTTAAGCATAGACACTTTGTTCTCCCATATTAAGAGGGACTTGATGAAATAAACGTATAAATGACCCCTCACTTGCTCTAGTGCTCTTGGGAGGTGGTGATCTTTGGGGTATATAAAAACTCCGAAATTACCATCTCTTTTAAGGGTCTGAGCAGGTGGTGGAGCGGGTTAAGGCGTACCTGTTATGCCAGTTGCTGGAAGGCTTCTGTGCTGGCTAGGGTTCGAGTCTCCTGGCGGGAAAGTGTTCTAAAGTTGTATACTTCATTCTCGTGTTTAGGAGAGTTGTGCCTTAAGCATAGACACAGTGTTCTCCCATATTAACAGGGACTTGATGAAATAAACGTATAAATGACCCCTCACTTGCTCTAGTGCTCTTGGGAGGTGGTGATCTTTGGGGTATATAAATACTCCGAAATTACCATCTCTTTTAAGGGTCTGAGCAGGTGGTGGAGCGGGTTAAGGCGTACCTGCTATGCCAGTTGCTGGAAGGCTTCTGTGCTGGCTAGGGTTCGAGTCTCCTGGTGGGAAAGTTTTCTAAAGTTGTATACTTCACTCTCGTGTTTAGGAGAGTTGTGCCTTAAGCATAGACACAGTGTTCTCCCATATTAACAGGGACTTGATGAAATAAACGTATAAATGACCCCTCACTTGCTCTAGTGCTCTTGGGAGGTGGTGATCTTTGGGGTATATAAATACTCTGAAATTACCATCTCTTTTAAGGGTCTGAGCATGTGGTGGAGCGGGTTAAGGCGTACCTGTTATGCCAGTTGCTGGAAGGCTTCTGTGCTGGCTAGGGTTCGAGTCTCCTGGTGGGAAAGTGTTCTAAAGTTGTATACTTCACTCTCGTGTTTAGGAGAGTTGTGCCTTAAGCATAGACACAGTGTTCTCCCATATTAACAGGGACTTGATGAAATAAACGTATAAATGACCCCTCACTTGCTCTAGTGCTCTTGGGAGGTGGTGATCTTTGGGGTATATAAATACTCCGAAATTACCATCTCTTTTAAGGGTCAGAGCAGGTGGTGGAGCGGGTTAAGGTGTACCTGTTATGCCAGTTGCTGGAAGGCTTCTGTGCTGGCTAGGGTTCGAGTCTCCTGGTGGGAAAGTGTTCTAAAGTTGTATACTTCACTCTCGTGTTTAGGAGAGTTGTGCCTTATATATATATATATATATATATATATATATATATATATATATATATATATATATATATATATATATATATATATATATATATATATATATATATATATATATTAGTATATTTTGGTAGCAGTCTTTCCTGTAGACATATATTATTAAATATGACCGAAAAAGTAAGATTAATAATTCTAACACGAATTTTCTCGATCTTTCTTACGTTTCTTTTCACTGTTAATGGTAATTCAAAAATCAATTCTCCAAAACTCCTTTTTATTTCTAGTCTGACGCGACACTTGAGCGCGTTTCGTAAAACTTATTACATTTTCAAAGACTTTAGTTTACACATACACAACTGAATAGAACTTACACATCTCCGATTTGTTTATATCTACATTTGAGTGAGGTGGATGGGGTGAGGTGGTATTAATAGGGTATTAATTTCATCAACACAAGACAGAACACGAAACAATGGGTATTGAATGGAAGTGATTGTAGAAAGCCTATTGGTCCATATTTCTTGATGCTTCTATATTGGAGCGGAGTCTTGAGGTGGGTAGAATATAGTTGTGCATTAGTTGGCTGTTGATTGCTGGTGTTGACTTTTTAATGTGTAGTGCCTCGCAAACGTCAAGCCGTCTGCTATCGCTGTATCTATCGATGATTTCTGTGTTGTTTACTAGGGTTTCTCTGGCGATGGTTTGGTTGTGGGAAGAGATTATATGTTCCTTAATGAAGCCCTGTTGCTTATGCATCGTTAAACGCCTAGAAAGAGATGTTGTTGTCTTGCCTATATACTGTTTTTTTTGGAGCTTACAGTCCCCAAAAGGCATTTGAAGGCATAGACGACGTTGGCCTCTTTTAAAGCGTTCTGCTTTGTGTCTGGAGAGTTTCTCATGAGTAGGCTGACCGTTTTTCTGGTTTTATAGTAAATCGTCAGTTGTATCCTCTGATTTTTGTCTGTAGGGATAACGTTTCTATTAACAATATCTTTCAGGGCCCTTTCCTCCGTTTTATGAGCTGTGGAAATGAAATTCTTGTAAAATAGTCTAATAGGGGGTATAGGTGTTGTGTTAGTTGTCTCTTCAGAGGTTGCATGGCGTTTCACTTTCCTTCCTATGATGTCTTCGACGAAACCATTGGAGAAGCCGTTGTTGACTAGGACCTGCCTTACCCTACAGAGTTCTTCGTCGACTTGCTTCCATTCTGAGCTGTGGCTGAGAGCACGGTCGACATATGCGTTAACAACACTCCTCTTGTACCTGTCTGGGCAGTCGTTGTTGGCATTTAGGCACATTCCTATGTTCGTTTCCTTAGTGTAGACTGCAGTGTGGAAACCTCCGCTCTTTTCCATGACTGTTACATCTAGAAAGGGCAGCTTCCAATCCTTTTCCATCTCGTAAGTGAAACGCAGCACGGAACTCTGCTCAAACGCCTCCTTCAGCTCCTGCAGATGTCTGACATCAGGTACCTGTGTAAAAATGTCGTCAACATACCTGCAGTATATGGCCGGTTTCAAGTTCATGTCGACTAAGACTTTTTGCTCGATGGTACCCATGTAGAAGTTTGCAAACAGGACACCTAGGAGAGAACCCATGGCGACACCATCTACTTGCTTATACATGTGCCCCTCCGGGCTCAAGAAGGGTGCCTCCTTAGTACAAGCTTGGAGTAGTTTCCTTAGAATATTTTCTGGCATGTCAAGACTCTTGACATGCCAGAAAATATCTGCCAAAGATTATTGGGGAATACAAACCTGGATACGCGTATGGAAATGTCAAGACACACAATCCTGGAAACCCACTTTGGCCAATCATCAGCCAGATACCCACACCCACATACAGACTGGCAAAGCGACTCAACGACTTGTTGACTTCTTATGTCCTTTGTGCCTTCAGCCTGAAGTCTCCAAAGGAATTTGTTGACTTACTGCGGGGAACACGGGCCACAGGGATAAGAGCCTCGTTGGAGGTAGAATCACTGTTTACCAACGTACCTGTGGATGAAACAATTGGGATGATAGCGGACAGAGTGTATCGTGATCCGGCCTGTACTCTTCTTGACATACCAGAAAACATTCTAAGGAAACTACTCCAAGCTTGTACTGAAGAGGCACCCTTCTTGAGCCCGGATGGGCACATGTATAAGCAAGTAGATGGGGTCGCCATGGGTTCTCCCCTAGGTGTCCTGTTTGCGAACTTCTACATGGGTACCATCGAACAGAAGGTCTTAGCCGACATGAACTTGAAACCGGACATATACTGCAGGTATGTTGACGACATTTTTACACAGCTACCTGATGTCAGACATCTGCAGGAGCTGAAAGAGGCAATTGAGCTGAATTCTGTGTTGCGCTTCATATAATAAAGAGTACTTAGAGAAGACCTTGTGGATCCTCACTGAACACTGATATTTTCTTCTCCTACCACCCCTATTCTTTTCGATTGTGTGTATATATATCTAATTTTATTTGAAAATGTCATTACACAAAAAAGTTACAACATTGGTTACATGCAGGGTACAAGGTTTCTTGTCACAAGTTGAATAGCTCCTCCAGCTCCTCAGATGGCGGGCAGGAACCATAGATGCCATGAGTATTTCCTCTCTGGATTGCCACACTAAGGCGCTGAAAGAGAAAAGTGGCAGCTCTAGGGTCTCTAGTTGTTTCGATTAGCTTAGACCCTAACTCCTTCAAAAAGCTAGCAGCACTTTTACCCCAGGCACCAAGTGTCTCTGAGGCAATGGGTACAAAATTGTAGTGGTGCTCAAGGTTTATGTAATTACGTGATTTGGCTGCTTCCTGTTGATTTGCAGCTCCTCCTGCTTGTGTAGCACTGAAGTCAACATAGGTGTTGGCTAAAGTTGAAACGCAAGTGTAGTCCCACACCAACTGCCTACCATTCTTCCAGGGGTTTATTGTGATTCCGTCTGGGCGACCGACAGGCTCATCAGAGTTGCGGGACATTAGGTCCCGCAACACTTAATTATTACACTACATTACACTTAATCTGTGTAAACACTCCATGCAAATAAAGGGACCCAGTCTATGGAACTCACTCCCTATTGAATTGAAAAGCTGTCCAACTTTTGCGTCATTCAAAAACAATACTAAAAAGTACCTAGTTTCATCTTCATAGTTTTTTACCTTTTGCTTTAAAATTGCACTGTATCTATTGCTACCCAATCTCCCAATCTTTATGTACCCAATCCGAACATTTTTACCATTGTGATCATTGCTGTCTCCTTATATGTGCTGTCAATCTGCTGTATGGTGTCTATTAATCTTGTTTAAATTACCAATCAAGCTGTCAATGTAATCAATCAGAGCTTTAATATACCAATGTGCTTTAATATACTTACTATTCTCTCTCATCTCATTTTTTTTTTCTTGCAATGCATTTGTGATCATTTTATTAATTCTGCTAGAATTTACCTACTTAAAATTATCTGTTAGATTAAGGACCTGCCCGAAATGCTGCGCTTTACAAGATTGTAAATACTATGCTATGTATTCTCACAAACCCAATGTACATTCTTGTATATAAATAAATAAATAAATAAATAAATAAATAAATAAATAAATAAATAAATAAATAAATAAATAAATAAATAAATAAGTAAATAAATAAAAGATAACGGGGCTCTCTCTCGACTGGACAACTGGCTGTGGTAAGGCTTCTCTTAATAATGTCGTTAACCTCGCCATGTCTTGCATGCCATCCTCCTGTCCTTTGGCAGAGAAGGCCATGCCGTCCGTACCTGTCAGCCTCCGTCTCGCCGCAAATACACCTGTATTCGGTGTGGATTGGGGCAGTGAGGCGGAGAGCCACGGGAATTCGGAGGGCCTGCGGTGTGAGATGGGTGCCGGTTGCTGACATTGGGGTTGCTAATAGGAAGTCACCTGCATGGGGAGCTGCTACAGCTCTAAGTCATGTGGTGTTGTCGCAGCTTCTTGGTCAGCAATGGGGCGATCCCAGCTAGATTGCTTATGGGCTTCAGAAGGCGGTGGTTGGGGTGCTGGTCTTGCGAGAGAGACCCATTTGGTTGTGCAGTCTGTAAAGCTGGGATCATGTACCCCTACCTTTTGAACTAGGTGCTCAGGTAAAATTTCCTTCACCAAGTTGTCAGACGCCACTAAAGAGGACAGGAATGCTGCTACAGCAATTTGTGTTGCTGTGCGCTCACTAAGGCACCTGAGTATGACAGGAAGCGAGGCCTGTTTCCATTGTGAGTTGCTGAGGGAAAGATTGAGGGCTTTTTCTTGTGTTGATTTCAGCAAGCTATCGTACTTTTCTAATTTAATATTGTTGAAAGATGGCGAACATCTTAGAAAGTAGGTCAGCCTGGGGGAGGGACAAGCATCTGGTGATGAGGTAAAGTGCATCATGAGCATCGATGTCTTCAATCTTATCGTTCATCCTCTTCAGGTCAGTGATCTTCTTACCAAGGACCTCGTCGATAGCAGTCCCTCCAAGAGGAGCACCTAGGAGTGTGCTGTCCTCAGGGTTGGTTGTATGAATGTCAGGCAAAACAACTTTTATTTGCTCTATTATGTGCTGGTTGGTGGAGGTTATTTCGCACTTGGAAGAGTTCAGGGTGAGGCCTAGACTTGCTCCTTGCTCCTGAATTATTCGTATGTCGTCCAAGAGTGAGGCTGAGGAGCCGGCTAGAGTACCATCGTCCAAAAAACAAATATTGAGCTCACTGGACAGGTTATCGGTGACTTCCTTGATCGCTAGGCAGAACAGAAAAGGAGCAAGGGAGTCACCCGGTTGGACACCTTGTGATTCAATTTCATGTTCTCCGAATAGCAGAGTTAGATTCTTACTATAGCATGAGTTTACAAAAGGGTAGAGGAAAGAAAAAAGGCGATGAACCGCACTGAGTACTGCATCCCTTCTAACTAGATTGAAAGCATTTTTGAAGTCCAGCTTTATCAGAGAAAAAAGCTGCTTTATGCACCATGAATACGAGCACGCACAGGGGTTCTGCTCTGGTGACACCGACTAGAGGAACACTGTCGTCACGAGGAGCTCTGGGTGGGTGTTTTTCCCTCACGGCTTATGCTGTATCGGCATCCCTGGTGGTAACTGTGTCTTCACTGGTGATGACTCTGATCGCCCCTATTGTGTTGCCTTCTTCTATTTTCTTGCTGACTGTTGCTCTGATTTTGGATGCCTTGGTTCTGCTGTTGTTGATACCTTTCCTGCGGTGGGTGTTTTTGGCACGGGTGGGGAGGAGTGCCTGGTTGTCCTCTTTAAGGAAACTATTTATAGCCATAATGACTGAGGAAGCTAGGAAAATAGGCTAGAACGAAGTCTCCTACATTAAACTTTCTTACCTTAGTGTTCTTGTCAAAGTGTGCTTTCATCTTATGTCCGGAGGTTGTCTTCTTAAAACAACTCACTGGTGAAATTAGTTCCACAGTCACTTTGTATCTCTTTCGGGAACCATACTGAGTGAAGATCTTCAACAGATTTTTGACAACTGTAGCAGCCGTAATATTCTTAACGGGAACTGCTATTGGGAACCTGGTTGTAAGACACATTATAGTGATAATGTACATGTTGGCTGCATGGGTTTTTGGTAATGCCCCAGCGCAGTCAATTATTAACCTGGTAAAAGGTTCAGAAGGCACAGAGATAGGGATAAGTGATGCTTTGGGAATACCTACATTCGGTTTTCCTGCTATTTGGCAGGTATGACAATTGGTAACATAGATCTTGACATCTCTTGCCATGCCTGGTCAAAAATAGTCCTGTAAAAGGACATTATAAGTTTTATGGATACCATAATGAGACATTGGGCCATGAGCTAAAGATATGATATCTTTTCTTAATGATGTTGGAACCACTAGTTTATTCACGTCAGCCCAATCATCCTCCGCCTTAAGTTTACTGGGTCTGTATCTACGATACAATAATTGGTTAGTGTCTATATAAAATACTGGAATGGCATCGGTCTTAATCTGTGCTTGATAGAAAAGAGGAGTTAGTGGCAAATCTGGTTGTTGTAACTTACGGAACTCCAACTGGTTGAGATTAGGAGGGAGGCCTCGCACATCTTGAGGGACAGCTGCTGCTACTTGTTGTGGTTGAGCGGCTTGAGCACGGGTAGTCACTAGAACAGGCTGGGAGAAGTCTGCTGATTCTTCTGTCACGGTTACCTCTTCCTCTGCTGCAAAAGTCATAACGGGATCTTCCTCCGTGGCTGAGTCACATACCTGGGGTTTGTCGCAGATGATCAAATTAGTGAAATCTTGCTGGTTGGCCAAGTCGTTGCCCAGGAGAAGTTGAATTCCTGGCATGGGGAAAGGTTTTCCCGAATAGCAACTTGGACCTTACCACGAATGAATGGACACTCCAGGTAGACTGTGGCGAGCGGGTATGGTGTAGTTGCAATGAGGTCAGTGATCAGGACGGTTTCTCCAGTATAGGTAACTTGAGGTGCAGTGGCTTTTAGTAGAATAGACTTCAGCGAAGCTGTGTCCCTCAAGCTGCGTATTGTGCTCTTACCCTCGAAATCTTCACCATTGGCTGACAAAGTTCCTGGATACACATGTCTGTCAAATAAAGCAAGATCACTAACAGGAACATTTACATGTAGTACAGGCTTGGTAGGCTTAGTGGGTGGATGCTTTGGCTTAGTTGAAACTGCACTAGTGGTTTTACACTTAGGATTTGGACACTGGTTATTGAGGTGTCCATATGTTTTACAGTAACGACAGTAAAGTGCATAGTTAGTGTCTTTACGACTTACCTTAGGTGAAGCTTGACTGGACCAAGATGGTTTACTGTAACCTGAGTAATACGATTTATGAATTAAACTGTAAGTATCAGCTAACTGTTGTTACGGTGCCCTCTCCTATTTCTTTCGTTTGCCGGCTTAAAGAGTCATATCAGCTCTCCCTACTGATTCTCTGAGGTTCAGGGAGTCTATTGATATATGTGGCGACCAGGCTGGCTGCCAGTTAAGGGAGAAAGTTACATTATAAGTTGTAAGTAAGGGGAAATTGGCGCCCTGTTATAAAATGAAAGAGTATCCCCTAATGCAGATATGATCTTTTGGAAGGGACACTAGCCGATCGCGGATTGGCCGACTTAGGTCGCGGGCGACCAATCAGGACCCGCCGTGACGTCACCGAGTGCCCCGGGCGGCGCCAACGTCAGAGTTGACCTGACCTTGGAAGCGACAGGACGCACCTCGGTTAGCTCTCAAGGATTATAGGCTCTACAAGCCTTTCTTAGTGGATTAGTGCTGGCTATCGCAGCCCATCTGAGGTATTGGAGACCCCGCGCTTCTGGGAAGCAAAAAGGAACCAAGTTTATTGAGCGAAAGAGTGCCAATCTTGGAAAATATTCGGCGACGACGCTGGGCGGCGACGCTGGACGTTGAAAGCCTGAAAAGGTGTGGCGGGCAAGCCTGGCTGTGACCGGGTCACATCCACTGAGGGTTTTGGAAGGACGACACCGTGCCTAGGACAAGGAGCAACGCCTTGTGGAAGGGGCGAGTGTGGGAAAATAGTGATTAGCTCAGCGCCTATCGATGAACCAGGATTGGGGTAGCTGAATCTCAGGGATTGGAACGGCGACGACGCGAAGGCTCCATGACACCTGAGGACCTGTGGAACGTTCCTGGATCGTCAAGGATCGACTCAGGAAGCGTGGGAACCTCACACCATCGAGGGACAGGCGTCGTGAGCCAGGAATGTAAGGTAGATCATTTTCCCTCCCATTAGCCCTTGTGTGAGTAGGCTAGTTAGGCCACAATATTTACTTATGTATGTGGCAATAGGACATTAATACCTTAGTAGTAGAACAGGCTGCAAGGCAGCTTGTGTCCAGGACTGTCAGAGGGGACAGTGTGTATTGTGACGGTGTTCCCCCCCCCCCTTATATTTCTCCCACGCCTGCAGTAAGAGTCATGTCCACTCTACCCAAGCGTTCTCTACGTCGCAGGCATCAATTTGATATATGTGGGAGAGTGGAGTGTTCTCGGAGAGCCGAGAAATTTGTGAAACAATAAGATTTTGGCCTGTGGTTTAGGCCCTTTAGGAAGCCAAGATGGCGCTGGCTCTCCTGATTCCCCGCCAAAACGGTGTGACGTCAGTGACACCGGATTGGTCACCGACAGCAATGTGGCACCGAGAGCCAATGAAAACCTCCCATGGCGAAAGTGACGTCACGAAGGAAGGGGGTCCGGGCAGCGCGCCGCGCTGGCGCCAGCAGTCAGACACGGCACATCAAGGAGGTTGGACGTGCGACGATTGGTCCTGTCAGTTTGACAGTTGTTTCCCGCTCCCGTGGATTTACGCGTCACCTGAAGTCTGCCAGTACTCTGTGAGGTCTTCCCTAGTTCATGTGTTGAACCAGAGAGGGAATCGACGGTTATTGAGCAACAAGTGCTCCAAGTCAGGTACTGTGCAAGAAGAAGTGAAGTCTGTGCAGTGACGTAGGCGACGTCTTAGGCAGTTCACCCATTCGTGATGGCGTAGTGGCTGACAGAGCCACTGGGTAGCAGAGGAAGAAGAGGACTATTTGGGAATCCGGACGACTGCAGCTGAGACGTAGGCGGCAGCCGTTGCTGGGAGAAGTCGACGGCCAGGAGATCGACTCCAACCCTACAAGAAGTCGAGTTGGAGCCCGGACCTGCAGGGAAGAAGGCACGGAGACGACGCGCTAAACGGTGGGACAGCGAGTGGTTTCCTGGAGGACACGACTACATGTGTGTGTGGGGGCGTTCCCGACACCAGGACCAGGAGCTACAACTCAACTCTCATCGGAGGATAGGTGGAAGTAGGTGTTTCTAGTTTCCCTCTCCATTCCCCTTTAGTTAGCTATATTATTCGGCTATATTATCTAGCCTGAGGATTTTGTATGTCGTGAGCAAGTCTCACCAATGTCACAGTAAGGCACCAGTGTGCAGGATAGTACTATCAAGAGTACTTATAATATTTATGTTTATTATTGGTGTGTACAGGCACCCGGAACAAGTGATGAATTTACTGTGGTTGTATATCTTTCATGATACTTTAATGTGAACATATAGTGATAAATTATATATAATATTATGCCAGTATTTGGAAGTTAGTCTATGTGTCCAGTAACTATTTATTTACCATTTATTGATGTCTGATTCATCTACATTATATATGTCCATGTTCGTGCATTGAATAACCATTTGCGAGTGCAGTGATTTATTGTGTTATCGCCCACGAAAGGAAATACTGAGAACACCAGTGTTAAATACTCCATAAGTTACCATTGAAATAAAGGGCAGTGTGTAAAACCATTATAGTGAATCATTGTCGCATTTATTGTAGAAACGATTGTTTGAGCCCAAATACAGTGTAGCGAAGTAATACGTGCTATTGTTGCCAATAACGAGTGTGCGAACTTCTAGTGTTCTTTGAGAACTTAAAGAAACAGCGCGCGTGTCACTAGAGGAACAAGCAATAAAACTTTCGCGCGGAAGGGTTCGCCCAGCTGATCATGACATTGACGAGAGGGGGAGGTGTTGCCATTTAGTGAGCGCATATTATTCGTGGGAACGAACATTTCTCGCCTTGAACAGCTGATTGTGTATTGATATGACCTTGTGACATCTTTCATGAATTTTAAGTAAAATACAAAATTCTTTTGTGTTTATATCATCCCCTCCATTTATCTTGTGGCTATATTATACTGAAAGCAAAGAGTGATAAAAGTAAGTACCTGCCTGATATCCTGATTTATTGAGTGCGACCTTGCCAAGGCTACCGCTAATTCAACCAGTCCACTGACGTGTTACTGGACACCGAAAACACCAGTTGGCGACCTTGTGGTTAATAGTAAAGCCCTATTGTTGGGGCGGGCCACACAACAGTTAAGTGAACGAGAAGTGTGTTCCCACTCCTTCTCAATCAGAGGCCGGTTGGGATTGACTGGGATACCCTCCTGGCGTGCAGTGGCGCCGAGAGGATTAGAGTGAAGACCCGCAGGGCTACAGTGAGTGACCTTGAGATACCGTTGCTCACCTAGAGTAAAGAGATAAGAACACTGTGATTCCCCAACATTGGCGACCTTGCCAGGATAAAGTACAGTTAAGGTTGCTCACCGTGTAGAGAGAGAACTGAGAACACTAAACCCCAACAGTATGGATGGCAGGACAGGGAAGAAGAGGCCCTCCTGTGAGAGAGTGTGGGACTCCTGTCTTTCTGCCCAGTTGAAGGAGGTTGGAGGTCATGGAAGAAGAGGCTGACGATCTCCAGACTTATTATCCTTATTTTCATATTCATGTATTACTTGTGATTGTATGTGTGTTCATGTAAATTGCGTCAGTAAATTCACACATTTTATCATTGTGTTTAAGTGTGCCTCCATTTATAATATTTCTCTATGAGAATACACGAAGGTTATCATAGTACCACCTAGGGAACACTACATTCTCTATAGAAGTTCTTATTGCCTGGAGAGTGGTAAAGACAGCACGGACCTATATAAAAGTGTGCCCTTAGCCATCCGATCAGTATCAGTGTCTGAATGGTGGCAACTAGTAACATAGTGGCTAGAGAGAGGTAAAGCCACACAGACCTTCCTGGGAGAGTACCCTGGGCCGACATTCTAGTAGCAGATCTATGGGAGTAGCAACCTTCTGGCTACAAACAATATATAATACACCCACTGAACTGCATTGCTGGGGTGCAGATATAATAACCCAGCTGGCGACCTTGTTAAGAAGAAGATAGAGAGAACAGGCGGGAAAAGAGTTCCCACAACCTTTTTGTCTGGCAGGCAAGACTCAGGGAGGTTATTGTTATAAGGTAAGCCTGAGTCTTCCTTCACTCCTCCATGGGTCTAGGCCGGAACTGTTAACAGCAGTTTCCCCGGGTTTGACTGAAGGGCTTCCAGGGTGAATCAGTGGCACCCCCTTTTTGTGGTGGAAGCAAAGACCTGCGGAGGTGGGCATTGTTGGTCCTCTCCTGTGTGACCAAGGAGACTCCGGTGAATCCCGGGAGTCGGAGGGGTCGAGTATTCGGCCTTTTGAGCCCCTAGCAGCTGAGTGCTAGCAGAGCCCCGGCCCACCACCTCCACATGACACTGTGCACATTTACTGAGGTTCGTCTCTCCCTTCTCTTCAAGATATAGGCGTATGGGGTTTGGGACTCTGCAGGTAAACTCTTCCATCAGTATTAAATTGATAAGTTCTTGAAGTGTGGTCACGCGAGCTGATTCTAACCATTTTAAAAAATACCTGGTTTTGCTCTGCACATACTCCACGTAGGTTTGAGCCTGAGTTTTTACATAGTCCCTGAAGCGTCGTCGGTAGCTCTCAGTGGAAAGAAGTAGATAGGCGGCAAAGGACTGCCTGCTTGAGTACATGGTAATCAGTCTCGTTTGCAAGAGTACTGAGGCAGCTCTTCCTGTAAGGTGTGACCTAAGAAGACGATTGATTCCTAGGCCATTGTAACTGGGTGGTCATGGCCTCAAATGACACAAAAAATGAATCTACTTCTGCCTCTACAAAAGGCGGCATCATTTTAATACAATCTGTAGACTTAAAACATACCGGCTTCTACTTCACGGCGCTGAGAGAGGTGAGTACTTTCAAGTACCCTTGAACTGGTCGAGTGGTTAAGGTGTACTGTACATCAGTTGCAGAGTGCTCCTGGCAGTATGGGTTCGAGTCACTTCTGGGGGTGCGAGTTTTCAGTTGCATATATGCCTGGGGACCAGTCAAGCTTTTTCACATTTGTGTTCCTCGTGCGTGCTCCACAGAATGAGGTGATTTGATAAAATACTATGCCCAAGATTACCATCAGAGTGCTGGTGGGATGATGGGGAATTAGCCTTGGCTACCATCAGCTCTTGTCCAGTTGCGATGGTCGAGTGGTTAAGGTATCCTGTACACAAGTTGCAAAGTGCTCCTGGCAGTACGGGTTAGAGTCACTTCTGGGGTGTGAGTTTTCAGTTGCATATATGCCTGGGGACCATTCAGGTTTGTACGCATATATGTAAATATGTTGAATATGACCGAAAGGGTAAGATTAATAATTCTAACACGAATCTTCTCATTATTCCTCACGTTCTTTTCTCTGTCGAGGGTAACTGATAGATTAACTCTCCAAAATTCTTTCTTTATTCCTGGTCTGACGCCGGAACATGTTTCGTAATGCTTATTACATTTTCAAAGACTTAGTTTACACATGATTGACTGATTGATGAAGATTAAGCAACCCAAAAGGTGGCACGGGCATGAATAGCCCGTAAGTGGTGGCCCTTTGGAGCCCTTACCAGTATCATTAGCTGATACTGTAGATCTGTGGTGTGACTGCACCCTGCATGATGGGAGATGTCTCCCCAGTCTAGTTTACACATTGATTGATTGATATAGATTAAGCCACCCAAGAGGTGGCACGGGCATGAATAGCCCGTAAAGTTTACACATAAAATACATTCATACTTATACTCGTTTTGGGTGAGGTGATATGGCACAAAAGTTTTGGGTTAGGTGACAAAGCTATGCCAGAACACGAAACAATGGGTATGAGAACATAAGAATGGAAGTAACTGCAGAAGTCCTGTTGGTCCATACTTCCTCTTGCTGCTTCCATGTTGGGTCGAGTTCTTGAAATGGGTAGAATATAGTTGTGTGCTTTGAAGTGTTGTGCCTAGCTGATGTTGAGTCTCCTGCTATCGCTGTATTTATCGATGATTTCTGTGTTGCTTGTTAAGATTTCTCTGGTGATGGTCTGGTTGTGAGAAGAGATTATACGTTCCTTGATGGAGCCCTGTTGTTTGTGCATAGTTAATCGCTTAGATAGAGACGTTGTTGTCTTGCCAATATACTAAGTTCTTTGGGGCTTACAGTCCCCGAGCACACATGTGAGGGCACATATGGCACATATATCTTTGTTCGATATAACTGAAAAAACTTTAGAATTTGTCTTTGCTTGCCCTGCTATGCGAACTTCATAGTTTCTTTTGCTTTCCTTATCTCTTTTTTAACATTTCTAAACAGTTGTACAAATTACTGTTCTAAACTGACTTCCCCATTCTTAATCCTTTTGTACCACGCTCTCTTTTTTCCTATAAGGTTTTTCAAATCCTTTGTTATCCACTTTGGGTCATTAGTATTCGATCTATTCAATTTGTATGGTATACTACGTTCCTGTGCTTTGCTTAGAATATTTGTAAATAAGTTATTTTTTGAATCCACATCGAAATCCTTTTTTACGTCACCTATCGCTGGGTTCACGTCTCGATCCAAGACCGGCCCACCCCCAATGCCCAAGACTTTCCAATCTGTTTGACCCCAACAATTTCTTAGACTATTGAAATCAGCTTTTCGAAAATCTGGCACTTTAATAGAATTTTCTCCTACAGATCTATTTCATTCTATGCTAAACCGGATTTCTTTGTGATCACTGTTCCCTAGCTCCCTCCCAATTTTGATGTCATTAATTTGTGTTTCCCTGTTAGTTAACACTAAATCTAAAAATATTATTGTCCCGCGTTGGTTCCTTATATGTGTTTCGTAAGAAAGCAATCGTCAATTAATTCTAGAAAATCTTCTGCGTCATTATTCCCAGTTCTGTTAAGCCAATTTATTCCACTAAAATTAAAGTCACCCATGACACAAATACTGTTAGATCTAGATGCTATAGATATTTCATCCCATAGGGGCTTTGCTTCCATTCTGTCTAAGTTTGGTGGCCTATCTATAACTCATATTATAATATTATTTGCTTTTTCGTTTAATTCTATCCAAATAGTTTCTGTGTGTGGCTTAGTTTTGATGCCCTCTTTGAGACTACATTTCAAATTTTCCCTAACATATATGGCTACTGCCCCTCTTCGTCTAATATATCTATCTGTGTGAAATAGTTTAAATCCATTTATTTGATATTCAGCTAATAATTCTCTATTTTCTACATTCATCCACCTTTCGGTTAGTGCAATAGTATATATTTTTTTCTGTGCAGACAAGAGCATTTAAATCGTTTATTTTATTTCTTAGACTTCTACTGTTAGTGTAATATACCCTAAGTGTATTGCTATTTTGAGGCCCTTCTCGTTCCCTGATCCTTGGGCCAATTTGTTTCTCCCACAAACACATACTTTTATTACCTCCTTTCTCTATATCAATTCCCATACCACTATCTACTAACAGTTTAAACCCAAACAAACGCTTTCAACCATTTGTTCCAACGAGTTCGCAACAACAACCCCAGCCCTCGATAGATGCACCCCATCCCGAGCATACATTTCATTTCTTCCATAGAAGTGTTCCCAGTCATCTATGAAAGATATTGCATTTGATTTGCAATATCTTTCCAGCCGGCAATTGATACCTAGTGCCCTCGACAACCATTCATTTCCAACTCCCTTTCTTGGAAGAATGCCACATATGATCGGGATTCTTCCCTTGCTCCTAACTAATTCTATGGCTGTTTTAAACCTCTGTATAAGTTCCTAACTCGTCCAACATCATTTCCAGCTGCACTAATACAAATAATGGGTTTGTTCCCATTTCCACCCATAATATCATTCATATTACCAGCAATATCACCAATTCCAGCTCCCGGGTAGCAAACCCTTAACCTGTTCCCCCTATCTCTGGCACAAAACGTTCTGTCTAAATACCTCTCCTGGGAATCTCCCACAACCAAAATTCGCTTAGTTCCTTCCTTTACCTTTTGAGCACTTTGAGAGACCTGCGTTTCGTTGCTTTGTCTTTCGAACGAACTGCAGGCTCACCACAGCAACACGGCAAATGCGTTAGAAGTCCTTAGGATATCAGTAGGCGACTTTACCAAAGTCTTCTTAAGGCCCCTGTCCATTACAACTTTCCAAGACGAGGTCTTTTTAATACCGGTCGCCTCCTTTGTTTCTTCTTGATGTTATTTCAGCTGTCGTACCTCCTCCCGTAGGGAATCCAACTCTGTCCTCAGAGCTCAAACTAGACTCATCTGTTCCCTCACTACACCTTCCATATTGATCTGATAATATTACTACAATCGGAGCTCCAGCTATCACACCCTCTCACTGCGACTGCTTAAGCCTGACTGAAAGCTAGTGGAAAGTCGAATAAATTTGATAAGTTTAGATTTTGGAAAGACGTGGTTAAATACTGGTTCGGTAACAGGGTTGTTGTTTTGTAGAACCAATTACCGCGGAACGTAATAAAAGTAGGATCTCTTGATTGTTTCAAGCGTGGGTTAGATATATTTATTAATGAGATTGGATGGTTATAAATAGGAGCTACCTCGTATGGGCCAATAGGCCTTCTGCAATTACCTTTATTCGTATGTTCCTATGGGCCAATAGGCCTTCTGCAGTTAACTTCATTCTTATGTTCTTATCAACTCAAGACAGAACACGACTGTTACGGACCCGAGTCCATCGTCGGAGCACGGAGCAATGACAACAACGCCATCTGTGAGTCCGCTCCCGAAACCCCCTCCAAATGGACAACGCCAGTTTAGTGAGGATGGGATATACCGGCCACAGGTGCTGGATTCCCGTCTTAATCAGCTCGTAACATAGCCACTGCTGACCTCTGGTGAGGTGACGCTTAGACAGCAACGCCATCTATGGAATGAAGAGGTGGGCGTTTTTGTCTAAGCCTGTAAGTGAGGTTCCCTAGTCCCAGTATTAATGACGTGTCTGATTACAGAGTCGACCTGGGACTGCTGTATTGGACGATGGATCAGTCTACCCAAGGCAGCCAAGGTCTCTTCATGAGTTTGCTCTCAAGAAGCTGTGAGTCACCCCCGGACGAACTCTGTTGAGAGTATTAGCCTGCCTGTGACGTGGCAGTATTAGGAATCGCCTTATCCGGGGCTGGCTGGTGGAAGAGACTAGCCACTGTGGTGCTTAGTGAGGAGAGTGATCAGCGGGATCACACGAGGCTCCTGCCTAGGGCTCGCAACCCTAGTATCGGTCGTGGAGTGGCCTACACAGCGGAGCTGATCGGAACCTGCCAGCTACAAGCTGGATTGTGGTTTTCTGTGCAGACAAGAGCATTTAAATCGTTTATTTTGTTTCTTAGACTTCTACTGTTAGTGTAATATACCCTAAGTGTATTGCTATTTTGAGGCCCTGAGGCTCCACAACGGAGCACCCAGTGGAACTGTGATTTGGCTGGCCTGTGGCCAGGGTAGATTTGCCAAGAGAATCATAGAGGATTCATCGTGAACACCGTGGAGCATCCTGTGTCTTCGGAGGAAGACAAGCTTGTACATAATCGTGTAGTGATAACCCCCGTGTGCAACTGTTATATATTTATTTATGGTCGTGGTGAATATATATATATTCACTTTATTCATTCTGCTTTAAAAGAAATTAAATAAATGTTAAATCCTAAGTAATTATCAAAGAAGGCATCTAAATTCAAAGGCATAGTCAGCAAAACTATTCGCATACTTTGCGTTATTATATAATGGAATGTGAAAAAAATCGCGGAATTCAGAGATAACACCATCAGTGGAGTCCAAGAAATATGTAACTACTTCATTCATAATGATGTACTGCCAGAAATCTTAGCGAAGTATCCAAAATTTGCTTACTGAGAGTAATGCAAGCACATGACTGTAAAGCTGCCGCCC